>NC_061508.1:210555202-210617955 GCF_022539505.1 Lolium rigidum | reverse complement strand
TATGCCTAAAAAGTCCACCTTCGAGGTTATCATCCGAACCCCTCCGAGTATTAAGTTGCTAAGCAACGAGACAATTGCATTAAGTATGGTGCGTAATGTAATCAACAACTACATCCTTAGACATAGCATCAATGTTTTATCCCTAGTGGCAACAGCACAACACAACCTTAGAACTTTCTGTCACTGTCCCGAGTGTCAATGCAGGCATGAACCCACTATCGAGCATAAGTACTCCCCCTTGGAGTTAAAAGCATCTACTTGGCCAGAGCATCTACTAGTAACGGAGAGCATGCAAGATCATAAACAACACATAAGCATAACTTTGATAATCAACATAACAAGTATTCTCTATTCATCGGATCCCAACAAACGCAACATATAGAATTACATATAGATGATCTTGATCATGATAGGCAGCTCACAAGATCCGACAATGATAGCACAATGGGGAGAAGACAACCATCTAGCTACTGCTATGGACCCATAGTCCGGGGGTAGACTACTCACTCATCACTCCGGAGGCGACCATGGCGGCGTAGAGTCCTCCGGGAGATGAATCCCCTCTCCGGCAGGGTGCCGGAGAAGCGATCCCCAGGATCCCCCGAGATGGGATCGGCGGCGACGGCGTCTCAGTAATGTTTTCCGTATCGTGGCTCTCGGTACTGGGGGTTTCGTCATGGAGGCTATTTGTAGGCGGAAGGGCAAGTCGAGAGGCGGCACGGGGGGCCCACACCACAGGGCCGCGCGGCCAAGGGGGGGGCCGCGCCGCCCTAGGGTTTGGCCACCCCGTGGCCCCTCTTCGTCTCGTCTTCGGTCTTCCGGAAGCTTCGTGAGAAAATAGGCCTCTGGGCTTTTATTTCGTCCAATTCCGAGAATATTTCTTTACTAGGATTTCTGAAACCAAAAACAGCGAGAAAACAGCCAACTGGCACTTCGGCATCTTGTTAATAGGTTAGTTCCAGAAAATGCACGAATATGATATAAAGTGTGCATAAAACATGTAGATAACATCAATAATGTGGCATGGAACACAAGAAATTATCGATACGTTGGAGACGTATCACACCTCAAGGTGAGCCTCTTGTGGCGTTCGGCAGCACTAAGCCACCGCACCTCTCCAACGGAGATTAGCACTCGGAAGAGTGTGAACTTCGGGATAAATCATCGTCTCCCGTGTGCCTCGGTTATCTCTATACCCGAGCTCTTTACTTATGCACTTTACTTTGTGATAGCCATCGTGTTTGAAGTTATATATCTTTCTATCACCTAGTTGCTTATATTGCTTAGCAAAAGTTGTTGGTGCACATAGGTGAACCATAGTATATAGGCTTTGGGTTTGACAAAGTAAACGCTAGTTTTATTCCGCATTTGTTAAGCCCATTGATGTCTACGGGAGCTTCTATTCTTGTAGACAGTGTTGGGACTCCAAGAGCAGAGGTTTGTAGAACAGCAGCAAGTTTCCCTTAAGTGGATCACCCAAGGTTTATCGAACTCAGGGAGGAAGAGGTCAAAGATATCCCTCTCATGCAACCCTGCAACCACAAAGCAAGAAGTCTCTTGTGTCCCCAACACACCTAATAGGTGCACTAGTTCGGCGAAGAGATAGTGAAATACAGGTGGTATGAATAAATATGAGCAGTAGTAACGGCGCCAGAAAAGTGCTTGTTGGCGTACGGTTGATGGTAGTAATGTTGCGAGAAGTAAAGATGCGGTAAAACGAGTAAACAAGCAGCGATAGCGATATTTAGGAACAAGGCCTAGGGATCATACTTTCACTAGTGGACACTCTCAACATTGATCACATAACAGAATAAATAGATAGATGCTAGACTCTACACTCTCTTGTTGGATGATGAACACCACTAACTGTGTAGGATTACACGAACCCTCAATGCCGGAGTTAACAAGCTCCACAATATTCATTGTTCATATTTAAATAACCTTAGAGTGCATAACAGATCAACATAACCGAACCAAGTACTAACATAGCATGCACACTGTCACCTTCACACTACGAAAGGAGGAATAGATCACATCAATACTATCATAGCAATAGTTAACTTCATAATCTACAAGAGATCACAATCATAGCCTACACCAAGTACTACACGATGCACACACTGTCACCATTACACCGTGCGGGAGGAATAAACTACTTTAATAACATCACTAGAGTAGCACACGGATAAATTGTGATACAAAACACATTGCAATCATAAAGAGATATAAATAAGCACTTCACTATGCCATTCATAACGGTGAAAAAGTATTACTGTGAAATATAGCCTAAGAGACCCACACGGTGCACACACTTGTCACCTTTACACACGTGGGACAAGGAGTCTCCGGAGATCACATAAGTAAAACCCACTTGACTAGCATAATGACATCTAGATTACAAGCATCATCATATGAATCTCAATCATGTAAGGCAGCTCATGAGATTATTGTATTGAAGCACATAGGAGAGAGATTAACCACATAGCTACCGGTACAGCCCCGAGCCTCGATGGAGAACTACTCCCTCCTCATGGGAGACAGCAGCGTTGATGGAGATGGCGGTGGTGTCGATGGAGGAGCCTTCCGGGGCACTTCCCCGTCCCGGCGGCGTGCCGGAACAGAGACTCCTGTCCCCCAGATCTTGGCTTCGCGATGGCGGCGGCTCTGGAAGGTTTCTCGTACCGTGGCTTTTCCGTCCCGAGGTTTTAGGTCAGGGACCTTTATATAGGCGAAGAGGCGGCGTCAGAGGCGACGACACAACAGGGGGGCGCGGGCCCCCCTTGGCCGCGCCGGCCTACCATCTGGTGGGCCTGTGGCCCCCCTCTGGCGACTCTCGGGTGTTCTGGAAACTTCGTGCAATCCTAAGATGCTGGGCGTTGATTTCGTCCGATTCCGAGAATATTTCCTTACTAGGATTTCTGAAACCAAAAACAGCGAGAAAACAACAAGCGGCCCTTCGGCATCTCGTCAATAGGTTAGTTCCGGAAAACGCATAAATATGACATAAAGTATGCATAAAACATGTAGATATCATCAATAATGTGGCATGGAACATAAGAAATTATCGATACGTCGGAGACGTATCAGCATCCCAAGCTTAGTTCCTGCTCATCCCGAGCAGGTAAACGATAACAAAGATAATTTCTGGAGTGACATGCCATCATAACCTTGATCATACTATTGTAAACACATGTAATGAATGCAGCGATCAAAACAACGGTAATGACATGACTAAACAAATGAATCATAAAGCAAAGACTTTTCATGAATAGTACTTTCAAGACAAGCATCAATAAGTCTTGCATAAGAGTTAACTCATAAAGCAATAAATCAAAGTAAAGGTATTGAAGCAACACAAGGGAAGATTAAGTTTCAGCGGTTGCTTTCAACATATAACATGTATATCTCATGGATAATTGTCAACATAGAGTAACATAACAAGTGCAATATGCAAGTATGTAGGAATCAATGCACAGTTCACACAAGTGTTTGCTTCTTGAGGTGGAGAGAAATAGGTGAACTGACTCAACATAAAAGTAAAAGAAAGGTCCTTCGCAGAGGAAAGCATCGATTGCTATATTTTTGCTAGAGCTTTTATTTTTAAAACAAGAAACAATTTTGTCAACGGTAGTAATAAAGCATATGTATCATGTAAATTATATCTCACAAGTTGCAAGCCTCATGCATAGTATACTAATAGTGCTTGCACCTTGTTCTAATTAGCTTGGACTACCGGGATCATCGCAATACACATGTTTTAACCAAGTGTCACAAAGGGGTACCTCCATGCCGCATGTACTAAGGTCTAAGCAGAAAGCTCGCATTTTGGATTTCTCGCTTTTGATTATTCTCAACTTAGACATCCATACCGGGACAACATGGACAACAGATAATGGACTCCTCTTTAATGCATAAGCATGTAACAACAATTAGTGTTCTCATATGAGATTGAGGATATATGTCCAAAACTGAAACTTCCACCATGATTCATGGCTTTAGTTAGCGGCCCAATGTTCTTCTCTAACAATATGCATGCTCTAACCATTAAAGTGGTAGATCTCCCTTACTTCAGACAAGACGGACATGCATAGAAACTCACATGATATTCAACAAAGAGTAGTTGATGGCGTCCCCAGAAAACATGGTTATCGCACAACAAGCAACTTAATAAGAGATAAAGTGCATAAGTACATATTCAATACCACAATAGTTTTTAAGCTATTTGTCCCATGAGCTATATATTGTAAAGGTAAAGAATGGAAATTTTAAAGGTAGCACTCAAGCAATTTACTTTGGAATGGCGGAGAAATACCATGTAGTAGGTAGGTATGGTGGACACAAATGGCATAGTGGTTGGCTCAAGGATTTTGGATGCATGAGAAGTATTCCCTCTCGATACAAGGTTTAGGCTAGCAAGGTTATTTGAAACAAACACAAGGATGAACCGGTGCAGCAAAACTCACATAAAAGACATATTGTAAACATTATAAGACTCTACACCGTCTTCCTTGTTGTTCAAACTCAATACTAGAAATTATCTAGACTTTAGAGAGACCAAATATGCAAACCAAATTTAGCAAGCTCTAGGTGTTTCTTCATTAATGGTTGCAAAGTATATGATGCAAGAGCTTAAACATGAGCACAACAATTGCCAAGTATCAAATTATTCAAGACATTGTAGAATTTACTACATGTAGCATTTCCCAATTCCAACCATATAACAATTTAACGAAGAAGATTCAACCTTCGCCATGAATACTATGAGTAAAGCCTAAGGACATATTTGTCCATATGCAACAGCGGAGCGTGTCTCTCTCTACACAGTGAATACTAGGATCCATTTTATTCAAACATAAACAAAAACAAAAATAAACCGACGCTCCAAGTAAAGCACATAAGATGTGATGGAATAAAAATATAGTTTCAGGGGAGGAACCTGATAATGTTGTCGATGAAGAAGGGGATGCCTTGGGCATCCCCAAGCTTAGACGCTTGAGTCTTCTTAAAATATGCAGGGGTGAACCACCGGGGCATCCCCAAGCTTAGAGCTTTCACTCTCCTTGATCATAGTATATCATCCTCCTCTCTTGACCCTTGAAAACTTCCTCCACACCAAACTCGAAACAAACTCATTAGAGGGTTAGTGCATAATAAAAATTCACATGTTCAGAGGTGACATAATCATTCTTAACACTTCTGGACATTGCACAAAGCTACTGGACATTAATGAAACAAAGAAATTCATCCATCATAGCAAAAGAGGTAATGCGAAATAAAAGGCAGAATCTGTCAAAACAGAACAGTCCGTAAAGACGGATTTTATTGAGGCACCAAACTTGCTCAAATGAAAATGCCCAAATTGAATGAAAGTTGCGTACGTATCTGAGGATCACGCACGTAAATTGGCATAATTTTCTGAGCTACCTACAGAGAGGCAGGTCGGAATTCGTGACAGCAAAGAAATCTGTTACTGCGCAGTAATCCAAATCTAGTATTCACTTTACTATCAAAGACTTTACTTGGCACAACAATGCAACAAAACTAAGATAAGGAGAGGTTGCTACAGTATTAACAACTTCCAAGACACAAATATAAAATAGAGGTACTGTAGCAAAATAAACACATGGGTTATCTCCCAAGAAGTTCTTTCTTTATAGCCATTAAGATGGGCTCAGCAGTTTTAATGATGCACTCGCAAGAAATAGTAGTTGAAGCAAAAGAGATCATCAAGAGGCAAATTCAAAACAAATTTAAGCCTAATATGCTTCCTATGCATAGGAATCTTGTAAATAAATAAATCCATGAAGCATAATGCAACAAGCATAGAAAGATAAAACAAGTGCAGCTTCAAGATTTTCAGCAAAAAGAGAGGTGTTTTAGTAACATGAAAATTTCTACAACCATATTTTCCTCTCTCATAATAACTTTCAGTAGCAACATGAGCAAACTCAACAATATAACTATCACATAAAGCATTCTTATCATGAGTCTCATGCATAAAATTATTACTCTCCACATAGGCATAATCAATTTTATTAGTTGTAGTGGGAGCAAATTCAACAAAGTAGCTATCATTATTATTCTCATCATCAAATATAGGAGGCATATTGTAATCATAATCAAATTTATCCTCCATAACAGGCGGTACTAAAAGACTACTATCATTATAATCATCATAAATAGGAGGCAAAACATCATCAAAGTAAATTTTCTCCTCAATGCTTGGGGGACTAAAAAGATCATGCTCATCAAAACCAGCTTCCCCAAGCTTAGAATTTTCCATATCATTAGCAACAATGGTGTTCAAAGCGTTCATACTAATATGTTCCATAGGTTTTTTAATTTTCGCATCAAACCATCCATGTCTTAAATCAGGAAATAGAATAAGAAGCTCATTGTTATCCATTATGCCAAACTAGTGTAAACAAGAAACAAAAAGATGCAATTGCAGGATCTAAAGGAAATAGCTTCGAGCACACACACAACGGCGCCAGAAAAGTACTTTACCTAGGACCGGAGTATGAGTGCCTTTTACCTTTCCTCCCCGGCAACGGCGCCAGAAAATAGCTTGATGTCTACGGGAGCTTCTATTCTTGTAGACAGTGTTGGGCCTCCAAGAGCGAGAGGTTTGTAGAACAGCAGCAAGTTTCCCTTAAGTGGATCACCCAAGGTTTATCGAACTCGGGGAGGAAGAGGTCAAAGATATCCCTCTCATGCAACCACTGCAACCACAAAGCAAGAAGTCTCTTGTGTCCCCAACACACCTAATAGGTGCACTAGTTCGGCGAAGAGATAGTGAAATACAGGTGGTATGAATAAATATGAGCAGATAGTAACGGCGCCGGAAAAGTGCTTGCTGGCGTACGGTTGATGGTAGTAATATTGCGGGAAGTAAAGATGCGGTAAAACGAGTAAACAAGCAGCGATAGCGATATTTAGGAACAAGGCCTAGGGATCATACTTTCACTAGTGGACACTCTCAACATTGATCACATAACAGAATAAATAGATAGATGCTAGACTCTACACTCTCTTGTTGGATGATGAACACCACTAAGCGTGTAGGATTACACGAACCCTCAAAGCCGGAGTTAACAAGCTCCACAATATTCAATGTTCATATTTAAATAACCTTAGAGTGCATAACAGATCAACATAACCGAACCAAGTACTAACATAGCATGCACACTGTCACATTCACACTACGAAAGGAGGAATATATCACATCAATACTATCATAGCAATAGTTAACTTCATAATCTACAAGAGATCACAATCATAGCCTACGCCAAGTACTACACGATGCACACACTTGTCACCATTACACCGTGCGGGAGGAATAAACTACTTTAATAACATCACTAGAGTAGCACACAGATAAATTGTGATACAAAACACATTGCAATCATAAAGAGATATAAATAAGCACTTCACTATGCCATTCATAACGGTGAATAAGTATTCGTGAAATATAGCGTAAGAGACCCACACGGTGCACACACTGTCACCTTTACACACGTGGGACAAGGAGTCGCCGGAGATCACATAAGTAAAACCCACTTGACTAGCATAATGACATCTAGATTACAAGCATCATCATATGAATCTCAATCATGTAAGGCAGCTCATGAGATTATTGTATTGAAGCACATAGGAGAGAGATTAACCACATAGCTACCGGTACAGCCCCGAGCCTCGATGGAGAACTACTCCCTCCTCATGGGAGACAACAGCGTTGATGGAGATGGAGGGGCCTTCCGGGGGCACTTCCCCGTCCCGGCGGCGTGCCGGAACAGAGACTCCTGTCCCCCAGATCTTGGCTTCGCGATGGCGGCGGCTCTGGAAGGTTTCTCGTACCGTGGCTTTTCCGTCCCGAGGTTTTAGGTCAGGTACCTTTATATAGGCGAAGAGGCGGCGTCAGAAGGTCAACGAGGCGACGACACAACAGGGGGGCGCGGGCCCCCCCTTGGCCGCGCCGGCCTACCATCTGGTGGGCCTGTGGCCCCCCTCTGGCGACTCTCGGGTGTTCTGGAAACTTCGTGCAATCCTAAGATGCTGGGCGTTGATTTCGTCCGATTCCGAGAATATTTCCTTACTAGGATTTCTGAAACCAAAAACAGCAGAAAACAGCAACTGGCCCTTCGGCATCTCGTCAATAGGTTAGTTCCGGAAAACGCATAAATATGACATAAAGTATGCATAAAACATGTAGATATCATCAATAATGTGGCATGGAACATAAGAAATTATCGATACGTCGGAGACGTATCACCCATCTCGTAAAAGTTTTAAACCGCCTATTCACCCCCATCTAGGCGACATCCGTGTCCTTTCAATTGAGTCGCGCTAGTTTGTTCAGTCGCAAGAGGAGTGGGGGGACTTGAAGAACGAAGTTACTCTACTCAAGAATCTGCAAAGAACACAAGGACAAGTGAAGAGGGCTAAGAAACGGGAATGGGAGGCAGAAAGAAAGGCTTTGGAGGCTAAGAAGCTATCTACTCCAAGTGAACTTTGCAATCAAGGATAAGCTCAAGAGGATCAGAGCTATTTGTGATGAGTGATGAATGTGTTCTAGATGCACTGTAGGAGATCCTGCGAAAGGTGGATCTAGGGAGAATTTGTAATGTACCCTAAGTAGAATTTGTAATGTATCCTAAGTACCACTCGTAATGTACTCAATTTGAACTGCTACTTGTGTTGTTTCTGACTGAACTAGGCTGATGATTATAACCGGGGATCATAGTACGAGGAGATGAATGACCAGAACCTATGGCATGACTAAACATGACCATGCCATTGGTTCTGATGAAACATCTCCTCCATATGTCCTCATAGTATGAGGCCTCTGCTACCTTGCTTTGCATGTTTTTGCTTCGTCAGTTCTGCATTAGCCAATGATTGAACAATGGCACAACGGAAGGCAGGGTGCTGCCCTCAAACTTAGTCATGTGTGCCATATTACTTGCACACTAGACTTAGTTTGCGGACAGTCCCTTTGCCTGCCGTGTGATCCTATATATGAGGCCTCCTTTTATTTGTCTACTGCATTGGCCAATGATTGAACAATGGCACAATGGAAGGCAAGGTTCTGCCTTCAAACTTAGTCATGTGTGCTAGTTTCCCTGCACACTAGACTTAGTTTGGGAACAGTCCCTCTGCCTGCCAAGTGACCAAATGTATGAGGCCTCATTTGCGTTGGCCAATGATTCAACGAAGGCACAATGGAAGGCTAGGTGGTGGCATCAAACTTAGTCATGTGTGCTAGTTTCCCTGCACACTAGACTTAGTTTGGGGACAGTCCCTCTGCCTGCCATGTGACCAAATGTATGAGACCTCATTTGCGTTGGCCAATGATTCAACAAAGGCACAATGGAAGGCTAGGTGGTGGCATCAAACTTAGTCATGTGTGCTAGTTTCCCTGCACACTAAACTTAGTTTGGGGACAGTCCCTCTGCCTGCCATGTGACCAAATGTATGAGGCCTCATTTGCGTTGGCCAATTATTCAACAAAGGCACAATGAAAGGCTAGGTGGTGGCATCAAACTTAGTCATGTGTGCCACAGTCCTTGCACACTACACTTAGTTTGTGGCCACTCCCTATGTCTGCACGTGGGAGGCAATGTACGAGGCCTTACTAATGTTATCAGTATCCGTTTTCATCTAAACTACTTGTGAGCAGACACACCTCTAATGGCATGTGTTCTTGTGGCAGACTGAGAAGATCATGCTTGGGTCACCTGTTGTGGTTCCCGGCGAGGGACTAGCCCTAACCAGCGCATTATCTTCAAGCCCACCTCCGGCCGACTCTTGATCCCTCAAGATTTCGTCAAGTGGTTCGGAGAAATCCCTTCCAACATCATCGTCACAACCAACACTAGATGCAACTGGAGGATGTCTACGAGGAGAGAAGCCAATGACGCATTCATCGACCAGGGGTGGGCGGCCTTCGCCTTCGCCATCGCCCATCAGCTCAAGGTAGGCCAGTTCCTCACCTTCAAGAAGGTGAGTACAGTGTGGTCATCTTCGACCACACCTGCACTGAGGTGATGAGCAGGTTCCCGTACCATGGCGATGCCACCAGGTGTGTCATTTTCGAAAATCATATCTGAAGCTTACCTGGTTGTGTGTCGTTGCTACCATGTCATGTCTAATTGATGTTCGTGTCAAGTGTGCTGAACTATGATCGTGTCTGCTCTGTCCTGAACTATGATCGTGTGTGAACAATGGTGTGTCGTGAACTTGTGTCGTCTATGATCAGTGCTAAGTTTGCGTGTGCTTGCATTATTGTGTTCTTGCTTCAGCTGCTGATCACTGGTAACCTCACCACTGAAGGAAAGAGGTAACCAGAAGCAGATTTTGGGTTGCAACCAAACAACATGGACGCCGTTCTAGGCTACTACTAGGCCTGGAAACCGACCTACCAAACGGGCAGAGCCCAAATCTCCACGGGGCCAAAAAAACTCTGTGCAGGCCACCAAACAACGTGTTTTTTTAGCCCATGGCCCGGTGGGACACGCAGGGGCCTTCTTCCCACTGCGCGCCACTGGTGCAGGAAATTGATGCAGGCTAACAAACGCGCACTACATGTTTCTCACAAGCCTCATGGCCCATGCATTTATTATTTACCGTGACCATTGTGTCCATGAAGGTGTCATGTGATGTACTATCACTTTCACTACGGGAAGACAAGACTTTGCCGTGCAACTATTTGCACGACAAAGGGTCCTATATGCAGGGCAACGGCTTTGCCATGCGACACCGCACGGAAAAGGTTGAACGGCAATGCTATTGACCGTGTGTCAAACATGTTTTATCTAAAAAAAAGACCCCAAACTGACCGGTATGGGATTTGAACCTAGGACGCAAAGTAGGGAAAGCATGAAACCTTGTCACTGGGCTAAGTTTTCATTTGTTGATAACTATACCACGCCACGCCTTTTGAGCTAAGAAGAAATCCAGTTTTTACATCTTTACCGTGCGCTTAAACTAGGCAAAGGCTTCTTTGCCGCGTTTGTTAAAAACACTAGGCAAATGCTTGCTTTGCCGTGCGTTTGTTAAAAACACTAGGCAAAGACGTGCACGGCGATCCTTTTGTGCTTTGCCGTGTTTGGCGGCTTTGCCGTCGACATTTTCTTTACCGTGCGTCCTGAGGGGTCTTTGCCATCCAGAGGTCTTTACCCTACGTTTTCTTCATTCTTTGCCATACGGTCATTCTTTACCGTGCAGTTCCATGCCATCGCACGGTAAAAACTTCTTTGCCGTGCGCAGGCGCATGGCAAAGACACGGCGCACGGCAGTGCTTTTTTTTTTTCCGTAGTGTTTGTACTGGTGCTGGCCTCCCGCATGTGTGTGCTTGCAGGTCTGTCCCGGATACAAAGGGGCCTTGTGGCCTTTGGAGATGCGGCGGACCTCTGGTAGCTTCAGTGTGGAAGTTCCTACTTTCTATAGTTTGCTTGTCTAGGTGATGATAGCGAGCCGGTGTTCTCGCGTTGGAATAAGTCATGCCACTTTGAGCTTGCTCCAGCATCAACGAGGAGCGTGTGAAGGTTTCACTTCATCGGATGTTGTTGGAATCTTTGTGAATTGTTCAGGATTTAATGCTCTTTGTATATGACTCGTCTGTAATGTTCTCCTTGCATCTTAACATACGTGTGTGGTGTTTTTTTTAACAACAACTAAAATACTTGAGAGGAGGAGGCGGCTCAAAAATCCATCTAGGGTTTCGTCCCTCTCGTCGGCGACGCTGCCGGTCCGCTCCGCCTCCGGTGGCCTTGGGGCCTTGGAGGTGTGGCGGACCGGCGGCCTCTCGCCGGCGGGAAGGTTTCAGTTCTTCGTTTAGTTTGTTCTCGGTGTTTTCTTCGGGATGATGAGTCGGCGGCTACTTCCTGAAGTCAGAATAAGGTCCTCCCCGTCCTATCCTCGCTCCGGTGGTGCATCTAGTGTCGTCGGAGGGCGTGTATAGTTGTGTGTCCGGTGGATCTCCTGCGATCCGGTCGTCTTTCGTGTTCGATGGTGTGGTTTCAGGTCAGTCTCTTCCGATCTACGGTTGTCATCATTGGCGATGATTGCTGCTCTGGTGCGCTAGTCCTTTGGGGCCTTAGCACAACGACTTCCCGTCTGTCTACTATAACAAGCTCTACTACGACATGCTTTGCCCGACTCCGGTGATGGAGGGGCGAGGACGGCGGTGCGCCTTCAGCTCGTGCTAGTGTCTGTAGTCGTCGCTAGGTGGTCCAATGACCTATTTGTAATTTTTATTACTTTTTGACATCTTTATATTACTGTTGATGATTATTAATAGATCGGTGGAATTTCGCAAAAATAGACATACGTGTGTTTTTTAGATGCTGAGATGCAACGACCACACAGATTGCTTGGCGCACAAGGACTCCACAAACAGCTTTCATCCCCGGGCATTCGATGCGCTCCAAACAGGGTAGAGACGTTACGCTGACTTTTTATCTCTTCAATCCATTGCCATATCGTGGCAGATTTCGTCTAACTATATATATACGTACACGGTACACGTAACAAAATCTCAGAGAAAACATAATCTGCTCATGGGATCTAAGAAGAGGAAAGCCAGCGCCCTAACCGACCAGGCCGTGTCTTCTTCTTCCCGCCGCTCCCGGCGGCGGCGTCGCCACCGCAGAAAGGATCATCCTACTTCGCGGCGAAAGCGGCGATCTGTGTGGAGAGACTGGGCGGCGCTGCCTGGCAATGTCCTGTGTGCGATCCTCGGCCGTCTTCAGACCGACATCCTCCGCGGGACAGGTGCAGGGCTCGCGTGCGCGTCGTGGCGGCGCGCAGCCGTCGAGGATCCGCTGCTCTGGCGGCGCATCGACCTCGCTGACACCGACGGTGACAAGGAAAAAGAACCGCCAGCGTGGTGGAGGGCGATGGCGCGCACGGCCGTGGACAGGAGCGCCGGGCAGTGCGAGTCCTTCCGCGGCCGCGTCGACGGCGATTTTATGCTCTACCTTGCCAAGCGGTACGTATATAAAGGCTCATCTGATCAGATCTGCAGCCCATCGGCCATCGATCTATTCATCTATCTCTCGACTCTCGTATGCACCGTACCCTAACTGAGCACCATACTGATACTACGTGCGTGCAGAGCGCCTTCGCTAAGGATCCTCCATGTGACACGCCTGTCTGTGGTGCCCGGCCAAACACTCATCGCGCGGGCGATGGAGAAGCTCCCCATGTTGGAGCAGCTCGTGGTATCGAATGGTTTATTCGAGAAGCCCCTGTTGTGCGCCGTCCTTGACCACTGCCCACGTCTCCACCTGCTCGACGCCCGCGGCTGTACCACCTTTACTACGACTGGCAAGAGGCTTGTGGCTAGGTGCGAGAGCAGGATCAAGAATCTCTGGCTGCCGCGGCTGCCGCCCGGTTGTTCGTGCTGCAGGCGAAGAGCTCAGAAAATTGCCGACGAAGAAGATAAATGAAATTAGGGCAGCAGATTGATATGATGCCAAGGCCCCATTAATAGTTAATTTCGGTGTCAGTTTTGTTTCCAGATACATTAGCTATTATTTAGTTTAGCTGCTCTTTGTGTTTTCCATATAAACTGTAGTCCCTCCATCTCACAAAAAATGTTTTAGATTTGTCTAAATTTGAAAGTATCTAGACACTATGTCATTTGTAGTGGAAAGGCAGTCAATCTTCATCAAATTCATGTATGAAGGCTTTGTCAGCTTGATGTGGCTTTTCGTCATTTCTTCGAAATATGCTTTCCCCCCGCTTTATAAATTAAGCCACAACGGCCAAACTGATACAAGGTGGAGCGGCGAAACTCTTACAAAGTAGATCCATGAAAAGAACAAAAAAGAACACGGAAAACCAAAACTTGCCACCGAAGACATTGAAACGAGACCGAGTCAATTCGGGTCCACGACAAGCCCCAAGAGGGGAACGACACACTGCGCCACCTCCGTTGAGACCACGAGGTCTAGGGTTTTCACCCCGAAGCCGTATCGTGGGGAGGATACTCGCAACGACTCCCAAGAGGGGTACGACACCCGCATGCACCACCATCGTTGGCGTAGAGGCGCTAAGCTTTTGCCCAGAAACATCTTCCAAAGCCGAAGCGCCGTCAACACCAGGATCCCCGACCGTCCGCTCCACGCTATCCCCATGACCGAAGAGTGAGACCATCACCACTAGCACGTTGCTCGTTGTAGAGCCATCCACGCAGTCCAACTTCCGAGGCCACCACCCCGACATCCCCCAAACTCAAGCCCATGACTTGACCAACACACCGCAATCCAGTGGGTTTGAAAGGGTAGGACGACACCATAGACAACAGACACTAGGACAAACGGCAGCCCAGGGCCGATATCCTCCCTCCACCACCTGAGATGCTCGTTGTCCAGACGCAGGCCGATTAGGCCTAGATAAGGCTCGGCCACCTGCCAGGCCCCAATCAGGCCGCATTAGCCGTGCCGCCGCGGTGCTGCGCGTAGGCCGCCGCTGCCATCCACCTGCTGATCCGTGCCAGACCGATTATTGCCACCACCGACCGAAACTGCCATGTGCTAGCCAGTCGTCATGAGCAGCGTCACCGCTGCCTCACTTCTTGCCTGATGCCCCGGCCGAGGCCGCGCACCATCGCAAAGGAATACCACCACCGCAATGCTCCGGGACAGAGCCACGCCGTTACCGACGCCGCAACATCGCCCGTCAAACCGGTCACTTTGTCGTCATCCAAGAAATCGCCTCCTCAGGCCACCAAGACCATCACCACGTCCCTCCCGGACGAAAGTGAGGGGCCATGCTGCCGGGAGCAGCCTGGGAGGATCCCCCACCGACGCTGACCCCACCGAGGCCCGCTTGGCCCAAGACAAGGCCCGTATGGCCTAGATCGAGACCTGCAGGGACAAAGCTATTCCTACATCCAAAGGCAGATCGAATGTAATCAATGTCAAGCAACACCACCTGACGTTGGTGCCCTCCATCATTCATTACATCCCACATACGATTCTTGTTGACATGGCGCGCCTCCTTCAGCCTTACCGCGCCACCGAGCCGTCATCACCCAAGCCAACGATCACATCTATGAGGAAACAAGCTGCAAGAGGGACCCCGCCTCCGTTGTCAGCCTCATGCCTCTACTCTTAATAATACAAATTTATTCTATAGATGCTGATATTTTGCTATGTATTCGGTCAAACTTTACAAAATTCGATTTTGATTAAACTCAGAATACAAGGTAATTATGAACGGATGGAGTATACTCCTTACTTTCTCACAGTAGCTTGTACATTATAAATATGTAGTTTCGGAGCAAAAATACTAAAAATCTAAGATCCCGTCCCAGATTACAATAAGGATCTACATCTGCAGGTGGAGATTTACTCGTCGATCTTAGGGAATGAAAACTAGACATTTACTCAATCGATTTTGGTTATGGACTTATGGTTCACTCTATGTAATATTGTTGCCTATGCCAAAGATAATATGCAAGGCTATGGTGGTTGATGAGAAAACTGTTGGCTACATGGACACGAGCATACACGAAGATTCTTCCCATTACAGAAATGTGCGCATGCTCCTAGGAAGCACCTTCTCGTATTTGTCGAGGTCGGCCTCGTAACGTGAAGGACCAGAGTAATCATCGTCGGAGTTCTCTGACAATGACTCCCAAAGGTATGTGTCGTACGGACTGTCGTAGTCTATTTCTTTGCAAGCGAACCTAGGGCTTCCAACCTTGAAGTCGCAATCATCCATCGAGTCTCGAGGAAGTCGCACCGTCTTAATACGGGCGCACTTCTCTCGCAGCAGCGTGCCCTCATCATCGTCTACACTGTCCATGTCGATGTTGAAGCAATGGCGTAGGTCAAGTGACTCCAGGTGCGGGCAGTTCTCCAAGATTGCTGCCAGCCCTTTGTTGGTGAGGTCGTTGGCAATGAGCTGCAATGAGCGCAGCTCATGCATAGTTGCAATACCCTCGGCATCAAGGTCCTTGGGGATGATCCATCGCCGTTCATGGAAGTAATGTTTGTTCGTTCGGAAATGCTTCAGCTGTGGGCATGCTCGCTGAAGAATCTCGTGCACCGTAGTCCTTATTAGCTCTGGACACTGCGACAGCTCGAGCTCCTCGAGTAGATGAAACCTTGTTAATTGCTCTTCAAGCCCATCAAGTGAAATGGCACAAGAAATGAGGCGAAGGCTCTTCAAAAGGGAGCCCTGCAAAGATTAAACACACGTCTAATTCTAGGAAACCAACAATATATAGTAGCATTGAAAATGTTCCGACATTAAAAAAACAGTGAAGTATATAGCTTGTTTGATAAATACGGTCGCTAAAATAAAACAATATTCAACAGAAGGAATAAAGATAAGGCATTGCGAAGAATGAAAGCATTTTCTCACAGATCTATGCTTGGACAATGTTTATCTATAAATTTAGAAGTTCAATTTATTGTCAGATGGTTGCTGAAACAGAAAATCGTCAGCAATGACTTTGTCCCATGCACAAGACCTCCAGTGCATGGAAACATTCTGTTTTGTTGCCACATATCAATAAGTTTGAAACTTTTGAAACAAAACGAAACTTAAAAAAACTCAGTGCACGAATCGCAAAGAAAAATAGTTGGGGAATCTGGCGGCATAAACGCGCACGGGCGCTCACAGTTGTATGCCAATGTGGCTAAAGTGTAGTTGGCTAGTTGCATTAATCTGATGATCTCTTGTGTAAGTTCAACTAAGTAATTTCTTGAAATAGGCTTTCGCCCTGCTACAATAATATAACAACCAACCAATACAACGAGCAAGCTAGGGCTGCAGCACAACCAAGCTCAAAAGAAAAAAAGAAAGGGAAAGAAACTAATACCGACAGCGGCAGATCGACGAAAACGAGGACGACCATCAACCGATGAGCCCTACGGAGAAGTACCACCACGTTCCTAGCACACCGAAACATCTCATACAAAGCAACACCTTCAACAAGGGAACGACGACGACGCCGCTGCTACCCGGACTATTCTTAGGGTTTCTCCTGGTACACGGAAGGGGTTGGGGAGGAGGTACATCTGACGCCCTCTATGAAGGCAAGGAGGCACCCGCAGGTGTCACCGCATTGGTGTCGGACATGCCGACAAGGAATTCTCCCGACCACCACACCCACCACTGAGACGCTCCGGCGTGCTCCCTCTTACATGCTGCCCACCAGCACACGCCACCACAATCTTGTAGCCATCCTCGCCATTTCACTGTGGTCACTGGAACAGTGCCTAGAGGAAGAGAATGGATGCAACAGGGATGGGGTAGCAACACCGCAAATGCGCGGGAGGGAACTACCTCCACCGCCTTTGTGGTAGTCGACCGGACATGGCAATGAGGGCAAACCAGGCCCAAACCTGGCCCGACCGGGCCCAAACTAACCTGCAAAGCCCCCTGCCAAGCCGCAGCAGGCCGGCCGAAATGCCGCACCACCCAACCACCGCTGTCGCGCCTTCTCCGCCTCGAGGCTGTCGACACGCCTGACGCAGGACGCCCAGCCCCTCCAGTGCCCGATCTCGGCCTAGATCTAGGTAGAGCAGGCCTGCCATCTCGCCGCCCGCCTGCGTAGCTCCGCCGCACCTCCTCCCACCCGACGCACGGGTTCCACGCCGCCGCGCCAGACCACCGCCTGCCGAAGTTCACCGCCGCCAACCCGAGATCCCCACGCCCCCTACCGTGTCGCGGGTAGAGTCATCCCCGCACCACCGGCACCACAGGGGCAAGGCCGACAACGCACGCCGACAGCGAGAGGGGAGAGCAGGAGAGAAGGCCTAGGGGTGGCCGGGGGAGGGCGCGGCCCGGCCGCTGTGGGGAGGTGGTGCGGGTTGCGGGGGGGGGGGGGGGGGTCACCTCAACTAAGTAATTAAAGTCTATATTTCAAGCATAGATTGACAAACAAATTTTGAGTTAGCTCCAGATCCTATCTCTCTTAACTTTGAACACATCTCTGAAGTTCACTCTATCCAAGAGTTGCCAAATATAGTTTCAGAAAAAATAGACACCAAATATAGTTTCAGACATAGTTATCTTTGCTCTCTGAATTCTAAACAATTGCAAATTTCAGAAACAACTATAATGGTGGCAGGTGAACACGGAATTTTTTGTGATGATCTAGAATATGTATTTCGGTATACTACTACCTTTTAAGCTACAGAAGACTAAAAATGTAGAAATCATTAACTAACTAGGTAGTGTGCAGTAGAATATATATTTAGATACCCTTCTATGTTGTAGCTTAAGAACCATGTTCTGTTAAATACTTCTTGAGAGCATGTATTTTATTTCAGGGACAACTCTTGAGACCATGGGACTGTATATATCCTCTTAACACCCTAATTACAATTTACAAGTTGTTACATGGTCGAGGTACTCCAAGGCTACTATGAGCCAACTAAACTATAGAAAGAATATTTAGCGCAAGAGATAGTGTTTCCTTTCTTTAAGAAACATAATTTTCTGGAAAATATATAAATGTTATCTGTAATAGTTTGAAGGTAAACTGCAATTAACAACATATGTAACCAAGAAAACAATCCATAAAAGATTTAGACGAGACACAAAAATAAACCTATGTCAGTTTAAAAACCACAATATACTATTCATTGGAATTAAAACCAAGTCGACCACCACTAAGTCACTAACAGTAGGTTCAAGACCTAATCAAACAAACACGTTAAAATTATCTTCAGGGAGTTTGTAGATGCTTACTGCTCGCTGAGGTACAAGAGGAATCCGTCGTCGCCAGCGTACTCGCCACAGAATGCCTCGCATTGCCCCTGGCTGCGTTGGACGGCGGCGCAGGCCATCCCCTGGCGGTTGAGCCTGAAGGCGAGCTCGGCGTTGCCGCGCATGACGATGCGGCGCCACAGCACGGGCTCATCCCGCGCGGCGCGGCGCCAAGAGCGGCACACCTGGTCAGCCCCCATGAGGATGTCGATGTGCTCCAGCTTCTGGAAGACTGCCAAGATCGAGTCCAGCGGCATGTCCGCCCAGTTCCTCGGACTCTCCTCCTCCGCTGCAACCTTGGCCGTTGCCTTCTTGCGGCTGCGCCGATGGCGGGCGCCACGGCGGCGAGAAGGGGAGGGCATGGCGTGGCGTGGTGTTCTTTGGGACTTGAGAGCGTTATGGCTCCATATATGAGATCAGAGATTTCTGGGCGGCCGGTGCGTGCGGCGGTGCCCCGGACTGGCTGTTGAGATCGCCGAAGACTATTTCTACGAGGGCGATGAGTTTGATATCTTTAATTGTTATAGAGGTGGTATATATCACCATCACCATCACCACTACTAATAAAATTAAGGTCCAGAGGCGGGCAGATCCATAAAATCTAGACCATCTAAGATCTAACCCTCATCGAACGGTCTATTTTCGACTTCTTCATTGTCCGACGCCGTTTCAATCCCACGATAAACGCCAGTATCCCTAATAACCTCCTTTTTCCCGAACCACCCGTGCGCACGATGCGAGGACCCCGCCGCCATGCCTACTCCGCCTCGCCCACTGTGCCGCGTCCACACAAACAAGCGTCGCCGCCGGCGCCGGCGAGGCCGACACAAACAAGCACCTACGCTATTTTCTTGTGCCAGGACGGAAGCAAAACGTTGTACCTGCCACCGCCGTTAGGTACCTAGCCGGGGGAGCCGCACTAGACGCCGACGCGCGCTGCGGGAGACGCACCATCCACTGCTCGCCTTGCTCTTTGGCTGCCATCCCCACTTCCCCAGGTCCAGGCCGTCGACCCCTCTTTCCCTTGTTGATTACAGTTGCTATTTCCTTCTTTTGTTCATGGCCACGATAAGTTTTGACTCTAATTATTTTCTTCGGAAGTTCTGGCTCTTTAATTATTTTCTACGGAAGTTCTGGCTCTGTAATCTTGTTGGTGGGCGATCTGTTTGTCGTTTTCAGATGGCACTTACGACGGGGAATTAATGGGGAGGGGGACGAGGAGACGCCCCGGCGGCGCGCTCTCAAGCATGATGAGGAGGCGCTCGCAGGCGGCAGCGAGTGACTGTGCACCAGTTCTCAAAGGCAAATCGAGCCGTTCTTTGCCCGTTCGCTGTAGAGGACGGTCGGCTCACCCTCCTGTCTTCTCCTTCCGCTCTCAGGTGCAAGACGGCTATGGGTGTCTCAGTGGTTAGGGACACGCTCATGGCCGTGGACTATATCGCGTTCGAATGTGACCGCTCAGCTTCAATGTTTCTCATTGCAAATCACATGCATCGATCCTACGATCCATCCACTATCCAAATGTTTTATTGCAAATCACAGTGCTCATCTTACTTAAATCTGAATAAGTGTGAATATGTGTTATTCTTTGTCAAGCATATTATTTCACCATTGCTTAAGTTAATTCATTGGCTGCCATTGCCCATTGCTATTATTTCTAGAGACTATGGAACATGTTTCTCTAAACTTAAATAATAAATACGCTTATAATGCATTCTGTGCACCAAATCTTGCAAGTTATCTTGTCATTTGTAGTACAGGCCGGGGGATTGACATGCTACTTGTTTCTTATTAAAGCATCAGATTAACCTGTGTGTCACATGAATTCATTTTATTTTGTGTTCTTTACGATGCGATGATTAAACAATATTCATGTAATGATTTAATTATATGGATATGGAACTCTATTGCATTCCACTAATATTTATTCTGCTTTTTTGAACTGAATTTCAGGTATGAAGAGTAAATTCGATATCTGCGAAGTTTTGTCCAGTTGTCTTAGAACCTTAGGTTCGTCTTTGCCATTCAAGTTTAAAAATGTATGTTGAATGTACAGTGTGAAAAGTAAGGCCTGCATGTGCCTAGGTATGCCTCTCGCCACAAGCATGACAGAATGTCCGCATGCACCTGGTAATCGCACACCAAGTGATATTTTACTTTACTACTAGTATTCAGTAAGTATTAACATTGAACTAATTTTATCTACATATTCATATTGCAGAATCTTTATGAGTCAGATTTGTAGACCATGGTCAAAATTGGATGGTGTAGAAGGCGGAATCTTCTCTGTTATATTCTTAAATTTTAGAGCATTAATGACTGGTAATAGTGTTGTTATTTATCATCTTCTTACTCAGCGTATAAGCTTATAAATTTGGGTCATGTTTATTAAAATATATACTGTTCATGATAATTTTGGATTTATCTAACTTAATCATGTGTTTTTCTGAACTTTGGTTCCAGGTTTATTCACTAATTTGAAGTACATGAGGCCTAAGTGACTGGCTTTCATCCGTTAGGTGTCTTCCTTTTGTTACTGAATTGAGCAATATTTTGAGGCCAACGGAACCATTAGGTTCATGTGAAAGCTCAATTCCTCTGTTTTACTTTTCCCAACTTTTTTCACATCATCGATATCCATGTTTTCATGTCATCCTCGCAATGTGTTTGACCTGATGCATTTGTAGATCATGATGGAGGGGTGCATGCATGGGGAGCTGGACAAGGTGTACAACAGAGGTAGTCAAGGACGCAAGGTCTACATACTCCTCTGCTATGGCTAATACTCCGTAATTTCCAGGTATGCACGATTGCAGCCTGCTGTCTACTCTATTGATGATGCTATGTCTAACTATGTTGAAGACCCCTTCCAAATTATCATTTTATTAATTGTATTTTATGTCCACGCTAAAGGACTTGAAATGATTCTGATTTAGAAATTTATATGGTAAAAAGATTAATGCACAAGGTTTGTCCCTCCTAAAATTTGGAATTATGAGAATGGATGAAACATACACGCAATTAAATTATTTATTTTTATATTTTACTGTAAGATGAATCAAATAAATTATGGAGCCTAGCTACATGAATGTGGTACGGCATTGCCATTTGTAATGCACGAGAATGACCAAGGTACTGATACTATCATAACTTTGGTTACTAAAACATATGTATGTTGTTGTGATGAATTTATTGGCCAAAATGCGCATTGCACGTGACCCTAGGTTTGGATTAGAAATAGGAAGACCTTAGGATGAAATTCCGTCTTATCTATTTAATCCATTTTCTATTGAAAAGAAATGTTTGCAAATTGGTTTCTTGTATTCTCACCTATTTCATCTTCAAAACAAATCTTCATCCTTTAGACGTCCAACCTTTGAAGACCTCAAGGAAGTGGAAGAGAAGCTAGAAGCACCCAAGATGGAAATAGAGTAGACCACCACTTTCTCTCCTTTATCAGACCAACGATATCTTAAAAATGCAATTATCATACCAAATTATGGTATGACCATACTAGTTTGTTAGTGTTTAAAAATAATTGCTTGCGTGATTTTGAGGATTGCTTATATGCTTGTGTTGTGCGAGGGTAGGAAATTTTATTTCTCCTTACCTCTAGTCTAATTCTATTCTTACCTCTCAAACCCCACAGCATGCCGCCCCGCCCGAGCGTCCAGCTCCCGCACGCGCCGCCATGAGACTTCATCTCCACCCTCCCTGTACGTGTGCACGAGGCGCACCTCTGCACGCACAGCGGCCACCACCTTCCCCACCTCGCCCACGACCTCCCTCGTCTCTCCCTCTCCCGTCCGAGACCACCCCCATAAAGAGCCCGGCCTCCTCTCCCTTTTTCCCCTCCTTTTCCCTCTCAAACACGCCGCCAGGCTCGCAAAATTTCTCGCCGGAGTTCACCTCGCCGCGCCGCCTCCAGCCGGCCATTGCCGCCGGCCGGGACCTCCCCAAGTCGCGTTGCGGCCAACATCTGCACCATGGCGACACCCCGCACGTTGAACGCCCCTTCCCCGCCACCGGGAACTGCTGCAGCGCCGGCGAGCCACCTCGCCGCCGGCCACGTCAGCCGCCACCTCGCCGCCACGCGTACGCCACGTGAGCTCCCCTTTCTTTCTCTTTTTCTTCTTTCCAATTCCAGAAAATAATCCAACGGTTTATAGAGGCTGTTCCGCGCGAAGGGGTACGCACCATTAGGATTGCGCCATGTGTCAGGGACACCCCCTAGATTTCGTTTTAACATCAATTCGATAGTCCGCGCATTGCAAAATTCACAACCAGAGCTCCACTTGTCCTAAAATTACAAACTTTATACCGTTGGAATCCTAAAAATATAAGGAACACTATGAACCAATAAAATGTGGACTTACAGAAGTTCGAGATTCATCCATATTTAAATGCCTAATCGGAGTACTTCACCCATAAAATAAGATCTACATACCCTTTTCGGTTGATTCCTTTTGAATATGCTTGCAAATCTTACCCAGTACCAAAATCATCATCTGTCTACTGTACCAAAACACCTTTTTCAATTAATGGTACTTACCCTTCGCTAGTGCGACATAGATGGTTCACAATAATTCAACCAACCATAAAACTTGAACATGTCATCATGCATATAGTGTCAACCAGAGAACAATAAATGGTTTACTTGTGTAAATATCATATGCATCTCATGTCTATGGTTGTGCATTTGTGTTTTGCATTGTGTTTATGGTGCTTGTAGATTGAGACTGTGACAGCTGCAACCGTTGTGACTGCAAAGATTGCAACTCCTCCCTTTGAGAAAGGCAAGTGACACACACCAAAAGTCCCAGTTTTAATTCTTGCACCGTAGTGTTTTTATAGTAGACATGTCTAGGGTTTATGCTTTTGCATGCTATTAAATCCTAGTAGTTTAGCTACACCACTCCTAGACTCCCTTAACCGCCATTAAATTTAGTTGTTACCTGCTACGCCATGGAAAAAGGTTTCGATAGAGGTTAAGGAAAAACAACTAAGTTTAATGAGTCACCTGGGTGAATGGTGGAGTTATGGACAGGGTGGCTGTATCAGGGGGCAAGACCGTGGTGCTAGTGCACACTTGCAGAAAGTCACCCAGGCTTAAAGAGATTATAGACAACCTTGCTCATTAGCTTTCCGTACAACCACATGCTACTATGGCTCTGGCTTGACACAGTATGTTGTATGAACCCGGATCCTAGGGGTCAGGTGGTGGTAGAGGGATATTGTAGGTGGAACGGGGCCCTTAGGGAATGGTTCGGGTGATTCCGCACAGAAGGTCTCGGCCACGGTCTACACCTATCCTTGAGCAAAATGTGCAGCGAGGTAGAAGGATTGACCTGGCCATGTGGGTAAAGGTGTACAACCTCTCGAGAGTGTAAAATCTAAGTACTTAGCCGAGTCCGGACAGTCTGGCTCTCTATTTGCCGGACTGTCCAGCGTCTTATTTTTTTTGGCACCCATGGGCTGACCCAATCGCGAATTGATAGGGCCTTCATCGTCGGACAAGCTATGTCGTTGGCCGTACTATCCGACCTAAACATCTGTTGCAACTACCCCGATTTACGTGAGACAAAACCGCTCCACCCGGGATACATGCTCGCCCTATATATATAGCTTCAACAAATCCGTTGACAAAACCGCTCCATCCGGGATACATGCCCCACCTCCATGCCTCAACAAATCCACTACTCGTCACCCCGACACCGCCGCCATTGGCAAAAAGTCTTCCGGTCGCCGCCTTGCTTCGAAGGGAGGTGCATGCCCCGCCGTCGCGAGGCACTCCGACGAGTACCATCAAAACCACTAACGTCGCGTCCAAGTTCTGCACAATCTACAAGTTGGCAGCATCCTACATGGTATTACACATCAACCCTAAGGTTCATCAGTGTGGCAGGTTGATTAATGGTAGGGTTCTGCAATGGTACAAAGTTCATCAATCCTAGGGTTCATCAATGTCATACGGATCTGCCGGCCAATGGCGAACAATAGGGTATTAGGGTTCATCAATGTCATACGGATCTGCCGGACTGTCCGGGTCTGCAAGACCAGCCTGTCCGTTGCTCACAACGACGGCCAGTCCGTTGAGCTCCCGACAGGCCAGCCCGTTCCCCTACACGCCGTCCAGTCCATCAAGCACGCCGGCAAGTCCGGTACGCACTCCGGACTGTCCGGCCTTCTTCTGCCGGCCTATCCGTAACTATGCCGGCATGTCCGGTGCTATTGCCGGCATGTCCAGTAATATCGTGTTATTAATAGTCCTGCCCTGAGTTGACACTTACTTTGATTGAACCACGTTTTTCCACTTATTGCCAATTGCTAAATAATCATGTATGTTATCTACATGATGGAAGAAGTTGATGAAGTTCGTTGCTCGGTTGAAAACTGGTCCATCTTTGTTGAGAAGATGTCAAAGCTGCACTTTTTGGTTCCGGTGTACGTTGTATGCTCAAAATCCCAATGATAAAGATGCGGCAGTCTGTGCTGAAGTTTCTAGTGGAAGATTTTGATCTTACAAAAAGTGCATTTTTTTAAATGAGGGAAATGACCAAATTTCCCTTGGTGGCAAAGACATCTATACATTATTTGGTTTAGAAGACAAAGGTTTGAACGTTGTGGCCATAATTGCTCAAGAAGGCAAAGAAGCGCAGGGACGGACACCACCTGAGTGGCTCGATCTGTCAATAGAGAATCTCTTAATTGATGATTTAATATTAGATGTTGAGCTCCGTGGTGCCTCGGATGACGATTTTGTACGCAAGGCCATGATGGTGCTTCTCGCCACAATAATTGCACTGTACTCTAATACGGTAATTTTGAAGATGATGTATGCATTGGTAGAAGACCTCGATCGAGCTAGGAAGGTAAATTGGAACTCATTCACTCTGGAGTACACCTTGGAGGGCATAAGGAAGTGTAAAGGTGGACGAGTAATGAGGCAGTGGCCAAAAGGAAACATGGCGGCGTTACAGGTAAACAGTAATATTTAACTAGGCAGTTTTTTGGTCACAACTATTTTTTAGTCGGTCTTAATATCTTTTCTTCTGATGTACATGTATTGGGAGAAGGTGCAACCGCCTGGTGCACCAGCCAATAACCCATTGGTATCTATGTTTTCATTGATGAAGAACTGGACCGAAGTAGAAGGGAAGAAGAGAGACAACTCCAACGCGCCATATGGCCGTGGGAAGGTAAATGTAAACAATTTTTTCTTGTTCATATTTGTTTCAGCAGCTCATGTTTAAGAACAATAAATAATTTGATTTTGTAACATGCAGATTGACAATGATATTACTACCGAGCATAGACTCTCAAAAGTAAACACAGGAAATAGTGTCGGAAGAAAAACACCTGTTTCAAGGAAGGCCACAAAAACTCCTGCGAAAAACCCCCTTACATGGAACAACTTTTGGAAAGGGTTAATCGCATGGCTTGGGAGATTACTCTTGTACGTAAGCAGATTGCAACTATAGCAGATTCATGCGCACATGTAAAAACGTGGCGAGCTTAATTATGCATGAAACAAAGGCATGTCCGAAGGGGACAAAGAAAGCGAGAGCATCCAGAAGGGAGTTTATCCATCAAAGTACTTCACATCAGTTGCACACCGTGTCATGGTACGTCCAAAATGAATGATTCATGCATTATTAAGGTCGCCACGTTTTTACCTCTGCGCATGAATCTGCTATAGTTGCAATCTGCTTACGGACAAGAGTAATCTCCCCAACCATGTGATTAACCCTTTTCAAAAGTTGCTCCATGTAAGGGGGTTTTTCGCAGGAGTTTTTGTGGCCTTCCTTGAAACGGGTGTTTTTTCTTCCGACACTATTTCATGTTTTTTACTTTTGAGAGAATATGCTCGGTAGTAATATCGTTGTCAATTGCATGTTACAAAATCAAATTATTTAATGTTCTTAAACATGAGCTGCTGAAACAAATATGAACAAGAAAAAATTGTTTACATTTCCCTTCCCACGACCATATTGCATGTCAGAGTCGTCTCTCTTCTTCCCTTCTACTTCGGTCCAGTTCTTCATCAATGGAAACATAGATACCAATGGTTTAAAGGCTGGTGCACCAAGCGGTTGCACCTTCTCCCAATACGTGTACTGCAGAAGAAAAGATATTAAGACCGACAAAGAAATAGTTGCGACAAAAAACTGCTGTTAAATATTACGGTTTACCTGGAACGCCGCCATGTTTCCTTTTGGCCACTGCCTCATTACTCGTCCACCTTTACACTTTCTTATGCCCTCCAAGGTGTACTCCAGAGTGAATGAGTTCCAGTTTATCTTCCTAACTCGATCGACGTCTTCTACAAATGTATACATCATCTTCGAAATTACCGTATTAGAGTACGGTGCAATTACTGTGGCGAGAAGCACCATCATTGCCTTGCGTACAAAATCGTCATCCGAGGCACCACGAAGCTCAACATCTATTATTAAATCATCAATTAAGAGATTCTCTGTTGACGGATCGAGCTACTCAGGTGGTATCCGTCCCTGCGCTTCTTTGCCTTCTTGAGCAATTATGGCCACAACGTTCAAAGTTCAAACCTTTGTCTTCTAAACCAAATAATGCGTAGATGTCTTTGCCACCAAGGCAAATTTTGTCCTTTCCCTCATTTAACAAAAATGTACTTGTTCTACGATCAAAAGCTTGCACTAGAAACTTTAGCACAGACTGCCGCATCTTTATCATTGGGATTTCGAGCATACAATGTACACCGGAGCCAAAAAGTGTAGCTCGTTGCTCGTTTGACATCTTCTCAACAAAGCTGCACCATTTTTCAACCGAGCAAGGAACTTCGTCAACTTCTTCCATCATGTAGATAACATACATGATTATTTAGCAATTGGCAATAAGTGGAAAAACGTGGCTCAATCAAAGTAAGTGTCAACTCAAATACAACGCTATTACCGAACATGTCGGCAAAAGCACCGGATAGGCCAATATAGTTACGGACAGGCCGGCAGAACAAGGCCGGACAGTCCGGAGTGCGTACCGGACTTGACGGCGTGCTAGACGGACTAGCCGGTGTGTAGGGGAACGGGCTGGCCTGTCGGGAGCTCAACGGACTGGCCGTCGTGGTGAGCAACAGACAGGCTGGTCGTGCAGACCCGGACAGTCCGGCAGATCCGTATGACATTGATGAACCCTAGGCTAGACCCTAATACCCTATTGTTCGCCATTGTTTACGGATTACTATGATCTACATACACATAGGATTGATGAACTTTGTACCATTACAGAAACCTACCATTAATCAACCTGCCACATTGATGAACCTTAGGGTTGATGTGTAATACCTTGTAGGATGCTGCCAACTTATAGATGGTGCAGAACTTGGACACGACGTCAGTGGTTTTGATGGTACTCGTTGGAGTGGCTCGCGACGGCGGGGCATGCACCTCGCTTCGAAGCAAGGCGGCGACCGGAAGACTTTTTGCCGATGGCGGCGGTGTCGCGGTGACGAGTAGTGGATTTGTTGAGGCGTGGAGGTGGGGCATATATATATATAGGGCGAGCATGTATCCTGGATGGAGCGGTTTTGTCCCACGTAAATCAGGGTAGTTGCAACAGATGTTTAGGCCGGACAGTCCGGCCAACCACATAGCTTGTCCGGCGATGAAGGCCCTGTCAATTCGCGATTGGCCCGGCCCATGGGTGCCAAAAAAATAAGACGCCGGACAATCCGGCAAATAGAGAGCCATACTGTCCGGATAGGTTTAAATTATCATATTCTTTTTCATTCATATTTGTAAAATATTTCCTAATTTTTTTGTTGAATCATGTCAAATATAGCTATTTTAACTAGGTGAAACAAGATTGGCCATTTCAAGAAATTCGAAAAAAATCAACTTCTCAGAAATCGGTCCCATAAGTAGGCCTAATAGAGCCATTTCTAAATATATGATTTTTTCGATTTTTTTTAAATCAGCCAAAAAAGAATAAACTAGTCAATTAAGTAACAGTCAGATGGAACTACCTAGGCCTCTCCACAGCAATTTCAGATCGTCCACCGTCCGATCTGGCCATTGAACGCTCTTGATTGCTTGGTCGTCCCACCCAGCCCCGCTAGGTATTTTTACCATGGCGTCCTTCGAACAGTTTCAGTCCGCGTAACGTTGTTGGGCTGCTACTCTGGAAACTAACCTACGCGTTTTCTGCCGAATCGGGCCGAGGTTACTGCGAGGCCAATTTACATGTCTTGAGACGCCACGCATCAGAGAATTGATCCAATCTCCTTTCTCTCTGCTTATCGCACCGCCTCCTCATCTTCCTCACGTACCGTTCCTCTCTCTCGAGCGATCCGCCGCTTTCCCTCCAGCACCTCAGTCAGATGGGACCTCGAGCGGCGGGGATGGCGCCCCTTCCCCCATCTCCACCTTTAGCGGTGGCAGTGGCCACCTCTACACGCGTGGGTTGCCCGGAGGGGTGCTCCATACTTTGCATCCAGAGCCGTGCTGACGTCGACGGCGGCCGCGCTTTCGTCTCCTCTCACGCCTAAACGTCCCTTCCACGGGCGAGGTAGCTCCAAGCATACGTGGGACCACATCTCTCTCGTCTTTGTAATATCATGTGTAAATATGCCTGAGCACCAGATTTACAGAGTTGGCGAGGGCAGATTTGGGGGAGACATCATGTGTAATTTTGATCCATAGGATAAGTTGTGTCGTTTCCGATTGCTAACAATCTTGTTATGATGTCTAACGAATCTTTCCTTTTCAACAGCCCTCTCCATGGAAATAACCCTGAAGTTATGGAGATCCCTCCCGCTCATCACAACTTGATTCGATTTTAACGGTTGGTGGCATCGTGAGGACAGAAACAATTCTTGACGGCGCCCCATCCCCTGTTTAATCAGAACGGTTTAGTTTTATGCACATGTAAACAGCTTGTACCTCAACGTCTTCTTAATTGTCATTTTTATTCAGTTGTACCCTTCTTTTAGATATATCATATGGAGTTGCACTTTTTAATACAGATTCTTTTAGATATATCATATGGAGTTGCACTTTTTAATACAGATTCTTTTAGATATATCATATGGAGTTGCGATCTCCTGAATCCCCCGAGATGGGATTGGCGGCGACGGCGTGTCTGGAAGGTTTTCCGTATCGTGGCTCTCGGTACTGGAGTTATTATCGACGAAGGCTTCTTATAGTCGGAGAGGTAGGTCAAGGGGCGATGCGAGGGGCCCACACACTAGGCCGGCGCGGCCAGGGCCTGGGCCGCGCCGCCCTAGCGTCTGGCCGCCTCGTCGCCCGACTTCGTTTATCCTCCGGTGTTCTGGAAGCTTCGTGGAAAAATAAGATCCTGGACGTTGATTTCGTCCAATTCCGAGAATATTTCCTTACTAGGATTTCTGAAACCAAAAACAGCAGAAAACAACAACTGGCTCTTTGGCATCTTGTTAATAGGTTAGTGCCGGAAAATGCATAAATATGACATAAAGTATGTATAAAACATGTAGGTATTGTCATAAAACAAGCATGAAACATAAGAAATTATCGATACGTTGGAGACGTATCAGCATCCCCAAGCTTAGTTCCTACTCGTCCCGAGTAGGTAAACGATAACAAAGATAATTTCTGAAGTTACATGCTATCATAATCTTGATCAATACTATGGTAAATCACATGTAATGAATGCAGCGATTCGAAGCAATGGTAAAGACAATGGTAAACAACTGAATCATATAGCAAAGACTTTTTATGAATAGTACTTTCAAGACAAGCATCAATAACTCTTGCATAAGAGTTAACTCATAAAGCAATAAATTCAAAGTAAAGGCATTGAAGCAACACAAAGGAAGATTAAGTTTCAGCGGTTTCTTTCAACTTGTAACATGTATATCTCATGGATATTATCAACATAAAGTAATATAATAAGTGCAATATGCAAGTATGTAAGAATCAATGTACAGTTAACACAAGTGTTTGCTTCTGTGATGGAAGGAAGTAGGTGAACTGACTCAACATAAAAGTAGAAGAATGGCCCTTCGCAGAGGGAAGCATTGATTGCTATATTTGTGCTAGAGCTTTTATTTTGAAAACAAGAAACAATTTTGTCAACGGTAGTAATAAAGCATATTCATTATGTAAATTATATCCTACAAGTTGCAAGCCTCATGCATAGATTACCAATAGTGCCCGCACCTTGTCCTAATTAGCTTGGATTTTCATGGATTATCACCACAATACATATGTTTTAACCAAGTATCACAAAGGGGTACCTCTATGCCGCCTGTACAAAGGTCTAAGGAGAAAACTCGCATTGGATTTCTCACTTTTGATTATTCTCAACTTAGACATCCATACCGGGACAACATAGACAACAGATAATGGACTCATCTTTAATGCATAAGCATTCAACAACAAATAATATTCTCATAAGAGATTGAGGATTGTTGTCCAAAACTGAAACTTCCACCATGGATCATGGCTTTAGTTAGCGGCCCAATGTTCTTCTCTAACAATATGCATGCTCAAACCATTCAACTCATGATAAATCACCCTTACTTCAGACAAGACGAACATGCATAGAAACTCACATGATATTCAACAAAGGGTAGTTGATGGCGTCCCCATGAACATGGTTATCGCTCAACAAGCAACTTAAGAAGAAATAAGATACATAAGTACATATTCAATACCACAATAGTTTTTAAGCTATTTGTCCCATGAGCTATATATTGCAAGGATAAAGGATAGAAATTTAAAGGTAGCACTCAAGCAATTTACTTTGAAATGGCAGAGAAATACCATGTAGTAGGTAGGTATGGTGGACACAAATGACATAGTTTTTGGCTCAAGGATTTTGGATGCACGAGAAGTATTCCCTCTCAATACAAGGCTTAGGCTAGCAAGGTTATTTGAAACAAACACAAGTATGAACCGGTACAGCAAAACTCACATAAAAACATATTGCAAGCATTATAAGACTCTACACTGTCTTCCTTGTTGTTCAAACCCTTACTAGAAAATATCTAGACCTTAGAGAGACCAATCATGCAAATGAAATTTTAGCAAGCTCTGTGTATTTTTTCACTAATAGGTGCAAAGTATATGATGCAAGAGCTTAAACATGATCCTTATGAGCACAACAATTGCCAAGTATCAATTATTCAAGACATTATACCAATTACCACATGTAGCATTTCCCGTTTCCAACCATATAACAATTAACGAAGCAGATTCAACCTTCGCCATGAACATCATGAGTAAAGCCTAAGGACATATTTGTCCATATGCAACAGCGGAGCGTGTCTCTCTCCCACACAATGAATGCTAGGATCCAACTTTATTCAAACAAAACAAAACAAAACATACAGACGCTCCAAGTAAAGCACATAAGATGTGATGGAATAAAAATATAGTTTCACTAGAGGAATCTGATAATGTTGTCGATGAAGAAGGGGATGCCTTGGGCATCCCCAAGCTTAGATGCTTGAGTCTTCTTGAAATATGCAGGGATCAACCACCGGGGGCATCCCCAAGCTTAGAGCTTTCACTCTCCTTGATCATATTGTATCATCCTCCTTCTTGATCCTTGAAAACTTCCTCCACACCAAACTCAAAACAAACTCATTAGAGGGTTAGTGCATAATCAAAATTCACATGTTCAGAGGTGACATAATCATTCTTAACACTTCTGGACATTTCACAAAGCTACTGAAAGTTAATAGAATAAAGAAATCCATCAAGCATAGCAAAAAAGGCAATGCGAAATAAAAGGCAGAATCTATCAAAACAGAACAGTCCGTAAAGACGAATTTTTTAGGTGCACCAGACTTGCTCAAATGAAAATGCTCAAATTGAATGAAAGTTGCGTACATATCTGAGGATTACTCACGTAAATTGGCAGATTTTTCTGAGTTACCTACAGAGACTACTGCTCAAATTCGTGACAGCAAGAAATCTGTTTCTGCGCAGTAATCCAAATCTAGTATGAACCTTACTATCAAAGACTTTACTTGGCACAACAATGCAATAAAATAAATATAAGGAGAGGTTGCTACAGTAGTAACAACTTCCAAGACTCAAATATAAAATAAAATTGCAGAAGTAAAATCATGGGTTGTCTCCCATAAGCGCTTTTCTTTATAGCCATTAAGATGGGCTCAGTAATTTTAATGATGCTCTCGCAAGAAATAAGAGTTGAAGCAAAAGAGAGCATGAAAATCAAATAAGAAACACTTTTAAGTCTAACCCACTTCCTATGAGAAGGAATCTTGTAAATAAACAAGTCATGTAAGCATAATGCAATAAGCATAGGAAAACTAGACAAGCGCAACTTCAAGATTTTCTGCAAAAAGAGAGGTGTTTTAGTAACATGGGATTCCCTACAACCATATTGTCCTCTCTCATAAAGATTTTCAGTTGTGTCATGAACAAACTCAACAATATAACTATCACATGAAACATTCTTATCATGAGCTACATGCATAAAATTATTACTCTCCACATAAGCATAGTCATTACTATCAATCGTAGTGGGAGCAAATTGAATAAAATAGCTATCATTATTATTCTCATCACCATAATCATCATATATAGGAGGTAAAGTATCATCAAAGTAAATTTTCTCCTCCATGCTTGGGAGACTAGAAATATCATGCTCATCAAAACCAGCTTCCCCAAGCTTAGAATTTTCCATAGCATTAGCAACAATGGTGTTCAAAGCATTCATACTAATAACATTGCCATTAGCACGCATATAAAGTTCCATAGGTTTTTTAATTTTCTCTTCAAACACCTCATGTCCTAACTCAAGATAAATACTATAAAGATCTCTAATATTTTTGTTGTTTTCCATTAAGCCTAACTAGTGAAATAAAAACATGCATGGAATTAAGTAAAGTAAAACAAGTAACTATTTTTTTGTGTTTTTGATATAAAGAACAAACAAAGCAGTAAATAAAATAAAGTAAAGCAAGACAAAAACAAAGTAAAGAGATTGGAAGTGAGAGACTCCCCTTGCAGCGTATCTTGATCTCCCCGGCAACGGCGCCAGAAAAAGAGCTTGATACGCGTACAGCACGCGTCCGTTGGGAACCCCAAGAGGAAGGTGTGATGCGTACAGCGGCAAGTTTTCCCTCAGTAAGAAACCAAGGTTTATCGAACTAGTAGGAGCCAAGAAGCACGTTGAAGGTTGATGGTGGCGGAGTGTAGTGCGACGCAACACCAGGCATTCCGGCGCCAACGTGGAACCTGCACAACACAACCAAAGTACTTTGCCCCAACGTAACAGTGAGGTTGTCAATCTCGCCGGCTTGCTGTAATAAAGGATTAGATATATAGTGTGGATGATGATGTTTGCAGAAAACTGTAGAACGAGTATTGCAGTAGATTGTATTCGATGTAAAAGAATGGACCGGGGTCCACAGTTCACTAGTGGTGTCTCTCCCATAAGAAATAGCATGTTGGGTGAACAAATTACAGTTGGGCAATTGAGAAATAAAGAAGGCATGACAATGCACATACATGTTATGATGAGTAGTGTGAGATTTAATTGGGCATTACGACAAAGTACATAGACCGCTATCCAGCATGCATCTATGCCTAAAAAGTCCACCTCCAGGTTATCATCCGAACCCCTTCCAGTATTAAGTTGCAAACAACAGACAATTGCATTAAGTATGGTGTGTAATGTAATCAACAAATACATCCTTAGACATAGCATTGATGTTTTATCCCTAGTGGCAACAACACATCCACAACCTTAGAACTTTCTGTCACTGTCCCAGATTTAATGGAGGCATGAACCCACTATCGAGCATAAATACTCCCTCTTGGAGTTACAAGTAACGACTTGGCCAGAGCCTCTACTGATAACGGAGAGCATGCAAGATTATAAACAACACATAGATGATAGATTGATAATCAACATAACATAGCATTCATTATTCATCGGATCCCAAAAAACGCAACATGTAGCATTACAGATAGATGATCTTGATCATGTTAGGCAGCTCACAAGATCCGACAATGATAACACAATGAGGAGAAGACAACCATCTAGCTACTGCTATGGACCCATAGTCCAGGGGTGAACTACTCACACATCACTCCGGAGGCGACCATGGCGGTGAAGAGTCCTCCGGGAGATGATTCCCTTCTCCGGCAGGGTGCCGGAGGCGATCTCCTGAATCCCCTGAGATGGGATTGGCGGCGGCGGCTCTGGAAGGTTTTCCGTATCGTGGCTCTCGGTACTGGAGTTATTATCGACGAAGGCTTATGTAGGCGTAAGGGTAGGTCAGGGGGCGCCACGAGGGGCCCACACAACAGGGTGGCGCGGCCCTGGCGTGTCGCCGCCTCGTCGCCCCACTTCGTTTCCCTTTCGGACTTCTGGAAGCTTCGTGGAAAAATAAGATCCTGGGCGTTTATTTCGTCCGATTCCGAGAATATTTCCTTACTAGGATTTCTGAAACCAAAAACAGCAGAAAACAGCAACTGGCTCTTCAGCATCTTGTTAATAGGTTAGTGCCGGAAAATGCATAAATATGACATAAAGTTTGTATAAAACATGTAGGTATTGTCATAAAACAAGCATGGAACATAAGAAATTATCGATACGTTGGAGACGTATCAAGTGGTTATCATCAAATTAGGATGAAAGAATGGGATGAATGGAAAACTGCCTTTAAAACAAATTTGGTTTATATGAGTGGTTACTAATGCCCTTTGGTTTGACTAATGCACCTAGCACTTCCATGAGACTGATGAACCATGTTTTGCGTGAATTTATTGGCAAATTTGTGGTTGTATACTTTGATGACATATTAATCTACAGCCGCAATGAATCTGATCATACTATACATATTCGACATGTTTTGCAAGTGTTGCATGATAATAAACTCTATGGTAATCTTGAGAAGTGCACATTTTACAAAGATAAGGTCATATTTCTTGGTTATGTTGTCTCTAAGCATGGAGTAGAAGTAGATGTGTCTAAATTGAAGCTATTCAAAATTGGCCTACTCCCATGAATGTGAGTCAAGTAAGAAGTTTCCATGGTCTAGCTGGGTTTTATAGAAGATTTGTGCCCAACTTTAGTACTATTGCTGCACCTTTGAATGATTTGACTAAAAAGGGTGTTGTCTTTGAGTGGGGTGCAGCCCAAGATCATGCTTTTGATGAACTTAAGAGATTGTTAACTTCTGCACTGTTACTTGCACATCCTGATTTCAATAAACAATTTGAGATTGAATGTGATGCCAGTGGTATTGGAATTGGTGGTGTGTTGATGCAAGAGGGTCACCCAATTGCATATTTTTTTGAGAAACTTCCTGGTGCTAAGTTGAACTATCCTATATATGATAAAGAATTGTATGCTTTAATTAGAGTTCTTGAGGTTTGACAACATTATTTGTGGCCAAAAGAATTTATCATACATTCTGATCATGAAGCTTTAAAATATCCGAAAGCCCAATCTACTTTGCATAAGCGTCTAGCTAAGTGGGTTGAGTTCATTGAGTCTTTTCCATACATTATTAAGCATAAGAATGGAAAAGATAATATTGTTGTTGATGCTCTATCTAGGAAGAATATGCTATTAACTCAACTTGATGTTAAAATTCCTGGTTTAGAGATACTATGTGATTTATATGCCACTGATCATGATTTTGCTGAACCATATCGCTTATGTGCTCTTGGTAAAGCATGGGAAAAATATCACATAGATGATGGGTTCTTGTTTAGGGCTAACAAACTATGTGTTCCAGAATCGTCTGTGCATTTGCTCTTATTGCAGGAATCACATGCTGGAGGTTTGATGGGTCACTTTGGGCGTGAGAAGACGCTACTTATGCTAGCTAACCACTTTTATTGGCCAAAGATGAGGCGGGATGTGGACAGGTATGTGAAGAGGTGCATTACTTGCAACAAGTCCAAGTCCAAGCTGAAGCCTCACGGTTTGTATACTCCGTTACCGGCACCTACTACACCTTGGGAGGATATTAGTATGGATTTTGTGTTGGGTTTGCCGCGTACTAAGAGATGCCATGATTCTATATTTGTGGTAGTGGACAGATTTTCTAAAATGTCACACTTTATTGCCTGCCACAAAAGCAACGATGCTTCACATATTGCTAACCTGTTTTTCAGGGAGGTTGTACGACTACATGGAGTCCCGAAGACTATTATTTCTGATCGTGACGTGAAGTTTATGAGCTACTTCTGGACGCTGTGGAGAAAGCTGGGAACGAAGCTACTGTTCAGTACTACTTGTCATCCACAAACTGATGGTCAAACTGAAGTGGTGAATAGAACCTTGTCACAACTATTGAGATCCATGATCAAGAAGAACCTGAAGGAGTGGGAAGAGTGTTTACCGCATGTGGAATTTGCTTACAACAGGGCGGTACATTCTACCACGGAGCTATGTCCTTTTGAGGTGGTGTATGGTTTCAAACCCATTACTCTGCTTGATTTGTTGCCTTTGCTCATTCATGAGAGAGTCAATACATCCAAGAGGGCAGATTTTGTGAAGAAAATTCATGTGAAGACTAAAAGTTGATCGATAAGAAAGGCAAGAGCAATGCTGCAAGGATGAATAAGATGCGTAAGGAGATGTTGTTCAAGCCTGGTGATATGGTCTGGGTACATTTTTGCAAGGATAGGTTCCCGAAGCTGCGAAAGTCTAAGTTGAAGCCTCGTGGTGCTGGTCCTTACAAAGTGCTTGCCAAGATCAATGATAATGCATACTCGATAGATCTTCCAATTGATGAGTTTGGTGTCGATAATTCTTTCAATGTTGCTGATTTGACACCATATGACGGAGAAGACCTTGGAGCGTCGAGGTCGACGCCTTTTGAAGGGGGGGAGATGATGAGGACATACCTACCTCACTACCACCTCCGTCATTACCAACTGAAGATGAACCTGTTGTGAAGTTCAAGCCCAATGAAGTCAGGATTGGACCAATGACATGCGCTCGTGCGAAGCTACTTAAACAACAGGTGAACTTGTTCCTAAACGATACCTTGATTGATGAGAACTTTATACTACCTAAGTCTTATTACTTATGTATCATTAGGTATGAAGAGGAGACAAGCATCGCACGAGGAGGAGAGGAGCAGCTGGACGTGAAGATGGACGTGGAGCTGGACAGGGAGCTGGACATGAAGATATCTCATGGACGCGCGAGGGAGGAGCGGGAGGCATGCGCGAGAGGAGAAGAAGAAGTCCAGGCCGGCCCAGCACCCGGTCAGACCGGCCGCCACGCCGGCGCGCCCGGTCCCTGGCCCGGTCCAACCGGGCGGCAGACCGGATTCGGCCCGGCGCCAACCGGGCGTTCCGCTGACTGCAACCGGGCGGGGTACTGAGCCACACGTCCCGCCACCCGGTCGTCATCCGGTCCCTGGCCCGGTCCAGACCGGACCGGCCGGTCCCAGGCCCGGTCGACCGGCCCCCAGACCGGCCGTGTCCGAGTCTGTCTTGACCAGATCTATTCTGGGTCGGTTATTCTCGTAGTTTTTCGACCAGAAGTCATCCTGGACGCCTATATAAGTCCATAGGACGCCCCCCTAGCTGCTTTAGACCACGTTTAAGATAAACCCTAGTTCTTAGTTGTTTGCTCTGTAAACTATTGAATTCCCTACAGCATATTGCTTGATATTGTGTAGATCCTGTTAAAGTCTTGTGTGATCTGTTGTTCCATTGGGAATTAGACGGTTGCAACTTACCGCTTCGTGGTCGGCGGCTACGTGCGCAAGTGTGTGGAGTTGCGAATATCTTGCAGGGTTGAGAGCTGTTGCATTGGCGACAGGGACCAATCGAGAGATCTCGTTGCGTCATACAAGTTATCATCCACTACATCGTCGTGTTCCTCCGCTGCTATCACCCCGTAATCATCATCACCACCGTTGCTTACTGAGAAGATCGGGCCACCCCTTATCACACCATCTCACTCCCCACTCCTTACTGAGCCTCTTCGACCCCTCTCCCCTCCACATTGCCCTCTCCCTCGCCCGAATTTCACCGGAACCGCCGCGGCAGTAGCAAGACGAAGACGACGATTCCGTCCGCCCCTGGAGCTGCCGCGACCACCGTTGGCTTCCTCATCGTCCGCAACGTCGCTCTGCTTCATCGCCGATGATCGCCGGAGCCCCGGTGAGCCTCCGACCCCCTAGCTCCGTCGCGGCCAGGGTTTGCTCTCGTCGGAGACGACGATGACCGTGCGTCGTTCGATCCCCTTCTAATCCTATGGCTCACCTCGCGCGTACCGTTTCGGTGCGTTAAGAGTCAGTAACGCCTGGGACCCACAGTCAGGCGGCCCGTGCGTGCGAGACGCGTTGCTGGGCCGGCCCTTTTTCCCTTTTTCTCTCACTGGCCCATCTCGCCTTCCCGCCTAAGCCCACGATTTGAATTTGAATGAATTCAGTTAGTTTAATTTCAATACTGATGCCATGTTCAAAATTAAATAGAACAAGATCTACTGAGCCAAAATTGATGAATTTTATATTTCTGGAAATCTTATGAAATTATCTAGCCAACTACACTGGTCTCAAACCCTAGTTCATTTCAGATCACTTGCAATGAAAATAACAAGTCAGTACCTTTTCAAAATTCAAACATTTATTAAAAATCAACCATAAGGAATTTTGAAGTGATTCCAATTCTCATAATTCACTTTTCAAACCCTCTTTTTGTTTATGCAAAAATATGACATGGTTGTTTCATATGATCATGTGCTAGATTCAAATAGTGGCTAGGTGGCCATTTCTAGCCCATTTAAATTATTTCAAATTTGGTATTTCAAATCTATGAGGTGTACCATCACATTTAAATCACTTTCACAAGTAATTCAATGTGAGGTGATGACATTATTCTTCATGACTTCATATGTTATTACTTGAGAATATTAAATCATTTCCAAAGTAGTATTTAAATTGTATGAGATGTAGTATCTCATTTAAATCATTTTCCCCAAATGGTAAATATGAAGTGTTGACTTTGGTAAACATGATCTCATACTTATTATTTGAGGATATTAAACCTTGGTAATATTCAATGAGAGGAAATTATTTCTCAAAGCAAATAAATAGAAACTGTAATAAATATTTCAATGAGAGGAAATTATTTTTATTAAAAGGAAACAAAACCAACCACCATGTTAATAATGTGGTGATGCTAGATTAGCTTGTGTGATCCCTTTCAGTGCTAAGTCTAGTACTTGAGCATTGTTTGGTGATTGTATACCTCGTATCCGTTTATAGACGGTAGTACCGAAGGCTACGAGGAGGAGGAGGTCTTCTACGAAGAAGAAGAAGAAAAATTTGATCACTGTACCAATCAAGGCAAGCTATTACTAACCCAAGATCTCACCATGAGCAAGTTATACTCTTGCAAGCTACCCTAATGCAAGCTCTACTTGAGCAAGGCACCATTGCAATACTATTTTGTGTTTTACTTTCCAAGCCCAAGTTTTTGTCTTGCAAAGCTTTTACTTTGGTTATCAAGGCTTACTTTTATAGTTAACTTTGGTCTAGATATGGAGTATTACAAGAACATCAAAATTAGACTAGAGAGCTACAAGTTAGTTAGCACCCCTCATGACTAGTTGCTAGTGCTAAAACTAAAATTGACTACACTAGATGGGAACATGTGAATCAAATGACTTTGAAAACCTTGGAATGATGAGTCATTCTATTGAAAGATTTTGAAGGTGAATATGACTTGAATGACATGGTGATTTTGACAAAAACTGATGATTGGGTTCGGATGCGATACCATTCCAATTTTAGAGTACCCCCACAATACCTGATTATGGGTAGGGCTTAACTGGAAATTTATGCACTTTAGTATGGGTTCCCTCTAAACAAGCGTCATAGGGGTTATGCCGAGGCTGCCTCCGTGGAATGTGAAATGACGTGAAAATGAAGTGAATGTCTTACCCAAGCCCTGTGCAGTTCCCAGGATGGCAGATTGCCATCAATGGGAGGCCAAGCTCATGGGGGAGGTGCCTATACTAGGGTATGTAAGTGAAAGGTTAATGGTTGATGATCCGCATACTGAGTATGATTATTTAGGGCTATCCTGACAGATGTAATCAAATGTTGTGGCACAAGTGTACAATCTCTGCAGGTTGTAAACCTATTCGAATAGTCGTGTCCACGGTCATGGACGGTTGGATGGCCATACTGTTCCGTTTTCAGATGTTTTCTAAAAATGAATGGTGACTTGAAAGGTGAATTTGACTTGATCACAACAGAGTTGTGGGAATGACACTAATGTTCCCACTTGAGTTAGTTAGGCAAATAAAGAGTCTTTTACTACTAAGTGCTTATGAAATAAAACTAGCTTTATGCAAATGAACCTAGAGCTTAGAACCCCCTTGCTATAGTTAATAGTGCTTACACTAGTATTAGTTTGCAAGTACTTTAAAGTACTCATGGCTTTGTCCCTGGCTATTCAAATGGTCAGACTATGAAGAAGAGCACCAGTACCAAGATGATGGACATCAGGACGTCTATGATAACTAGGACTACTTCGTGACGTCAAGCGTTGCCTGTGGAACAGATGGACCCCTACTATGTATCTTCCGCTATGTGTTATGTATTTGATCCTTAGATCAATTGTTGTATTAAGACTGGACCATGTGATCCTTTGATGTAAGACAAGTATGGTTTGTAAGGAATGATGTTCTGTGATATCAATCTATTATGTCTCGCAAAAACAATATTCCTGGGATTGTGATGTATGGCATAATAGGCATCTGGAGTTAAAAATCTGGGTGTTGACAGTTTTCTACGTTGGTTGTATGTTTCATGGTGATTCCATGGTGGGGAGGTGCCGAAACAAGTTGTCGTTTCAATGGTAACATTGACGGTTTGCCATACTAAAACTATGTACTTACTTCGCTCCTATTTTTAGCGCTTGATTCCTCGTGTGATGCAGTCCTACCTCCACACTATATTCATCAAACACAACCTCCATGTCTGAATACTCATCCTCCTCGTGACCACCGTGTAGCACCTACACATCGAAAAACAAATAATGTAACATGTCATTTCATTGCTTCCATTCATTGGTAGCCATTAAAAAATAATCAACATACTTCACTCATGCTTTCTGAGGACGCCGATGATGGAACGGTCTCCTCAAGAGGAGGTACATTTTCATAGATCCTGGATTTGGAACTATTCTCCGAACTAGAATCATTATCGCCCGTATATCCGTCATTCCCGTCACTCCAAGTTGAGCTATAGTCCCCCATTTGTCCAAAAACTACACAAAACCCGCACGTAATAAAGAACTAATGCAAAATTCTAAACAATACGCAATTGAAATCACTATTTCATATTTACTACACTTAATTAAACGCACACGGATAGCGGACAGTCTGGCAGCGAGGAGCCGGCCTGTCCGCCATTGGCCGGACTGTCTGGTGCTCGTGTGTCGGCATGTCTTCCGTGCGCCGGACAAGCAAGATGAGCCGCTGGAAAGAGATTGAAACGAACCTCCACGTCGTGTCCAGCGGGCGATCGCCTACGCCGGAGAGACGGAGCTCGAGGCGGTGGAGTGCAGCAGAGGCGGCTCGTCGAGCAGGCCCTGAAGATCGTGGAGATGGTAGAGTGCCGAGATTTTCGGGAAGATATGCCGCTGGTGGAGGAGGTCTATGGTGACAGAGTGCGGGGGCGGCTCGTCGAGTTCCCTGGAGATGCCGGTGAAGAGGAGATCGTGGAGAAGCGATGGAGTGCGGCGGTGAAGAGGAGATCGTGCGATGGAGTGCGGAGGCGGCGGCTCGTCGAGTTTGCTCGTGAACGTGGTCGAGAGGAGATCATGGAGGAGATCGATCGTGGAGGAAGGTCCCAACAGCCTATGCATACAGTATAGGGACAGGCGTATACAGGTTCACGTACGAGCTTGGATATGGGTTTGCCGGGCTTTTGAGCCCAAACTGAGTTTCGGAGAGGGGAGGTTGTACCGGAGCATAATCACAAAGTAGTAAAAAGGAACCGACTAAATAATTAAACATCGTTGGCTGTGATCCGACGACTATACAGCCATTAATGTTGTGAACTAAACTCATTGATCGTATTCTCCAACCGTGTAGACGCCTTCGTAAAGAGTTCTTGGTACTCCAAGCGTTGAAGTGGCGACCATGAACGGAGCAAAGCTGTAGACTGGTAAATGACCTACATGAGAGAATATTTTTATTATTAAAAACCTTGTCATTTCTACATAGCCAAAGCGACCATACAACCGCAATCAAGTCCACTTTGATAAACATTTTATACCTATTATCGACTCCATTAAGCCAATTGCCAAAATATTTGAAATGCAACGAGGTGGGTATAAGGTAGATCATATCTAAATGATTGACCATATAGACCTAGAAACCCGAACAGTTGAAGAAAATGTGTTTGATTGTCTCCTCTTCGTGATAATTTTTTTTTTCTTACAACCGTGCTAGTTGCATTTTGCAAGGTTATACTTAGTTAAAATCACACCCCGACGAAGATACCATGCAAAGACCTTTGTTTTAAGAGGAATCTTCATCTTTTAGATGGATTTATTATTGATAACTGGTTGAGTGGGCATAATTAATGCTTTGTACATGGAGCTTACCGAGAATACACCATTCTTGGTGAGGCTCCAAAGGAATTCATCAGTCCCCTGCACCAGCTGAATTGAAGCTAACCTTTGTAGTAATTCATTCCAAGCAGCTAGCCGGGGACCGATAAGATCACGTCTGAACGTCATAGAGGGTGGAGAAGTTTCCAACACCTTCTGCAAGGTATCTCCCTTATATCGAATAATATTGTACAAGGCTGGATATTATTCGGTTGTTCCCAACCACATATCCTCCCAGAACCGTATCTTAGACCTAGTCCTAATGGAGAAAGAACCATATGAGAAAAAGTTCTTCAGTTTCATAATGTCAGCCCAAAAGTATGAATCTCGTATTTTTCAAAGAACCTCAGAGATTTCATTTGAACCTACATACTTTTTCCGCAATAGTTTTTGCCATGCACCATCCTCAGTTAACAACTTGGCCAACCATTTCTCTAGCAATGCCATGTTTTTAACCTCAAGATCATGAACCCCAAGTCCACCTTGATCTTTTGGACCACAAACAACACTCCATTTCGTCAACCGATATTTTTTTCTTATCACTATCACCTTGCCAAAAGAATCTTGATAGGTAATAATCCAATCGATGCAAGACCCATTTGGACAACTAGAAAAAAGAAATCATATACAGTACCATATTCGTAAGTATTGAATTTATGAGAACTAATCTTCCTCCAAGGGATAGTAATTTTCCTTTCTAACTGCTAAGACGTTTCTGAAGTCTTTCCTCAACAAATTTCCATTCAGCCACTATAAGTCTCCGATAGTGAATCAGAATACTAAGATAGCTAATAGGTAAACAACCAAATAACTCGGCATATAGGTTGGCATCGTCTTTGATGTCACCAAAACAAAACAATTCACTTTTATGAAAATTAATCTTAAGACCTCACAACTTCTCGAATATTGTAAGAATTAACTTTAGATCTCTTGATTTTTCCAAGTCATGCCATAAAAAGAATTGTATCATCAACGTACTGAAGGATGGATAAGCCCCCACCTATTATATCAGGAACTACACCCTTCAATCTGGCCATCGACCTTAGCACGCTCAATTATAATAGCAAGCATAGCCGCCAAAATTTTAAATAACATTGGAGATAGGGGATCCCCTTGCCTCAAACCTTTTTTTTGTCTGGAAGTATCTACCAATATCATTGTTGACCTTGATTGCAACACTTCCACCAAAAACAAAATTATTAATTAGAGCACCTCACTCATCATAAAATCCTTTCATTCTTAGTGTTTGTTGAAGAAAAGACCATTTACCTTTATCATAGGCTTTTTCAGAGTCGATTTTGAGTATGACCCCATTCAACTTTTTCCGATGCAGCTCATGGATTGTTTCATGCAAAGTTACAACATCATTTAGGATGTATCTACCTTGTATGAACGCAGTCTGAGACTGGCGCACAACCTAGTCGGCAACGGTTTTACCCGAACTGTAGCCACTTTGGTAATTTTTTTGAAACAAACATTAAGTAGACATATTGGTTTGTATTGAATTGTTCCGCATCATTAACTTTTGGTAGTAGAATAATCTCACCAAAATTGATACAAAACAAATCCAGCAGCCCAGCATGGAGTACATCAAACAATTCCAAGGAATCTACCTTAATTATATCCGAGAAAGTCTGATAAAATTCAGCCAGAAAACAATCAGGATTTGGCGTCTTATTGGGTTCCATTTTAAAAACCGCATTTTTCATCTCATACTCGGTGTAAGGGGAGTTCAGAATGGCATTTTCTCGTGCAGACACTTGGGGTATACCATCAGTCCTGGATTCATCCATGGATACATCAGATTCCTCCGGGTCACAAACAGTTCTTTATAATAAGATGTAATATAGGACTTGAGTTGTTCATGACCTTCAATCAGGCCCTCTTCTTGAACAAGAGAGTTAATGAGTTTCTTTCTGTATCTACCATTGGCCACACTATGAAACTATCTCGTATTCGAATCTCCTTCCAACAAGAATTGCGTCTTAGATCTTTGGTACCTTTTGAGTTCCTCCTCGTATAATATATACATGCTAACTTGGCATTATGACTCTTAAGATCAATGTAATGCATCGTCAGTGGTCGTACTTCAGCAATTGCCTCTAAATCATCAATATTTGATGATAGGCTGAGTTTCTTTTGCTTTGAGCTGCCCAGTCATGTGCCTAGCGCACCCACCAAGGTATCTATGCATAGAGTGTAGTTTGTTGTTCCACCTTTGGATCGGGGTGTTCCCATCAACCGACTTTTCCCATATAAATTTAACCATATCCGAGAATCCATCTCGACATAGCTATCCTAGTTGAAATTTGAACGGACGTCTATGTTGCGAAGATGGTGACCCGGTGGATAATAAAATGGGCGCATGGTCTGACAAAGCTTCAATCCGAGGAAGAACTCGTATTGAGACTAGCGGAAATTTAAATTCCCAATCCGAGTCCATCAATACTCGATATAATTTCTCGTATGTAGGCTCTGGGAGACTGTTTACCAAGTAAACTTTATCCCAACTATTGACACACCCCTTAGGTCCAGACTGTCGATGACAACATTGAATAAGAAAGGCCATCTACCCCTACCATTTTCCTGAGGGTATCTTAGCAAATTGAAATCCCCTTCTATGATGATAGGGTGCGGATTGTCCTTTGCTAGATTAACCAACTCACAAAGAAAAGCGGGTTTAGCAGCATCCTAAGCAACCCCATAGACAGAAACCAAGATCCATATGAAATTATCAGATTTATTTCGGATGTGAAGTTTTATATGAAAATCACCTCCCGAATTATCGAAAATTTCCATTGTAGAAGTTCGGACCTCGACTAGTAGGCCACCGGGACGTCCCCGAGACGGGCGGGATACCCAAGCAAAGTACTCTCCGCGTGAAAGGTGATTTAGAAAACTTGTCGAGTAATTCCGCTTACCCGTCTCAGAGATAGCAACAAAATTTAAAACATGATCCTGAATGCATTCGGCAATGTGTAAATGTTTAGCCAAGTTCTTGAGACCTTTGCTATTCTTAAACATGTCATTCATTAGAAAACAATGGGAGATTTAGACACCTTGTCCTTTTTATTGGGCCAAGCATTTCGTTTAATGGAGGAGGCCCTGGATTTACGTTCAGTAGCTTGAGGTTCAATGCATGAACCCAACGTCTCATCATCCAACCCAACCTCCGATATCTATCCAACTATATGGGTGAGGAGCTGACCGTCTGGGACGGCGTACACTTCCTCATTACCATCATCAGGCAAAGAGATGTCCAACTTAATCAAGACCACATGAGTAAACTTGAGTCTATCATACTCCATGCGTCTAACAGAATTGGCCGAAACAGAAATAGAACAAGTACCCAAGGACAGACCCACATTATTAAGCTTAGAGGCAATAGTTGGTGTTGGGAAAGATAAAAAAAGAATTCTTATTGATACCTGTGAAGCCAAGATTCGCCGCAGTCTTGCAACACATAGCCTTAGCCATAGAATCCTCGTCCGTGGCCGCTATTGATGGTCGGCACATACTGAACGCAACGACGCGGAGTTCCTTGAGCATGCGGCCAAGATGGTGTGGAGGCTGGACCAACGGACACTACGTGATGTTGTCGATCTTGTATTTTCCTTCGATCAAGATGATTCGCACGTCCCTGGGCGTAAGACTCATGTTTCAGTTAAATAATGGACTAAACTACCAGCCGGATGGGTGAAATTAACTGTTGACGGATCTTTCCATGAGAGAGATCAAATGGTTGGTGTAGCTATAGTGCTTCGTAATGAGGAGGGCTGGCCAATCGTGTCTGCCTTCCGGTATATACCAGATTGTGATTCTCCTTATGAAGCAGAGTTGTGTGCTTGTCTTGAAGGGCTAGAGCTATCTATGCAGTTAAGCCAGCTGCCAGTGATCATTGAATCAGACTATATTCAGTTGAACTGAAGCAGCAAAATCAAAGGCAACGGATAGATCTTCGTGTCTACATTTGATTTCGGAGATTAGGAACTTGTCCACTCAAGCTTTTTTTCGCGAAAACGCAAAAGGTTTGCGTTTCGATTCATTGATAGAAAGGAAGTTTACATTACAAGCCTAAGAAAAGGCCGAACACCCATAGTACACACCCGACACTCAAACTAGACTACGACAAAAAGGCCGAAATCCGTCGAGTGCTCCTCCGGGACACTACAGAGTGAGCTCCTCCGCAAGACAGAACCCTTGCCGATGAAAGTCGCAGTGCTCGCGCATCGTCGAAATTACCAAGAACCTGCCAGCTGCAGCCAAGACGCGTACCACCTGAATCCCGCGAGCCCACCACGGCTCAGCTGGGAGCAATTGCTGCTCCGGCCTCGACCCAAATCCGAGGAACGCCGTCGGCGCAGCGGCTAGCTCCCGGCAACCTTGACAGACGTGCAAGCGTGCAGTCTTCAGCAGCCCGCCAACAAACACAGAGGCCAGCCCACCACTGCTTATCCAGAGGCATGCTCGCGCTGATCGAGGAAGATCCTCATCGCGCAAGCCACCGCGATACTACTCGAGAGGCTAGCGCGCTACCTGCATCGCAAGACACCTCCCATGTGGTCAGCGCTAAGATCCACGAGTAAGACGTACGGCCCGAACTCAAGTTCCCAAGACGACGCCTCCAAGGAGGGTACGACGTCCAAGACGCCGTCGTCGCCCGATTTGGCTAGCCAAATCTGAGGTTTTCACCCGAAACATGAGACCCTAGGCAAGGGAGGTGCCGAAACTCCTCGGTGACGCCACAAGAGGGAAACGGCGCCTCAGAGCGCCGCCGTCACCGGCCCCGAAAGGCAGGGCTTTCGCCCGGAGCATGGTTCCTCACCACTCGCGGCACTATCATCCTTCGCCAAGACCTCCTGTGCTGACCCTTTTCTCTCAAAGCGCTAGCTTTGGCAGCGCAACCCACCGGCAGCACGTCCGGCGCGCTGTGGTCGGGGCAGCCATGCCCACAAAGGGACAGGCTGCCTAAGAGGGGCACTACTGAGCCGCAAGCGGCGCAGGTGCCACCATGGGGTGGGTCGCTGTGGGACTGCGGGACTGCACACATCCACCTCAGAGAGCATCGCCGGCCACCCAGCATCGTCCACCTTATCACCAGCGCCGCGCGGACGCCGCGAGCCGCCACGCCAAGATGGCGTAGGGTTCCGCCCAACCCGGCCAGAGCAGCAGCACATGCGCTCGGAGCCGAGAAGGACGGACAAGGAGGAGGTGCCTGGCCGCACCCAGGCGCTGGAGGGCAGGACGGCCGGGGCCCGCCAAACCCAGATTGGGCCCAGATCCGAGCCAGCAAGCCCGCGCCGCCATGATGCCAACTCCGGCCGCCCAGCACAACCTGCCGCCAGCGCCGTCGCCGTTTCCCCAGCGCCGTCGCTGCCATCCCCAGCGCCGTCGCCGTCGCTGGCCACCCCTACAGCGCCGCCCGACGATCGTAGGTTAGGGCTAGTCATTGTCTCGCAAACTATGCGAGGTCACAATGCCACACTGCTACTTGGTTAGGCTCTGGGCCTGATATTGTTCTTGAGGTCTTAGATCATGATCGCCTTGTAACTCTTCCTACTTAATAAAGTTTCTTTCTAACCGCATAAAAAAGGACGATTGCCAATGCGTACGTGTGGGAGATCATACAGCGGGACGCCAACTGTCCAAATGCTAGGCAAACAAAGGTGGATCTGACTTGATGTTGTAATAGGAGAGGCCTGGGCATATTGAAGTAGATGTATGTAATGGATATAATTCAACTTTTGTTTTCCCTTTTTGGAAGACTACTTTAGAACTATGCAATAATCATACACTGTGGACCTTCTTCAGTTTATTGTTTCTTCAAATGGAATCATTACATTTTTCCTTATAATACACTAGCTGTAGATGACAGGCTCGCTTGAGATGCTCCCATTTCATTTGTGTAATCTTTTTAGATGGCTGTTCATATCGCCACCTTGTGTGACTCTTGAGATGTAAACTTCGTGACTTCTAAACTGTGCAATAAAAGATGGTCGTGTGCATCGTTGTGATTAAGAGGCTGGAGCATAGCTCCCATTTCGAAAAAAAAGATGACAGGCTCGCTAATTTCAACATACAGCACCATCCGAACTTTATTTGCTAACTAATACTGTTACTGTGTACGGTGATTCCAGATTGCTTTGTTGGGCTACATACATGCATACGTATGGGTCCAGTACCGATTCATCTCATGCATTCTGAAAGTGGCCATTCATCTACCAGGGACACCAACTACGCGCCCCTACCAGTATTAGAACTAGAGCAAGCAGGAAGGCCAACTACAGGATGACCGATGACACCAGGGTACCTCTTGTAGCGGCAGCAAGAGTTCGACGAATGGAGATGGCCACCCGTTCTCTTCGGTCACCGGACGGACGGACGATGCAGATGGCCACCCGTTCCCTTCGGTCGCCGGACGGACGGACGGAACGATGCATGGCCACCCGTTCTCTTCGAGGACCAGTTAGCACGGTGCCACGGTCGTCATGTTCTCCTCCTTCTCCCACGTCGAGAAGATGTCCAGGGAAAGTGGCTTCAGGGTCTCACATACATCACTTTCCTGTGCCATTCCAATTCGGAAGCACAAGTCAGTCAATGATCTTTGTTTCCTGCGTGGAAGTCAGTTAATGATTTGACACGAGTGAAAATCGAGAGAGAAGAAAAGATAGAACAGAACAACAATTTCTGACCAATCACACTAGCGGATTTCGTCCAAGTCGTCAGTTTGGTCGTCAAGTAGAATATAATTATTGGTGCAGTTTGAAGCTGTGACTCGACGTCCTCCTCCAAGATCGAAGGGGCTGAAACTCCATTGGTAATCCCGGGTGACGAAATCTCCAACTGTCTATGCTCTTTCGTAAATGGTTATTATCAACTCTTACATACTGCGTCTTTGGCAGCTAGTTCCTATCAGCATGGTTAGAGGAAGTAGCATCCGAACTCCGAAGGTGCAATTTGGCAACTAGCTCCTATCAGCATCATATAATTCCAAAATGGAAATCAGCTCCATGTGTAGAAAGGTTATATGGACATTTTTTTCTTCTGTGTGTGAACATTTACTTGACGCTTGGAAAACGCATATATGCATTCCCATAGTACCTGGATAGAATTATTAAGCGGCTCGCACGCAGCCGCAGCCGCTGGCTCTTGATTTGTTTTTCTATAATACCGTGTTGTCTCTTCATGGACTGGGTGGACCGGGGTGGTCAACAACGGCTGCCATCGTGTGCTTTCTTCATCTAGACACTACTTGCACTGGAGCAAGCATCACATTGCATTGTGCTGGGGTATATTATATATATGTATCCTCATCTTCATTCCCAAAACAGCAAGACATACAGAGCTAGCATCTTGTCTCTCCATCAATTCGCCACTATGCCTCCACACTACATAAAGTTGGTACTTTTCCTCCTTGTCTCCCTGCACAACACTGCTAGCAGATGCTGTGGTGCAACCGCAAATGGCGTCCACACTCTCACAGCAGGCCAAGCGGTCGACAAGCTCGTCTCAAGGAATGGAAAATTCGCGCTCGGCTTCTTCACATCCGGATCCAGCACTACTACTAGTAAGTCCTCCTCTGCAGACAACACTACTACCGCATCCAACTGGTACCTAGGCATATGGTTCAACAAGATCCCGGATTTTACTGCAGTGTGGATTGCTAATCGTGACGAGCCAATCACTCACCCAGCTGACCTGAAGCTCCAAATTTCTAGAGATGGCAACCTTGTCGTCCTAGATCACATCGGTGCAGCTGAAACACCAGTTTGGTCCACTGATATTATCAATACTGCATCCAAAAACAGCAGCAACAGCACCATTGCTGTTGCTGTGCTCACCAACAATGGGAACCTGGTCATACGGCATGCCTCAGACCCATCTCAGCAGGTTTGGTGGCAGAGCTTTGACTACCCAACTGATGTCTTTCTCCCTGGATCTAAGCTTGGTAGGAACAAGGTCACTGGTTTGAATCGTGTATTCATCTCAAAGAAGAACCGCATCAACCCGGGCCGCGGGTCATACTGTGTTGGGGTAGACTCCAGATTTAATCAGGGGATCATCCTCAGCCACTGCTCCTCGTCCGTAGTGTATTGGGCATCCGGGACATTCTCTCACCAAAATGTAGATCCCAGCGATACCGGCCTGACCAGCTACAACCAAGTTGATAACAATCAAGAGCAATACTACATATATTCCACACCGAATGATGAATCACTTTCTATATACACTTTGATAGAGATTTCTGGTCAGATAAAGGCTCATGTTTGGAATGAAAGCCTACAGCGCTGGCACCAATTCTACACCCAACCCATGGACCCATGTAGTGTCCAAGCTGCTTGTGGACCTTTCACCATCTGCACCAACAACAACGCAAACCTGCTCTGTGATTGTATGAAGGGATTCTCTGTCAAGTCACCTGCGGAATGGGATCTTGACGATACAACAGGAGGTTGTATGAGAAATAATCCACTAGATTGCACAACAGACAAATTCTTGCCCGTACCTGGTGTCACATTGGCCTATAACCCTTTACATATGGAAGTGATGCCTGATGCTAGTGGCTGTGCGCAAGCTTGTGCCAATGACTGCTCTTGCACTGCTTATTCCTATAGTACTAGCACAGGGTGCTCTATCTGGCGTGCAGAATTGCTCAATACTGTGGCGAGTACCACTGCTGGAGAGATTCTCTACCTTCGCCTTGCCGCCAAGGATTACTTGGATATCTTGAGAGAGAACAAAAGGTCTGTTAGAGTAGTTACTGCTGCAAGCATTGCGGGTTCCGGGACAATAATGATGCTCATACTTGTAATATTGTTCATTATTTGGAGGAGAAAACAGGAGTATGGATTGCCATCAAGTAACACCCAAGATTGTGTTGGGATTAGAACCTTCAGATATAGTTATTTACGTTATGCTACAAAACAATTCTCTGAAAGGCTAGGAGGGGGTGGATTTGGTTCTGTATACAAAGGGCTTCTAAGTAACTCGGACATCACTATAGCAGTCAAAAGATTGGATGGGGCACGTCAGGGAGAGAAGCAATTCAGGGCTGAGGTGAGTTCCATAGGTTTGATCCAGCATATCAACCTGGTAAAATTAATTGGTTTCTGTTGTGAAAGTGACAACAGGTTACTAGTGTATGAGCACATGTCCAATGGTTCTCTTGATGTTCATCTGTTTAACAGTAAAGATATTGGTCTAGATTGGAGCACAAGGTACCATATTGCCACAGGAGTTGCAAGAGGATTGTCCTACTTGCATGAGGGTTGCCGTGAATGCATCATACACTGTGATATTAAGCCAGAGAATATACTTTTGGATGCAACATTTGTTCCTAAAGTTGCAGATTTTGGGATGGCAACAATTGTAGGAAGGGATTTTAGCCGTGTTCTGACCACATTTAGAGGAACTGTAGGCTATCTTGCCCCAGAATGGATAAGTGGAGAAGCTATTACTCAAAAAGTCGACGTCTATAGCTTTGGAATGGTACTACTAGAAATTGTATCAGGAAGGAGAAATTTACCTAAAGCAGACACTTCTGACAATTATCAGACTTCTTATTTCCCTATGCAAGCCATCACCATGCTTCATGGTGGAGATATGAATAGTTTGGTAGATCCACTATTATGTGGTGAGTTTAACTTGGAAGAGGCTATAAGAGTATGCAAGGTTGCATTTTGGTGTATACAAGACAGTGAATTTGATCGTCCCACAATGGGTGAAGTGGTTCGGGCGCTTGAGGGTCTACAGGAGCTTGATATGCCCCCGATGCCAAGACAACTTGCAGCTATCACAAAATGCTAGCTTTGATGCAACTTGGAAACATTAGCTTTCTTTCTCCTTGTCTTTTTGTTTCTCTACTTTTGTTCGCTAGCAATGTTACACAATAACTGTACCAAAGCATCATGTGATATGAATATCTGTTGTAGTGGATGGTGATTTATATGCATAGATTGAAGGAGAAGTTGGTATATATGCGAAAAACCAAAACTGATCCTGGATGCATATGGATCCGGTATGTATAAAACATATTTTAAAAACTTAAAAAATTTAGGATTTTTTTTGCATGTAGAGGGACATGTTTTATGTGTGCACGTAAAGTTTCACATAAAACCGGCAAATTTTGTACCCTGTGTAAAAAGACAAATAATGTCTCGGGAAAGAAACTATTTTAGCTCCAAAAATTCGTCTTTTTTTACACAGGGCACAAAACATATCGATTTTTGCTGAAAATAACTTTATCAGCATGTAACGTGTCAAGATATACACACGAAATTTTTATTTATATTTTTTGACATTTGTAAATATGTTTAAAATGCATTTCAAATAAAGGGTGCATATGCACCCGGGTGCAGAAACTCCCCGTCCATATGTATGCTATTTATATAGAAGTGTCTTGATATATACTATAGAATGCAACTTATAAAGGATGGTAGAAGCAATTTATAAGGGGCATTTTAGTACATACTATCAATAGATGTGATGAAAGTTGCAACAATAGATATACATATGGAACCGAGCTCCATGTCGTCCCGGTAAACTCATAAGGATGCTTCCTTCCTTATAAACTACTCCTCCGTTCCAATGAGTAAGGCGTGCATGCTTTTTAAGATTTGTCTTTACTAAGAATTAAATCATATATAAGAAGTATTTTATATAGAATTGGCACCACTATAAAGTGTTTTTCAATAAAATCTAACTATGTACAATATAATCGAGATACTCTTGCTCAATTAGTTTGGTCAAAATTTATCTTAAAATACCATGCGCCTGTGAAAACGGACTCTAGGCAGTACATACGGTCTAAGATCACGTGACATACCCATGGCATGTCACGTTGTAACATGCCCTTGCATCTACCATCCAAAATTCATCTGATGGATAAAAGTGGCCCAAAGTAAAATACACGTCGCTACTCCAAAACGACACTGCCTTGAATTACTTTTTCATCTTTGGCTCCTTTGCCATCGCTGCTCCAAAACTTCATATTACCTCCTTTTCAAAATATAGTTTTAGGACGCTACGTCGTTGGAAAGTCATGGCTTGTGCCATCGTAATATTACATACGAGTCCGGGAAATAAGTATGTGAGTGCTACCAAGTACGGTATCAGTACAAGTACAAGATGTAGCCAAGTTTAGCCCCTCGCTCTAGAAGTAAAGACCTACTTCTACTTCTATTATTGATTTTATACTGAGTACAAGATGTATCTAAGTTTGGCCCCTCGCTCTAGAAGTAAAGATCGACTTCTACTACTTCTACTTGTGTGTACCAACTAATATACTGAAGGTTCCTAGTCAAGCTCCCGTTGCCGTATGTGCGAGTAGCAATGCGGCAGCCCCTACGTCGATCGTGCATGAAACACGCGCCCTGAGGCATGCAGGAGTGGGCCTGACCTTGTCGGTTCCTACCGCCGTGGCGTCGAGCAAGCTTCCTGGCAGCCCAGCCACTATGCCGGTCGGCCCAGCGACGCTGGCCAGCAGCCCACGCAGAGCACGGCCTTCTATGCATGGCCCTTCTAGCCCCATACATACTCGGCGTTGAACGTGCACACGTTGATCATCGGGACCAAAGTGAATGCTTCACCCTTCTCGTTCCCTTCGGTTTTGGATTTTGGAACTCCAATTCAACGTACTACTAATGCTCAACAGGAGGGTATTTCTGATTGTTCTACTTTGGCTCATGGGATTAATGGTATGGGGATGGGAACACCATTTTCTCACGAGCAAATTGTTCCTTTTGGTGGCATCAATGAGGAGCCTTTGCGGGGGGGGGGGGGGGGTCAAGTAGACGTTTGTGTGCTCAACCCAATTCTTATGCGACACAGCTAGAGAGGGAGATGATGATTGCTAAGAGACGTGATGACATGCCTATGATAGGTATGTGTAACCTACATCTTTGGTTTCATTTTCCGATGGTCAGATTATTGAGAACTCCATTTCGTTGGGGATTTCGTTGGGAAATACTCATTCAGAGTGTATTGCATCTGCTAAGTTAATTAAAGACATTGCGCTTGGGCGTACCTTAACTATGTTAAAAAAATGGTGATGAATCGTTTAATAATAATGAAAATGCATCACTTTGCTTCGCGGTTTATCGTGCCCCTCCAACCTTTGTGAGGATTTTTGAGGATGACGATATTTTAGAGGGTGACGAAGCTCATGACCTACCTTCTTTTGTTGTTAAAGGTAGGAAAGTTCGTAAAGAAAAGGTCGGATGATAAGAAAAATGTGCGGAGAAGTAATCGTATTGGAATCAAAAATTTGAAATCTTAATGATTAATCTTAAAGGAATTGTGTGGAATAGTGAAGGGTTTAAGGATCCAGGAAAACACCTGTTTGTTAAGGAATCCATTAGGGAATATGACCTAGATTTTATTGCTTTATTAGAAACAGGACGGTCTAATTTTGCTATATCGTTCCTTCGGGATTTGGCCGCTGGTAAGGATTTTGCCTGGTATTGTCTGCCGCCAATGGGCGTTCAGGGGGAATTCTTGTAGGAATCAATACTAATACATTAAAGGTTAATAGAGTGGATAGTGGAGACTTTTGCATTGAATTCGCTATTAAATCAAAACTGGATCGGTTTGAATGGTTGTTTGTGTCTGTGTATGGGGCGGCACAAGATAAGTACAAACATGAGTTTCTTGCAGAGTTGGTTAGGATGTGTGAGGCAGAAAATTTACCTATGCTATTTGCTGGTGATTTTAATACTTTGAGGAGACCTGTGGAGAAAAGTAATGATAACTTTAATCCTCGTTGGCCTTTTATCTTTAATTCCATCATTGAGAATTTAAATTTGCGAGAGATTGTTCTGTCGGGTCGACAATTTACTTGGGCTAGAATAAGAGCGAATCCTACCTATAAAAAAATGGATCGAGTCCTAGCTAGTGTCGAATGGGAACAAAAATTTCCATTGGTTTCTGTTTGGGCGTTGACTCGTTCTGGATCTGACCACACACCCTTACTGATAGACGTTGGGCGTCAAGCTCATGTTAGTAACAAGACCCGCTTCACTTTCGAGTTATCTTGGCTAGAGCGAGAGGGTTTCCATGATTGGTAGCAGCCGAATGGGCTGCTGGCCCACTTGGAAAAAATCCTATTCAAACTTGGCATAATAGGATTAGACATTTGCGTCGATTCTTGCGTGGCTGGGCCAAAAGTTTATGCAGGAAATATAAAAAATAAAAAGAAGAACTTCTTGCTATCCTTGATGTTTTTGATATTAAGGCAGAGACCATTCTATTGTCGTGTGATGAGGGTAATGAGTTAAAGATGGCTAATGAAAAACTAAATAAGCTTAGACAAGAGGAAGAGTTAAAGTGGGCTCAAAGGGCTAAAGTGAAGTCCTCCGAGGAGGGAGGAAATAATACTAAATATTTTTACCTAATTGCTAATGGGAAGCATAGAAAAAATAAAGATTCAGCTAGAGCAAGATGAAGGTACTATTATGGGAGATGATAATCCCAGGGCTTATATCACGGAATACTATAAAAAAAACTTGTTGGAGTCCTAATCTCAGTTCTATTATTTTGAGTGAAGATAGAATTGAGGATATTCCGCCATTGTCAGCGGATGAGAATAGCTTATTAATTGTGGATTATTCGATGCATGAAATTTGTAAGGCTATTTTTCAGATGGAACATAACTAATCTTCGTGCCCCGACGACTTCCCTGCTGAGTTTTATCAGCAATTTTGGGATGTCATCAAAACTGATCTTATGGCACTATTTGAGTGCTTCAGAAAGGAGGGTTGCCTTTGTTTAAACTAAAATTTGGAGTTATCACTCTCCTCCCAAAAAAGATAAAATGCTTCCCAGATTCAGCAATATAGACCAATTTATTTGCCGAATGTGAGTTTCAATTTTTTTATTAAAGTGGAGACAAACCGTATTTCTGATGTGGCTCAGAAAGTGATTGGACCTACGCAGACATCGTTTATCCCAGGGCGACATATATTAGAAGGTGTGGTAGTCCTTCATGAGACGATACACGAAATGCATAGGAAAAAACTTAATGGGTTATTTTTAAAAATACTTTGGAAAGGCTTATGATAAGGTGAAATGGCCTTTTCTGCAGCAAGTTTTGCGTATGAAGGGTTTTGACCCTATTTGGTGCGACAGAATAAAACATTATGTGGAAGACGGGAGCGTGGGAATTAGGGTAAATGATGATATTGGCCATAATTTCCAACTAGGAAAGGCTTGCGGCAAGGTGATCCACTGTCCGCGATCCTTTTCAATATTGCCGCTGATATGTTGGCTATTCTTATTGCTCGTTCCAAAGAGGATGGTAAAGTTGGGAGTTTGTTACCAAATTTAATTGACAAAGGAATTTCTATATATATCTATATTTCTATTTATTAGATATTATGCTAACTAATGAAATTCTTTAACTTTAAAGGGGAAAATTGGATTGGAAGAAAACTTTTAAGATACGATTTTATTTATGGAACATGATACTGCCAAGGTTATTAATATGAAACGTATCCTATGTATTTTTGAACAACTTTCGGGACTAAAAAATAACTTCCATAAAAGTGAAATTTTCTATTTTGGTGAGGCCAAAGATATGGAGCACCAATATAAAAATATTTTTGGGATCCTTACCATTCAAATACTTGGGTATTCCTATACATTATAGGACACTCCGAAATGCGGAATGGAACCTTCTTGAAAGTCGATTTGCGTCTAAGCTAGGCTGTTGGCATAACAAAATGCTTTCTTATGGTGATAGACTTGTCCTGATTAATTTTGTACTTACAAGTCTGCCCATGTTTATGTTTTTTTTTTTTAATTCCGAATTGGGTAAGAAATAGGCTTGATTATTATCGCTCAAATTTCTTTTGGCAATCCAATGAGAATAAGAAGAAATATAGATTGTTGAAATGGAATATTTTATGCAGACCCAGGGATCAAGGTGGGTTAGGAATAGAGGTACTTGAATTAAAGAATAAATGTCTACTTAGTAAATGGCTATTGAAACTCCTTTCAGAGAAAGGAATGTGGCAGCAATTGCTACACAAGAAATACATCAAAAATGAAATTCTAGCACAAGTTGAAGTTAAACCTAATGAATCACCCTTTTAGAAAGGTCTCACGCATGTCAAGCATGAATTTTTTAAGCGGGTTTTTTTTCAAAGTTGGTAATGGGACGAGTGTGAGGTTCTGGGAGGATGTTTGGATGGGGCACTTGCCTCTATCTCAGCAATATCCGACTTTATATAACATGGTTCAACATAAAAATGTTCTTGTATCTACGGTACTTGCTACTGTGCCTTTGAGTATTTCTTTTCGAAGAGGTCTGAATGACAAAAAAATGGTTGCAATGGATGCATCTCTGCCAGCGGCTTATGGCAATTAATTTGTCAACTAAACTCGATACGGGTTTGTTTGGAAACTTACTGATTAGGGTTTATTTTCAGTCAAGTCTATGTACCTTGATTTGATGAATGGATATACTATTTTCCTTCGTAAATATATGTGGAAATTAAAGATCCCTTTCGAAATTAAGATATTTATGTGGTTCCTTAGTAATAAGGTGCTTCTTACTAAGGATAACTTAGCAAAACGGAAGTGGAATGGATGTCAAAAATGTTGTTTTTGTGATTCTGCGAAAACACCATTAATCATTTGTTTATTGGCTTCCCTTTTGCAAAAATTATATGGCGCATGGTCTATCTTTCTTATAACATTCCTCCACCAACTAATATTACTAATATGTTTGGTAAATGGCTTAATAGTGTGCGAAAGAACGATAAATAGAAGATTCGTATTGGCGTTTCCACACTTCGTTAGTCTATTTGGAGAAGTAGGAATGATATTATATTTAATAAATAAACTGGAACTAATTTTTTGCAGGTTAACCGGCAAGCTGCTCATTGGATTCAACAATGGGTTTTCCTTCTCCCGCCGGATCAGCGAGAGGATACGGTTACTGGATGCAACCGGATGCTAGTGGTTTCTCAAGACATCTTTTTCTAGGCTACTGGATGTCGGCATCTTAATAGAATAGAAAATGGATAATCTTTCTATGTGCCGCATTTTCTTATGGTTGATTCATGTATCAATCTTAGCTTATCCTTGTAATAGTTAAACTTTGGTGAACTCGTACTTTTTTTAATAAAGTAAAGCCGCGTGCATCTATTGATGCAGAGTCTGGAACCATGGTCCCTTATCTAAAAAAACATGGTTACTCATCGATTTAGGGCCACTTCTTTTGGGCTTATGCTTATAGAGAAGCTAGCTTATAGATTTTGGTGGGGAGAAGCTCCTAGAAACACTCCATCCCGTTCTTTTGGGCTTATGAAATATATACTTGTTTGTTATGCAATGTCCGTACTGCCCCTAAGTTATGTGCAGCTGATTATTGGTTCCATAGTGAGATTTTCCATATAATTAATACATAGAATTTGGAAAAGCAATTATCTGGATATTTATACAACAGGTTAGCCTCCAAATCAGTATACAGAAAAATGCAAGCGTTTGAAGTAATACTTTGTGACCTTGTAAAAGAGAATTCTTCCAAATAAACAGAACATGAACAGTTCGCTCTTTCTTCCAAATACACGGTACAAGAGCAGTTCGTTCCCGTCTTCCAAAAAAAGTACGGGAACAACAGCTGCAACGAGTACATACAGTTGTTGGAGGCGGAGGTCGAGGCCTTCAGGGCTTCAAGCGGAGACGGAGCTCGACGCCGTCGTCGGGTGGGGGCGAGATGTCAATCGGCGGCGGCGGATCGAAGAACTTCTCGCAGGGGCGCCTGTCCGTGCTGCGGTTGGAGATGTGTCGGCGAGGGGCGACTGCGAGCGGCGGGGGCGGGGGGCGGCTGCGCCGGTGGGTAGGTGGTGGTGGAGCGCCGGGGGCGGCAGCGCCGGCGGTTAGACGGTGGTGGAGCGGCGGCAGCACATCGGCTCCAATTTTCTCGATGGGGGACGGGACAGGCCTAGGCCCGAGGGTGCTCGATGGTATTTTTTTCTTTCTATTCTATATATTTCTGTGGTCAACCGTTTTTCCATGTGGAGGGGCAATCTGTCGTAAATTATACCAAACTCGAGGGCAATTTGATGTACCGTTTCGGTTCCCTCACGCATAAGCTCGGGAAACTGGTCTCCACTAGTTTCTGGATTTGCACTGAGAGCTAGCTTCTTGGTAGAAATAAGTCTAGGTTAAGCCAGAGAGTTCTTTTGGACTTCTCCTGTTCTCTAGAAGCCCAAAAGAAGTAGCCCTTAGGCTTCTCGCAAAACGCTAAGGCTAGTTCTTTTGTCTATTGGTTCTCTCTCTACTTTTGTCGTCTTGCACTACCTTATAAAAGGGATGACGTGGGGCTTACATGGTCACCTGAGTTGGTATGGGCCTTTGATTCTACGACTCGACCTATGCTACTTGTGTTGTACATCAAGTCTCCGTACCATTTTGCTTGCTGACTCCCTCGAACTGACTTGACATGAGCCAACCCAAGTCTCTTCTTTTCCAAGTCCAACTAAGAAGCGGTCGTACGTAAGTAGGAAATGTGACTACCTTGTCGTCTGGACCATCTTCGCCATGGATATACGTGTGTTTGGTATTCCTACATTATTAGCCGCATTTGTTTGTTTTGAGCTTGCTGCGGCTTCTCCTGTGAGTAGTCTTGATGCAGCTTCAACTAGAAGTCGCTTGTCATGGTCTAGATAAATTTTTGAAAGCATCTAATATAGTTAACGGTATTATACTATGTCGGCTTATGATTTGAACACCCGGTCTTATGCGAATTGGATCATGTCGAGGCTCGTGTCCTTCGAGTAGCGTCTTTCGAACTCTGCGAATTAGAATCACTACCAGAAGTCGCCTTCTAAAATCATCAGGAGTCAAAGATCCTTTTTGTTTTTTAATCACTAGCATGAGGTGTTTGTCTATCCATCTATCTCCGTGTCAGCCGTGTCATACTTTTGAAGCGTTTCTCCCTCGGATGAAGCAAACCATCATTCTCGCCTCGATCGTTTAAAAAATGACCCAAAATAATTCCATGGGGCGTTTCCTCTAATTGATATAAACGCCGCGACGGTTTTACCGTGTGGTAGTTATTTATGGAGGACACCACGGTGCCTCTTCATTTTCACCGTGGCTTTTCCTTCACTTCCATTTCTTTTTCATCCTCAAGACGCCGCCATTTCTGTGAGAAAAAGCTTTAAAATTTCTCCCAAAACTTCTTCACCGAGCACCATGGGACCCAAGACCTCCATCCAAAAGTCGAAGGGAACTCGGACGATGTCAAGCAACTTCGGAAGATCCTCCGTCATGGAGGAAATGGTGAAGAAATACTCCACAGATGGCATGATGCGGGCTCACGGATGGCCCGCTTCAGGGGTGGATGAGATTCCAATCCCAAAGGTCGGGGAACACATCTTCTTCAAGGCGTGGCTTGGAAAAGGAGTTTGTGCAGCCCAAATTCTGATTTTTGTGGGACCTCATATTCTTCTTCAAGCTCCACCCCCAAGACAAATCCCCCAACTCCCTCCTCCAGGTATCCATGTACAACATGGCTTGCGAGGGGTACCTCGCATTGAGCCCCCTCTCTCCCCATTGTTTCGGTAGTTATTCCGGTGCAAGGCATCGAAGGAAGTCGTCGGGGGCCAGTTCGTTCAGTGCGGGGCTATCACTTTTTCAAAATCTAAAACTTACCTATCTAAGAAACATTTTTCAAAAACTTTCATAAAGCCCATGATTCCTTGATCCACGACTATAGATAGAGTATCAGACAACCACTAGAGAACTTGCTGATTAATCCTAGTGTACTGAATCTATTACTTCTTAAACCCTTGCTTAGAGTACAATAAAAATGAGGAGGAAGCTACCAATGAACTCGGAGGAGAGGAGTCTACTATGCAGAATGTTAGAAATCTTAGAGTAAGATAGATGAGCCGAGCAGCGTAGAACCCCACTAAATAAGTTACCAAGCTCAGATTTGAATTTTCCATTTACCGTGAATCATCATTGGACTAAGGAGGATCTTGAAGTTTTTGTACACTTTTTCTTGCGAATTTGAGTTCACAAAGAGATAATGATCAGTGATGTTTCTGTTGTACCACACTAAAGGGTGTAATATTTATCAAACGGTATTTTATGATTGTTATGCCAATGACTTGTACACTACAACATGCAGTGGGTCACAAGGGGCCATCGGACCTCTCAATCCATAATGGATGGTTTAGTGTCGATTTTGTGGTCATCTACCACCCCCCCCCCACCCCAAATGCGAAAATTTCATTTGTTGGCCTCCCACATGAATCGGGCTTGTCTATCACCATCCCATTCCGGATCGGGGGTATCCTCGCGTACTCACTACTGGATCTCCGGGAGAAAAAAAAACATCACCGTGCAATCAAGAAATCCTCAAATTTGTGAAATCGAGGAATCGGTAAATGTGTGAAATCAAGATATCTCTAA
>NC_061508.1:210462077-210555102 GCF_022539505.1 Lolium rigidum | reverse complement strand
TCTCCATCAAAAAACCACAAATGTATGGTGAATGTACTAGGACGTCGCCTAGAGGGGGGGATGAATAGTCGGTGTATAAAAACTTCTACTTGAGAGCTAAACTAGGCGGAATAAAACTTAAGTGTTTACTAGTTTAGCTCAAAGCCTATCAACTAGGGGTTTGCCTAAGTGCACCAACAACCTATGCTAGCATGATGAGCAACAAGGTGATAACAAGCTAAGTATAGCACATCAAGCAAGATAGATATCACAATGTAAAGCGCATAGGTAAAGGAGCTCGGGTTGAGAAGTAACCGGTGCACGAGGAGACGATGATGTCTCCGTTGGAGCGGTGTGGAGGCACAAGGCACTCCAATGAGCCACTAGGGCCACCGTATTCTCCTCGAGCCTTTCCTCCAAGGAGGAAAGCCTCGATCCACTAAGGGACTGTCGTCGTGGTGTGCGCTAGAGGATTCGGGGGAGGGTTTTGGTAAGGATGGGATGAACTCCGGATAGATTCCAGTATCTTTATTGATGAACTTGGCCTTGGCCAGAGGTTGAAGATGTACAGTACATGCTCTCTCTCTTCTACTTGATGGTGAACCGTCCCGTATAGGGGTGTGATCCCTCTCCTTATATAGGGGAGAGGGTGGCTTACAAGGGAAGAAACCCTAGGAAACCCTAATCATATCTTTGACTAGACAAACTACTTTACAAAGCCACTTTGGCCCAGATGACACCGGTAAACCTTTAATCAGGAACGGTGACATCCTCCGGTACCTTTTTCTTCATCTTCTGCTTTTGGCGTCATGCCTTCGTTTAAAGCTGAAGTGCTTCGCTCATCTTTGTCCTCTAGCTCCTGAGAGCATCTTTGACCAGCCCTGCCGACGTGCTACAGTGTAGCCTGTACCGGTGATCCGGTATCTTCTTAGCCGGTTCCGGTATACCCCTCCTGGGATACCGGTATGGTTCACTTAGCCACAATCCCACCTTTGTTTTCCGGAACAATCTTTAAACCGGTATCTCGATGGCTTACACCATCCGGTTTGGCATGCCTTCGGCATACTGGGGGTCATCCCCCCGACATTAGTCCCCGAAGCTGGTATAGTCCGGCGGATTCTATCCGACAGACCATGCCAGTTTCCCATCATCATTATACCGGTTTAAACCTACCGGCAACCAGTTCAAACTCAACGACGTTTCTGCCGAACTTATGGCATCATACCGGTTTCTTCGGTATCTTAGTCATTAAATCTTTCCTCGGCGAAGTCGAGAATTTATCGGACACAGCGCCTGTCAGTGACATGCGCACTGTTTCTGACGCAGCAGTGTCAGGGGTCACTTTCCTTCGACTTCTGCGCTAGCATTTATGGCGCCACACCGGATCCTCGCCGCCGATCCGGATCCGTGTGGCCTCCCAGTGGCTTTCTATTTTCTGCGCGTGTATCACCGCGCCACGTGGCGGCCCACGAGGTGAACCGCCGCGGCCCAGCAGTTTCTTCTTTGCTTTTATTCTGTGAATCTCTTTTTTCAGGTTGCTTTTTCTAACTCTTTCTTTTTCTTTCTTTTCAGGCCTGCGCTCAAGCTTACCAAAAGTGCCACCGGCATGAGGCCGGAAACCTCCGAGGACGCCGCTAGGGCCTCACCTCCTCCTCAACCAAGCCCGGTACCATCTGGTACCGGCAAATCTCCTGCCTCCTCCCGGGGAGGCAACACAAGTGCGGGGCGCGCGGCCCCTGAACCTACTGATCACCGCGCGGAGGAGGACCTTGTTTCCCCTCCTGAAGCCCAGGACACCGGCGCCGGCACTGAAGATGCCAGGAGGGCGGAACCTCTGGTTCCCCCCGTCCCCAAGAAGAAGAAGAAGAAGAGCACTGCCTGCTCCCACTCCAAGATCGTGCCGGATTCTTCCGCGCCGGCAAACTCTCCCCCGGCAAAGGAAGCACCAGAAGCTTCCGCGCCGTCGAAAGACTCGCCAACACCTCCACCGGCTGCTTCTACCGACAAGCCAGACACCGCCAAGCCAACACCTCCGGAGGGCGCCAAGCTCACTACGCGGGAACTTGTCGCGGTGGTCACTGCTGCAACTGCTCCCTCCTCCGGCTCACGGTCCCTTGTACTGCACGCTGGCCGCGCCGCCGTTGTGGCCGGTGAGACGGCCTCAGCTCAGCTGGGCCGGATCACTGAGGTCAACCGCGGAGGAGCCGACCTGGGCCATCTTCTTGACTACGCTGAAAAGTGGAATCAGGCAGATCTGTCCCCAGCGACGCGCGGCCCCGGGAAGGACAAGCTACCGGTGGTAGACCCTGCTGGCCCTCGGAGCACCGTGCAACATTTTGGCCGGCTCAGGCGCGCGGTCAAAGAGTTTGACACCGCGTGGCATGACGCCAACAACAATGTGGTGGTAAGTTTCACAAACTTCGAAGCTCTTTTAAATTTATGCCGGTTTTCAAACTTCCAATTTTATGTATATATTCTCCCAGTCCCCGAGTTTCGGGTTGAGAACACAGTTCTTAGCGCGAAACTTTCTTAGAAACACAAAAAACCGGCATAGCCAGTCCCCGAGTTTCGGGTTGAGAACGCAGCTCTTAGCGCGAAACTCCTTTCAATACCGGCATCTTCTTACCGCAATTTTTAAATTGAATAGAGCACGTTGGACACCCGGAAGCGGCTCTTCGAGGAGCTTCTGTGGGAGCATTGGTACCTCGCTGAGGCCCACAGCAAGTGCCAAGGTTAGTTTCTACGCCTCCGGCATTATTTTACCGGTTGCTTTTTCCTTTCAGTACTTCTGTGGGAGCATCGGGACCTCGCTGAGGCACACTGATACGTCTCAAACGTATCTATAATTTCTTATGTTCCATGCTAGTTTTATGACAATAATCACATGTTTTACATACACTTTATATCATTTTAATGTATTTTCCGGCACTAACCTATTAACAAGATGCCGAAGCGTCAGTCATGTTTTCTGTTGTTTTTGGTTTCAGAAATCCTACACAGGAAATATTCTCGGAATAGGACGAAACAAAATCCCACGGTCTTATTTTCCATGGAGCCGTCCAGAAGTCCGAAGAGGAGACGAAGAGGGGCGACGAGGCGGCCACACCCTAGGGGGCGCGGCCCCACCCCTGGCCGCGCCGCCCTATGGGGTGGGCCCCTCGAGCGTCCCCCGACTCTGCCCCTTCGCCTATATATTCTCTCCGTCGCGAAAACCCTAGTACCGAGAGCCACGATATGAGAAAAGTTCCAGAGACGCGGCCGCCGCCAATCCCATCTCGGGGGATTCAGGAGATCGCCTTCGGCACCCTGCCGGAGAGGGGAATCATCACCGGAGGGCTCTACATCACCATGCCCGCCTCCGGACTGATGCGTGAGTAGTTCATCCTTGGACTATGGCTCCATTGCCGTAGCTAGATGGTTGTCTTCTCCTCTTGTGCTATCATGTTTAGATCTTGTGAGCTGCCTATCATGATCAATATCATCTATTTGTAATGCTACATGTTGTGTTTGTTGGGATCCGATGAATATGGAATACTATGTCAAGTTGATTATTGATCTATCATATATGTGTTGTTTATGATCTAGCATGCTCTTCGTTGCTAGTAGAGGCTCTGGCCAAGTTGATACTTGTAACTCCAAGAGGGGGTATTTATGCTCGATAGTGGGTTCATGCCTCCATTGAATCTGGGACAGTGACAGAAAGTTCTAAGGTTATGGATGTGCTGTTGGCACTAGGGATAAAACATCAATGCTTTGTCTAAGGATATTTGTATTTTTTACATTACGCACAGTACTTAATGCAATTGTCTGTTGTTTGCAACTTAATACTGGAAGGGGTGCGGATGCTAACCCGAAGGTGGACTTTTTAGGCATAGATGCATGCTGGATAGCGGTCTATGTTCTTTGTCGTAATGCCCTAAGTAAAACTCATAGTAGTCATCATGATATGTATGCGCATTGTTATGCCCTCTCTATTTGTTAACTTCCCAATTTTAATTTGTTCACCCAACATGCTATTTATCTTATTGGAGAGACACCACTAGTGAACTGTGGACCCCGGTCCATTCTTTTACATCTGAAATACAATCTACTGCAATCATTGTTCTCTCGTTGTTCTTTGCAAACAAACATCATTCTCCACACCATACGTTTAATCCTTTGTTTACAAGCAAGCCGGTGAGATTGACAACCTCACTGTTAAGTTGGGGCAAAGTATTTTGATTGTGTTGTGCAGGTTCCACGTTGGCGCCGGAATCCCTGGTGTTGTGCCGCACTACACTCATTCACCAACAACCTTCACGTGGCCTTCATCTCCTACTGGTTGGATAACATTGGTTTCTTTCTGAGGGAAAACATGCTGATGTGCGCATCACACCTTCCTCTTGGGGTTCCCAACGGACGTGTGCATCACGCGCCATCAAGACTGTTTTTTGGCGCCGTTGCCGGGGAGATCAAGACACGCTGCAAGGGGAGTCTCTCACATCCAATATCTTTACTTTGTTTATTGTCTTGCTTTATTTTATTTTCTGTCTTGCTTGCTTTCTTTATATCAAAAACAGACAAAAATTAGTTACTTGTTTTACTTTACTTAATTTAGTTTTCTTTACTTATTTTTATTGCTAAAATGAGTAATCCTGAAGTTGAAGTTCGTTCATTTAAGCAACAAGGGGGGGAAAGTTTTAAAGATGCTTGGTATAGTATTAGTGATGCTCATCATAGGTGCACTAAGAAACACTCCACTATTATCCTCCTTCGGAACTTTTATGTTGGTATCTCTAGCTGGAATAGATATGTTCTTGATACTCTTGCCAGAGGTAATTTCCTAGGCACTCATGCTTTAGAAGCTAGTTGCATTATTGAGAGTCTAGTTGGAATACCACCTGTTAATGAAGCTAAAATTGAAATCTCTCTTGAAGATGTCATGAAAAAGTTGGAGGCCATAGAGAAAAATCTTCCAAGTGTTGAGACTAAATTGGGAATATTACTTGATAACACTGATAAACTTGATAAATCTCTAGGAGGAATTAATGAAAGAATTGTTGTCTTAGAAACTTGTGCTATCCATGATAATCAAACCCATAGGATTGGTGAACTTGAAGAAGCTATGGGAACCTTGGGTTCAACTTTTTCTTCTCTTAAGTTTAAGGAGAAAGCTTATGTGGGTATGGAGCAAAAGTTCATGTATGTCTCTAAGGTGTTTAAGCCAAAGAACTATTATAAGCCTAAAATTGATAAAGCCCTTAGTACCACTATGGGAAATTTAGATAATGGAGAATCTAAGATACCTATTGAGACAAGTTGTGTTTTTAAGGAAAATCATGATGTTGATGCTTCTTCTCTTTATGTTACTTGATTTACACATTCTGCGCCTAGCTGATAGGCATTAAAGGAAAGCGCTTATGGGAGACAACCCATTATTTTACTTCTGCAATTTTTGTTTTATATTTGTGTCTTCGAAGTTGTTACTACTGTAGCAACCTCTCCTTATCTTTACTTTATTACATTGTTTTGCCAAGTAAAGTCTTTGATAGTAAGGTTGATGCTAGATTTGGATTTCTGCGCAAAAACAGATTTCTAGCTGTCACGAATTTGAGTAGGTCTCTCTGTAGGAAACTCAGAAAAATCTGCGAAAATTCATGTGTGATCCTCAGATATGTACGCAACTTTAATTCAATTTGAGCTTCTTCATCTGAGCATGTTAAGTGCCTCTAAAAAATTGGTATTTACAGACTGTTCTGTTTTGACAGATTCTACCTTTTATTTCGCATTGCCTCTTTTACTGTGTTGAGTGGATTTCTTTGCTCCATTAACTTTCAGTAGCTTTGGGTAATGTCCAGAAGTGTTGGAAATGATTGTGTCCTCTCTGAACATGTGAATTTTTGATTATGCACTAACCCTCTAATGAGATTGTTTTGAGTTTGGTGTGGAGGAAGTTTTCAAGGGTCAAGAGAGGAGGATGATATAATATGATCAAGAAGAGTAAAAATTCTAAGCTTGGGGATGCCCCCGTGGATCATCCCTGCATATTTCAAGAAGACTCAAGCATTTAAGCTTGGGGATGCCCAAGGCATCCCCTTCTTCATCGACAACTTATCAGGTCACCTCTAGTGAAACTATATTTTTATTCCGTCACATCTTATGTGCTTTACTTGGAGCGTCTATATGTTTTTATTTTTGTTTGTGTTTGAATAAAATCGGATCCTAGCATTCCTTGTGTGGGAGAAAGACACGCTCCGCTTGTTCATATGAACACTGGTGTTCTTAGCTTTACTTTTAATGTTCATGGCGAAGGTTGAAAACCGCTTCGTTTATTGCTATTTGGTTGGAAACAGAAAATGCTTCATGTGGTAATTGGTATATTATCTTGAATAATTTGATACTTGGAAATTGTTTTGAGCTCTCAAATAGATCATGTTTAAGCTCTTGCATCATGTAGTTTGAACCTATTAGTGGAGAATTACTGTAGAGCTTGTTGAAATTTGGTTTGCATGATTGGTTTCTCTAAAGTCTAGATATTTTCTGGTAAAAGTGTTTGAACAACAAGGAAGACAAATGTAGAGTCTTATAATGCTTGCAATATGTTCCTATGTAAGTTTTGCTGTACCGGTTCATACTTGTGTTTGCTTCAAACAACCTTGCTAGCCAAAGCCTTGTACTGAGAGGGAATACTTCTCGTGCATCCAAAACCTTGAGCCAAAACTTATGCCATTTGTGTCCACCATAACTACCTACTATGTGGTATTTCTCTGCCATTCCAAGTAAATTGCTAGCGTGCTACCTTTAAAATTTCATTCCTTGTCTTTGCAATATATAGCTCATGGGAAAGTAGCTTAAAAACTATTGTGGTAAAGAGTATGTCGCTTATGTATCTTATTTCTTATAAGTTGCTTTTTGAGCGGTAACCATGTTTCTGGGGACGCCATCAACTGTTACACTTTTGTTGAATATCATGTGAGTTTCTATGCATGTTCGTCTTGTCTCAAGTAAGGGTGATTTGCCATGAGTTGAATGGTTTAAGTATGCATATTGTTAGAGAAGAACATTGGGCCGCCAACCAAAGCCATGTATCATGGTGAAAGTATCAGCTTGGACATTAATCCTCAATCTCTTATGAGAATATTATCTGTTGTCGAATGCTTAAGCATTAAAGAGGAGTCCATTATCTGTTTTCTATGTTGTCCCGGTATGGATGTCCTCAAGTTGAGATTTATCAAAAACGAGAAATCAAATGCGATCTATCTCCTTGGACCTTTGTACAGGTGACATAGAGGTACCCCTTTGTGACACTTGGTTGAAACATATGTAATGCAATGATAATCCATGGAATCTGAGCTAATTAGGACAAGGTGCGAGCACTATTGGTATTCGATCCATGAGGCTTGCAACTTATAGGATGTTTTATGCATAACACATATGAATTATTACTACCGTTGACAAAATTGTTTCCATGTTTTCAAAATAAAAGCTCTAGCACATGAGTAATCCATGCTTCCTCTCGCGAAGGGCCTTTCTTTTACTTTATGTTGAGTCAGTTTACCTACTTCTTTCTATCTTAGAAGCAAACACTTATGTCAACTGTGTGCATTGATTCCTACATACTTGCTTATTTGCACTCATCATATTACTTTGTGTTGACAATTATCCATGAGATATACATGTTGAAAGTTGAAAGCAACTGCTGAAACTTATATCTTCCTTTGTGTTGCTTCAAAACCTTCTAATAAGAATTTATTGCTTTATGAGTTAACTCTTATGCAAGACTTATTGATGCTTGTCTTGAAAGTAATATTCATGAAAAGTCTTCGCTATATGATTCAGTTGTTTAGTCATTATCTTTACCATTGCTTTGAATCACTTCATTCATCTCATATGCTTTACAATAGTATTGATCAAGATTATGATAGTAGCATGTCACTTCGTAAATTATCCTTCTTATCGTTTACCAACTCGAGGGCGAGTAGGAACTAAGCTTGGGGATGCTTGATACGTCTCAAACGTATCTATAATTTCTTATGTTCCATGCTAGTTTTATGACAATACTCACATATTTTATATACACTTTATATCATTTTGATGCATTTTCCGGCACTAACCTATTAACAAGATGCCGAAGCGCCAGTTTCTGTTTTCTGCTGTTTTTGCTTTCAGAAATCCTGCACAGGAAATATTCTCGGAATCAGATGAAACAAAAGCCCACGGTCTTATTTTCCAAGGAGCCTTCCAGAAGTCCGAAGAGGAGACGGAGAGGGGCGACGAGGCGGCCACACCCTAGGGGGGGCGCGGCCCCACCCCTGGCCGCACCGCCCTATGGGGTGGGCCCCTCGAGCGTCCCCCGCCTCTGCCCCGTCGCCTATATATTCTCTCCATCGCGAAAACCCTAGTACCGAGAGCCACGATACGAGAAAAGTTCCAGAGACACTGCCGCCAATCCCATCTCGGGGGATTCAGGAGATCGCCTCCGGCACCCTGCCGGAAAGGGGAATCATCACCGGAGGGCTCTACATCACCATGCCCGCCTCCGGACTGATGCGTGAGTAGTTCATCCTTGGACTATGGGTCCATAGCAGTAGCTAGATGGTTGTCTTCTCCTCTTGTGATATCATCTTTAGATCTTGTGAGTTGCCTATCATGATCAAGATAGTCTATTTGTAATGCTACATGTTGTGTTTGTTGGGATCCGATGAATATGGAATACTATGTCAAGTTGATTATTGATCTATCATATATGTGTTGTTTATGATCTTGCATGCTCTCCGTTGCTAGTAGAGGCTCTGGCCAAGTTGATACTTGTAACTCCAAGAGGGGGTATTTATGCTCGATAGTGGGTTCATGCCTCCATTGAATCTAGGACAGTGACAGAAAGTTCTAAGGTTATGGATGTGCTGTTGCCACTAGGGATAAAACATCAATGCTTTGTCTAAGGATATTTGTATTGTTTACATTACGCACAATACTTAATGCAGTTGTCTCTTGTTTGCAACTTAATACTGAAAGGGGTGCGGATGCTAACCCGAAGGTGGACTTTTTAGGCATAGATGCATGCTGGATAGCGGTCTATGTTCTTTGTCGTAATGCCCTAAGTAAATCTCATATTAGTCATCATGATATGTATGTGCATTGCTATGCTCTCTCTATTTGTCAATTGCTCAACCTGTAATTTGTTCACCCAACATGCTATTTATCTTATTGGAGAGACACCACTAGTGAACTCGTGGACCCCGGTCCATTCTTTTACATCTGAAATACAATCTACTGCAATCATTGTCCTCTGCTGTTCTTTGCAAACAAACATCATTCTCCACACCATACGTTTAATCCTTTGTTTACAGCAAGCCGGTGAGATTGACAACCTCACTGCTAAGTTGGGGCAAAGTATTTAGATTGTGTTGTGCAGGTTCCACGTTGGCGCCGGAATCCCTGGTGTTGCGCCGCACTACACTCCTTCACCAACAACCTTCACGTGGCCTTCATCTCCTACTGGTTCGATAACCTTGGTTTCTTTCTGAGGGAAAACTTGCTGCTATGCGCATCACACCTTCCTCTTGGGGTTCCCAACGGACGTGTGCATCACGCGCCATCAGCCCTTAGCTCAACATTCTCCTTCGAGATGGATGCTTCACAAGAGATAGAGTTAGTAGCACAAGCATTCTCAATTATAGCACAAGGAGAAGGCAACTTATCAAGCTCAATTAGGTTGAGAGCCTTAAGTTGCTCATGTGACTCGGTGAGTTTGATGAGCTCACTCTCAATAGCCCTAAAGCCATTTTTGAGAAGCTCAAAATCCTCTAGGAGTTTAGCATGAGCAATTACTAGCTCATCATTTTTAATTTGAAAATCATGTGTCACCTCTAAAGCTCTATCACGAGATTCCTTTACTTTAGATAGCTCTAGAGTAAAGGTCTCCTCAAGAGATTCATTGGTGGTTTGTTGTTCTTCAAGAGCTTCATTAAGAGTTGCAATCTCGTTTGCATAATCGCGCTCATGCTCTTCCTTTTTCTCAATAATTTTTGTGCTCTCAATGGCAAAAGCCAAGATTTTTATAAAGTTAGAGCAAGCAAATTTCTTCTTATGAAGAGCATGAAAAACCAACTCACCCATCATGTTTAAGGAAGCATGCAACATTAAGTTCTTCCATATCATCATCATCATCATCATCATCACTAGATAGATAGGGTTCCAAGGAAGGAGATACCTTAGAAGCCTTAGCCATAAGGCAAGTGTAAGTACCATGAGATGAAGAAGATGAACTAGTTGAAGCTCCATCCAAGATCTTGTCTTGGCCCATAGCATCTTCGGTTTCCTCTACATTGTTAGTCACACAAATACTAGAGGAAAGCAAAGTATTTTCATTATGGCAACAAGACAAGGCAAGCATATCATCATGGGATGAAGATATGCAAGGACTACCAACACTAGCATGTAAAGCATTAATAGTGCTATAAGTGTTCAAGTCCAAAGATGAAACATTGCAATGGGATAGGGATGAAGAATCATCTAGAGAAGGCTCACTATCAACAATGCAATGTTCATCACCACTCACCATACCATTACCTTGTGTCTTACCACACATTAGTGAAGTGGAAGGAGTGCAATCATCCTCAATGGTCTTGGATGCGCCATATATTTCTTGAAGCTTTGTCCAAAACTCATGAGCACTCCGGAAGGGCGCGATGGAGGAGATAACTACATGGCTCACAACACGGCAAAGCACATTAGTAGCTTGAGAATCTAGATAAGAGTTTTTCTTCTCCTCATAAGATGGATTTTGTGGATTCTTAGGAGGAGAAAAAACCCATATCAAGAATTTGCTCCATATGTGGGTGCATGCCCCTAAAATAATCAAGCATGTAGAATTTCCAAGCATCATAATTAGTGCCATCAAATGTAAAAGTGAAATGGGTGCACTAATCCTCTAGCCGAAGTCATTACTCTCTAGGCGGTGAAGACCAACAAGATAAGAGAGCCCTAGCTCTGATACCAATTGAATGTACTAGGACGTCGCCTAGAGGGGGGTGAATAGGCGGTGTATAAAAACTTGTACTTGAGAGCTAAACTAGGCGGAATAAAACTACTAAGTGTTTACTAGTTTAGCTCAAAGCCTATCAACTAGGGGTTTGCCTAAGTGCACCAACAACCAATGCTAGCATGATGAGCAACAAGGTGATAACAAGGTAAGTATAGCACATCAAGCAAGATAGATATCACAATGTAAATCTCATAGGTAAAGGAGCTCGGGTTGAGAAGTAACCGGTGCACAAGGAGACGATGATGTATCCCGAAGTTCACACCCAAGGGTGCTACGCCTCCGTTGGAGTGGTGTGGAGGCACAAGGAACTCCAACGAGCCACTAGGGCCACCGTATTCTCCTCGAGCCTTTCCTCCAAGGAAGAAAGCCTCGATCCACTAAGGGACCCTTGAGGGTGGTCACCGAACCCGTACAAGCTTGGGAAAACTCCCAAGTATCAAGCTTGAGGCAACTCCACAACACGGAGGCTCTCAAGTACAAGGCCACAAGAGGCTACAACACGCCACATCGGCAACAAAGCCACCAAGACACCAACGTGCCACAACCGGCACCAAAACCACAAAGGCTACCTGATACGCGTACAGCACGCGTCCGTTGGGAACCCCAAGAGGAAGGTGTGATGCGTACAGCGGCAAGTTTTCCCTCAGTAAGAAACCAAGGTTTATCGAACCAGTAGGAGCCAAGAAGCACGTTGAAGGTTGATGGCGGCGAGATGTAGTGCGGCGCAACACCAGGGATTCCGGCGCCAACGTGGAACCTGCACAACACAACCAAAGTACTTTGCCCCAACGAAACAGTGAGGTTGTCAATCTCACCGGCTTGCTGTAACAAAGGATTAGATGTATAGTGTGGATGATGATTGTTTGCAGAGAACAGTAGAACAATTGCAGTAGATTGTATTTCAGATGTAAAGAATGGACCGGGGTCCACAGTTCACTAGAGGTGTCTCTCCCATAAGATAAATAGCATGTTGGGTGAAAAAATTACATTTGGGCAATTGACAAATAAAGAGGGCATGACCATGCACATACATGATATGATGAGTATAGTGAGATTTAATTGGGCATTACGACAAAGTACATAGACCGCTATCCAGCATGCATCTATGCCTAAAAAGTCCACCTTCAGAGTTATCATCCGAACCCCTTCCAGTATTAAGTTGAAAACAACAGACAATTGCATTAAGTATGGTGCGTAATGTAATCAATAACTACATCCTCGGACATAGCATCAATGTTTTATCCCTAGTGGCAACAGTACATCCATAACCTTTGAGGTTTATGTCACTCCCCCAGATTCACGGAGACATGAACCCACTATCGAGCATAAATACCCCCACTTGGAGTTACTAGCAAAAACTTGGCCAGAGCCTCTACTAATAACGGAGAGCATGCAAGATCATAAACAACACATAGATATAAATTGATAATCAACATAACATAGTATTCTCTATTCATCGGATCCCAACAAACACAACATATAGCATTAAAGATAGATGATCTTGATCATGTTCGGCAGCTCACAAGATCCGACAATGAAGCACATAAGGAGAAGACAACCATCTAGCTACTGCTATGGACCCATAGTCCAGGGGTAGACTACTCACTCATCACTCCGGAGGCGACCATGGCGGTGTAGAGTCCTCCGGGAGATGAATCCCCTCTCCGGCAGGGTGCCGGAGGCGATCTCCTGAATCCCCCGAGATGGGATTGGCGGCGGCGGCGTCTCTGGAAGGTTTTCCGTATCGTGGCTCTCGGTACTGGGGGTTTCGTGATGAAGGCTATTTGTAGGCGGAAGGGCAGGTCAAGGGGCGTCACGAGGGGCCCACACAGTAGGTCGGCGCGGCCAGGGCTTGGGCCGCGCCGCCCTAGTGTGTCGCCGCCTCGTGGCCCCACTTCGTTAGCTCTCCGGTCTTCTGGAAGCTTCGTGTGAAAATAGGCCCCTGGGCATTGAGTTCGTCCAATTCCGAGAATATTTCCTTACTAGGATTTCTGAAACCAAAAACAGCAGAAAACAGCAACTGGCTCTTCGGCATCTCGTTAATAGGTTAGTGCCGGAAAATGCATAAATATGACATAAAGTATGCATAAAACATGTAGATATCATCAATAATGTGGCATGGAAAATAAGAAATTATCGATACGTCGGAGACGTATCAGCATCCCCTAGCTTAGTTTCTGCTCGTCCCGAGCAGGTAAACGATAACAAAGATAATTTCTGGAGTGACATGCCATCATAACCTTGATCATACTATTGTAAGCATATGTAATGAATGCAGCGATCAAAACAATGTAAATTACATGAGTAAACTAATGAATCATATAGCAAAGACTTTTCATGAACAGTACTTCAAGACAAGCATCAATAAAGTCTTGCATAAGAGTTAACTCATAAAGCAATAATTCATAGTAGAGGCATTGAAGCAACACAAAGGAAGATTAAGTTTCAGCGGTTTCTTTCAACTTATAACATGTATATCTCATGGATAGTTGTCAATGCAAAGTAATATAACAAGTGCAATATGCAAGTATGTAGGAATCAATGCACAGTTCACACAAGTGTTTGCTTCTTGAGGTGGAGAGAAATAGGTGAACTGACTCAACATAAAAGTAAAAGAATGGTCCTTCAAAGAGGAAAGCATCGGTTGTTATATTTGTGCTAGAGCTTTGATTTTGAAAACAAGAAACAATTTTGTCAACGGTAGTAATAAAGCATATGTGTTATGTAAATTATATCTTACAAGTTGCAAGCCTCATGCATAGTATACTAATAGTGCCCGCACCTTGTCCTAATTAGCTCGGATTACCTGGATTATCATCGCAATGCACATGTTTTAACCAAGTGTCACAAAGGGGTACCTCTATGCCGCCTGTACAAAGGTCTAAGGAGAAAGCTCGCATTGGATTTCTCGCTATTGATTATTCTCAACTTAGACATCCATACCGGGACAACATAGACAACAGATAATGGACTCCTCTTTTATGCATAAGCATGTAGCAACAATTAATTCTCTCATAGGAGATTGAGGATATATGTCCAAAACTGAAACTTCCACCATGATTCATGGCTTTAGTTAGCGGCCCAATGTTCTTCTCTAACAATATGCAATGCTCTAACCATTTTGGTGGTAAATCTCCCTTACTTCAGACAAGATGAACATGCATAGCAACTCACATGTTATTCAACAAAGAGTAATTGATGGCGTCCCCAGGAACATGGTTATCGCACAACAAGCAACTTAATAAGAGATAAAGTGCATAAGTACATATTCAATACCACAATAGTTTTTAAGCTATTTGTCCCATGAGCTATATATTGTAAAGATAGAGGATAGAAATTTTAAAGGTAGCACTCAAGCAATTTACTTTGGAATGGCGGAGAAATACCATGTAGTAGGTAGGTATGGTGGACACAAATGGCATAGTGGTTGGCTCAAGGATTTTGGATGCATGAGAAGTATTCCCTCTCGATATAAGGTTTAGGCTAGCAAGGTTATTTGAAACAAACACAAGGATGAAGCGGTGCAGCAAAACTCACATAAAAGACATATTGTAAACATTATAAGACTCTACACCGTCTTCCTTGTTGTTCAAACTCAATACTAGAAATTATCTAGGCTTTAGAGAGACCAATTATGCAAACCAAATTTTAGCATGCTCTATGTATTTCTTCATTAATAGGTGCAAAGTATATGATGCAAGAGCTTAAACATGAGCACAACAATTGCCAAGTATCACATTATCCAAGACATTATAGCAATTACTACATGTATCATTTTCCAATTCCAACCATATAACAATTTAACGAAGAAGAAACTTCGCCATGAATATTATGAGTAAAGCCTAAGGACATATTTGTCCATATGCAACAGCGGAGCGTGTCTCTCTCCCACACAAAGAATGCTAGGATCCATTTTATTCAAACAAAACAAAAACAAAAACAAACCGACGCTCCAAGCAAAGCACATAAGATGTGATGGAATAAAAATATAGTTTCAGTGGAGGAACCTGATAATGTTGTCGATGAAGAAGGGGAAGCCTTGGGCATCCCCAAGCTTAGACGCTTGAGTCTTCTTGATATATGCAGGGGTGAACCACCGGGGCATCCCCAAGCTTAGAGCTTTCACTCTCCTTGATCATGTTGTATCATCTCCCTCTCTTGATCCTTGAAAACTTCCTCCACACCAAACTCAAAACAACTCATTAGAGAGTTAGTGCACAATCAAAATATACATGTTCAGAGGTGACATAATCATTCTTAACACTTCTTCACATTGCACAAAGCTACTGAAAGTCAATGGAATCGAAATATTCATCAAGCATAGCAAAACAGGCAATGCGAAATAAAAGGCAGAATCTATCAAAACAGAACAGTTCGTAAAGACAAATTTTATTGAGGCACCAGACTTGCTCAACTGAAAATGCTCAAATTGAATGAAAGTTGCGTACATATCTGAGGATCACTCGCGTAAATTGGCATAATTTTCTAAGTTACCTACAGAGAATTAGGCCCAGATTCGTGACAGCAAAGAAATCTGTTTCTGCGCAGTAATCCAAATCTAGTATGAACCTTACTATCAACGACTTTACTTGGCACAACAATGCACAAAACTAAGATAAGGAGAGGTTGCTACAGTAGTAAACAACTTCCAAGACTCAAATATAAAATAAAATTACTGTAGTAAAAAACATGGGTTGTCTCCCATAAGCGCTTTTCTTTAACGCCTTTCAGCTAGGCGCAGAAAGTGTGTGTCAAGTGTTATCAAGAGACGAAGTGTCAACATCATAATTTTCACAATTTGTCCCATTAGGTATCTTAGATGCTCCCTTATCTATAGTGGTTTTAAGAGCTTTATCAATTTTAGGCCTATAATAGCTTTTTGGTTTAGGCCCCTTAGAGACATACATGAACTTTTGCTCCTTACCCACATAAGCTTTCTCTCTAAACTTTATAGATGAAAAGGTTGAACCCAATGTTCCCATAGCCTCTTCAAGTTCACTAATCCTTTGGGTTTGATTATCATGAATAGCACAAGATTCCATAATGGCAATTTTCTCATTAATTCCACCTAGAGATTTATCAAGTCTATCAGTGCTATCAAGTAATGCCCCCAAAGTAGTATCAATACTTGGAAGGTTTTGCTCTATGGTTTCCAACTTTTTCATGACATCTTCAAGAGAGGTTTCAATTTTTACTTCATTAACAGGTGGTATTCCAAATAAACTTTCAATAATGCAACTAGCTTCTAAGGCAGGAGTACCTAGGAAGTTACCTCCCGCGAGACAATCAAGAACATACCTATTCCAGCTAGAGATACCAACATAAAAATTTCTCAGTAGGATAGTGGTGGAGTGTTTCTTAGTGCACCTATTATGGGCATCACTAATTCTATACCAAGCATCTTTTAAACATTCTCCCCCTTTTTGCTTAAACGCGCGAACTTCAACTTCAGGATTACTCATTTTAGCAACAGTAAATAAAGCAAAATAGATAAAGTAAATGCAAGTAACTAATTTTTTGTGTTTTTTTTAATATAGAGTATGCAAACAAGACAGTAAATAAAGTAAAGCTAGCAACTAATTTTTTTGTATTTTGATATAATGCAGCAAACAAAGTAGTAAATAAAATAAAGCAAGACAAAAACAAAGTAAAGAGATTGGATTGTGGAGACTCCCCTTGCAGCGTGTCTTGATCTCCCGGCAACGGCGCCGTAAAAAGAGCTTGATACGCGTACAAGCACGCGTCCGTTGGGAACCCCAAGAGGAAGGTGTGATGCGTACAGCAGGCAAGTTTTCCCTCACTAAGAAACCAAGGTTTATCGAACCAAGTAGGAGCCAAGAAGCACGTTGAAGGTTGATGGCGGCGAGATGTAGTGCGGCGCAACACCAGAGATTCCGGCGCCAACGTGGAACCCGCACAACACAACCAAAGTACTTTGCCCCAACGAAACAAGTGAGGTTGTCAATCTCACCGGCTTGATGTAACAAAGGATTAGATGTATAGTGTGGATGATGATTGTTTGCAGAGAACAGTAGAACAATTGCAGTAGATTGTATTTCAGATGTAAAGAATGGACCGGGGTCCACAGTTCACTAGAGGTGTCTCTCCCATAAGATAAATAGCATGTTGGGTGAGCAAATTACAGTTGGGCAATTGACAAATAAAGAGGGCATGACCATGCACATACATGATATGATGAGTATAGTGAGATTTAATTGGGCATTACGACAAAGTACATAGACCGCTATCCAGCATGCATCTATGCCTAAAAAGTCCACCTTCAGAGTTATCATCCGAACCCCTTCCAAGTATTAAGTTGAAAACAACAAACAATTGCATTAAGTATGGTGCGTATTGTAATCAATAACTACATCCTCGAACATAGCATCAATGTTTTATCCCTAGTGGCAACAGTACATCCATAACCTTAGAGGTTTCTGTCACTCCCCGCATTCACGGAGACATGAACCCACTATCGAGCATGAATACTCCCTCTTGGAGTTACTAGCAAAAACTTGGCCGGAGCCTCTACTAATAACGGAGAGCATGCAAGATCATAAACAACACATAGATATAAATTGATAATCAACATAACATAGTATTCTCTATTCATCGGATCCCAACAAACACAACATATAGCATTACAGATAGATGATCTTGATCATGTTCGGCAGCTCACAAGATCCGACAATGAAGCACATAAGGAGAAGACAACCATCTAGCTACTGCTATGGACCCATAGTCTAGGGGTAGACTACTCACTCATCACTCCGGAGGCGACCATGGCGGTGTAGAGTCCTCCGGGAGATGAATCCCCTCTCCGGCAGGGTACCGGAGGCGATCTCCTGAATCCCCCGAGATGGGATTGGCGGCGGCGGCGTCTCTGGAAGGTTTTCCGTATCGTGGCTCTCGGTACTGGGGGTTTCGCGATGAAGGCTATTTGTAGGCGGAAGGGCGGGTCAAGGGGCGTCACGAGGGGCCCACACAGTAGGTCGGCGCGGCCAGGGCTTGGGCCGCGCCGCCCTAGTGTGTCGCCGCCTCCTGGCCCCACTTCGTTAGCTCTCCAGTCTTCTGGAAGCTTCGTGTGAAAATAGGCCCCTGGGCGTTGATTTCGTCCAATTCCGAGAATATTTCCTTACTAGGATTTCTGAAACCAAAAACAGCGAGAAAACAAGCAATCGGCTCTTCGGCATCTCGTTAATAGGTTAGTGCCGGAAAATGCATAAATATGACATAAAGTATGCATAAAACATGTAGATATCTTCAATAATGTGGCATGGAACATAAGAAATTATCGATACGTCGGAGACGTATCACTACCACACTCCACAAAGGAAACAACACCACTAAGGCTACCACGCCACAAAGATGACAAGGCCACAAAGGCTACAAGGCCACAAAAGGCTACAAGGACACCACTAAGGTTAAACACGCCCTCTACGAGACCGAAACCCCGGAGAGAACCCAAACCGATGCACCTAATGCAATGGCTAAGAACACCACTAAGATGCCCAAGTTCTTCTCTCCCAAATTCCAACAAAGCTACAAAAGCTATTTGGGAATAAGGGAGGAAGAACAAATATGAGGAGAAACACCAAATAACTCCAAGATCTAGATCTAGCAAGATCCCCTCACTTGGAGAGGGATTCAATTGGTGAAGCTCTAGATCTAGATCTCCTCTCTCCTTTCCCCCAAAAATATGCAAGAAATAGTGGGGGGATCAAGAGGAGGAAGAATCACTTCAAGGTCAACAATGGAGGAGAGAGAATGGAGTGGAAGAAGTGTTTGGGTCGGAGGTGGAAGAGATGTATAAATAGGGGCCCATAAATATATTTGTTGGGGCTGAGAAAAACGGTCATATTTGCGCAAACCGGTACTACCGCTTGTCAAAGCGGTACTACCGCTACTACCGCTCGTGTCCAAAATCAGTGTGAAAAACGAATCTGAGAAGAGAGATAGAAGCAGTGGCAGCAGTGCATGCGGTGTGGGACAGGGCAGAGCAGCAGGCAGCAGAAGCAGCAGCGCATGCGGCGGCAGCAGCGTGGGGCCAGGCGAGCAGGCGCGGCAGCAGCAGCGCGTGCGCGGGAGAGAGCTGGGGCCAGGCGCGCGCGTGTGCGTGGGGATCAGCGAGCGAGCGGAGTCAACGCTCAATGGATCGAGCGCGCAAACAGAGCTTGGCTCTGGTGGTTAGGTCCCTTGTGGTGGAACCAGCCCACCCAGGTTCAAGTCCTAGACTTGACATGGGTGTTTGCATTTACCTGGATTTAAATCCAGGATTTAACCAGCGCTATGCTTTCAGTGGTAGGTGACGTGCCCGTCAACAGCGAGGCGCCAGTGGTGACTTCGTCAACCTCAAGATATGCCGGCCCAGTCCCTCGGAGGTGCTCATAGGGGTAGGGTGTGCGTGCGTGCGTTCATAGGGGTGTTTGTACGTGCGTGTTTGTGAGCGTCTGCGTTGTACTGTGTTCTCAAAAAAAGATCGAGCGCCCAGCTCTCCGCATCGAGCGAGCGAGGCAGGGGCTGGTGGCGAGCGGGCGAGCGGTGGCTTGGCACGGTGGTGGGCCAGCGAGCGATGGCCCAGAGCGGCTGGCCGGGAGCAGGTGGCCTAGTGCGGTCGCGGGATGGGCCGGCCTGGGCCAGGCTCGGGCGGCGGCCTGTGTGCGGCTGGAGGCTGAGAAGAAAAAGAAAAAAGGGAAAATGAGTGGGCCGGTAGTACCACGCCCGGTACCGTAAATGGGTTACGGTACTACCGGGCCGGTACCGGCCTGGTACCGCTTTGAGTCTAGTAAGCAAAAACGCGCGTGCGGTACTTTGGCCGGTACCGTCCACGGTAGTACCGCCCGACCCAATAAGATTTAAAATCGTTTTCTTTTTCTCTGCAACACGGAAAATGCAATAACTCTAGCTAGGAAACTCCGATTGAGGTGAAAAAAAATTTGTTGAAAAGAGGGCAACAAGAGCTATCTTCTCTCATGATAAAATCATGGAAAAGAGTGGATGATGATTTTCTCATGGTCATAGAGGTGTAACCTCTCAATATTGTATATCGGGAAAATCATCACCCTCGCACATGCAACATGCGATGCATCCGGAATCCATTTCCGATGAGCTAGAGCTTATCATGAGAATGAACACAAGATCTAACCCCTCTCATGGATAAGAACCAAGAAAAACTAAGAAACACGATGCAATGCATGCAAGGTTTGAGCTCTCTCCGATGATGCGACCTACTATCCTATCGAGCATAAACCTTAACCTTGCGCGTTCCCCTCGAGTCGGCAACCTCCGTCTTCATCCTCATCAACCTTGTACATGCAATCATCTTCCTCCAATATTCACGCCACCATCTTCTTCGATCTTGTACGCACGCCACCATCTTCATTCATCGTCTTCATTCATCTTCTACACCGTCTTCTCTCTTCATCTTCAACACCGTCTTCGTCTCTCTTCGACACCATCTTCATCGGTCTTCTTCATCATACTCGATCTTCTCCATTTTGCAACCTTGAGACCAACACATGGCTATGGACTAGACCTAAGATATATTCTCAAAGCAACCGTTAGTCCATAGGGATTGTCATCAATTACCAAAACCACACATGGGGTAATGGACATGTTCTTTCAATCTCCCCCATTTTGGTAATTGATGACAATCTCTTTGAGAGGGTTTAAATATGGAATTTAGCGAACAACCCAAGTTGAATATTTAGAACAAACTCCCCCATAATATATGCATGTGTGAATGAACTTGAATTTCATTGCATATACCGGCAATTAAAGCCTAGCTGAGTATCCTCTAAATATTCAACCATGCAAAGCAAAAAATGCAAGGCATGAGAGGAAAATGCTTAAGAACCAACAAAAGCAATTCCCTTAAACCCTCCAAACTTCTCCCCTATTGGCATTGATTGCCTAAATGGACGAAAGGTTCGGAAGGCCAATATAGTTATAATTCCCCCATAAGTTGTGCATTTCTCATAATGTGATTGAAATCAAATGAACGTATTCAATGATGAATATCGGGAGAGAATCCAACTATATTGATGATCAAAGATTGCAAAAGGATAAGAAGGTGAGAAAGCTTCGACAAATGAAGAAAGAAATCCAATGAACCGAGAAGAAACACAAGCTTAATAAGAAGCAAGTAAAAACGAAGCTTGTGCCAAATCAAGTATGAGTGCTTGAAGATGCAAATAGGATAAAATAAGCACTCATAACCAAGTTCTTTGTGGAGTCACCAAAGAGATAAACAAGAATAAAGGAATGGACTCCAACAAAGAGGGATATCAAAAGATATGCACCTGGGGGGTAGCCTTAGATATAAAACCATCTCAAATCACTTTTGTGCATTCCATGTGGACACACACAAGTTTTGGGGCCATTCCCTAGATCTGAGGCTCAATTTCTAACGAAACCCTAGTTCTGTTGTCCGCGCGGTCTACCCATTTGACTGCATCCCATCGGGGGTCCCCTGGTGGGCATATGCCTCCATTTGAGCTTGGTTAGGTCATAGGTACATGTGGCAACAAGGATCATCCCATATGATCCCAAGGTTCTCTCCGGTTCACCTCCGAGGGAGTTCCCCCCTATACATGCAAAATCTGCCTAAGTGTAGGAACCCCCTGTCCGAGAAGCCGGCCACACCTGGGGGGTAGCCTTGGATATAAAACCATCTAAAATCACTTTTGTGCATTCCATGTGGACACACACAAGTTTTGGGGCCATTCCCTAGATCTGAGGCTCGATTTCTGACGAAACCCTAGTTCTGTTGACCGCGCGGTCTACCCCTTTGATCGCATCCCATCGGGGTCCCCCGGTGGGCATATGCCTCCATTTGAGCTTGGTTAGGTCATAGGTACATGTGGAAACAAGGATCATCCCATATGATCCCAAGGTTCTCTCCGGTTCACCTCCGAGGGAGTTCCCCCTATACATGCAGAATCTGCCTAAGTGTAGGAACCCCCTGTCCGAGAAGCCGGCCACACCTGGGGGGGGGGGGTAGCCTTGGATATAAAACCATCTCAAATCACTTTTCTGATCATCGGGAATCTGACGGTGTGCCGACGGCCGCCCGCCCTCGGCGTAGCACGGCCTGGCCCTCGGCGTAGGCTACGCCGACGGGGACCCTCGATGTAGCCCCTCGGGCAAGGTTGGCATCGGGACAGCCCTCACGGCCCTCGGCGTAGCGGCGGCCGTCGGTGTACCGTGACGTGGCCGACGGTGGCGTCCTCCCCTCGGCGTACCGGCCCTCAGCGTAGCAACGTTGACGTCGCCGTCCGTCTGACGGCCATCACCGCTACGCCGAGGGGGCAACCGTCGGCAGAGCTCGCGACGTGGCACGTTCTGGGGCTCCTGGCCGGCGATACGCCGAGGGGGCGCCCGTCGGCATAGCGCGCTACGTGGCGCCATCTGGTGAATCTGCTCGATGATACGCCGAGGGGGAGGCCCTCGGCATAGCCATGACCATTTGGTCCATGCCGAGGCTATGCCGAGGGTTAAGCCGTCTGTGTAGCGTCGACCCTATTTCTTTTTTTTCTGTTTTTAGCGTTCCACAGGTTTCACAGCACAACATCACATATAATCACAAATAATTGACAAATAATTGACAAATAATTCACAGGACTTTGCAAATAGACATAAGATGAAGTTCAAATAGCTACAAATCGTAGTCTCATAACATAGCTCCGGATAGATAGTGTCATAGTGGCATAGTGTCGATAAGATACATGCATGGGAGAGCTAGAGGAGCTCGTCGCCGCTAAACACCGGCCCGAGCCGACGCGTTGCTGCTGAAGCAATGGCATATGTCTAGCGACTCCAGGTGCGGGCAGTTCTCCAAGATGGCTGCCAGCCCTTCGCTGGCGAGGTTGTTGGCGATGATCTGCAATGAGCGTCGTGCATATAGTTGCAATACCCCGGGCATCATGGTCCGTGCCCCACCTCCATCCACTACAGGAGAGCTGGAGTATGCCGATGGCCGCCAGCCATCAGCACAGCATGGAAGGCCGTCGGCACAGGCTGTGCCGACGGTGACCGTCGGCGTAGCGTCGTCGGTATAGTTCTGGTCAGGGACTGCCCAATCACTGTCGGCACAGACTGGCCCTCGGTACAGATTGTTGTGCCAACGGTTTTACCGTCGGTATAGTATTTCAAAATTTTCAATATTTTTTGAAAAAATATTCAAATTATATTTTTTAAAAATTATTATTTTTATTTTTTTAATTTTTCTTCTTATTCTTTTTTACTTGTTAATCTTTCACAATCACACTTAGTACACCTAATCTTATGTCAAATTGCACTTGTAGTCAAACTTCCCGGTTGGTCACCCATCCTCACAGTACTCTCGCCCCAGCACGCTTAACTTCTTGGTTCTCTTCGCATGAGCTTCCATGAATGAAATGACACCTTGTTGTTAATACTACCATATCAATCATATTAACCCTTTGACCGTGATGCCACACCTCTATATTTTTGAATTCTAAACAATTACTTAAGTAAACAACAATGAATATATATAAATAATAATAATAATATATAATGTGAAAAAAATTTAAATGATTTTATTTTTTCTTTTTTATTTAATATGGAATAATTAATATCAGTAAATTCGAATTTGGCAAATAATATATCTAAATTGATCAGAAAAATGAGAGGAATACAAATATAACATCCATATCATATTCTGAACCTACAAAGTTAATTTACCCAAAAATTATGAGCATTAGATCAAGTACCTCTAGTTTAAATCTGATTGACTTTATCTGAAATAAGGTGGGAAACGGCCTCGGCATGGCATAGTTTGCCAAAATGAGGTTATATTTGGCACGTGTATGGGCCTTAGGATGGGAAGCAAGATCCCGGACGCGGATTTCTAATTCGAACCACGGGCGACCATCTTTTCATTTTTAGCGTGCCCAAACGGTTTTTATTTGTGAAGCAGCTACATGGGGCGCATTTTAATATAACGTGAAACCTCCGTGCGATGATACTAGACCACCTACACACCAACTATAACATGACATGTGTACGCGATAGCTTTTTGGGAACCCATGCGGCTTCCGGCGGTGTCCCGCCAAATCCGCTGGAAACTGATCGGATTTGAACTAGGGCTCAACTATCCGTCGCTCCAGAAATTCCGGAAAAAATGTTTTTAGTTCTACGACGCATCATTATATGTGTTAATTTTTGTCCGTTTAGTTTGTTTGCGAATGGGTGCGCCCGCATGCCCGGTACGGCGATACCGCATGTCCCGGAGGGCCTGTTTTTGTCAGATGGCAATTTGAACGAAGTCAAAAAATCCCACGGAGCCGCGTGGCATCATTTTATAGGTCATAGTAACTATTCCGTTTGTCAAAACTGGGATATGAAAATTATTTTAAAAAAATCATTAACGAAAAGGACTATCACGTCGAGAGTTCTATGGATTTCAGGGGAAATGAGGGTGGAAACAGCTTTGACATGGCATAGTTTGCCGAAATAAGGTCATATTTGGCACGTGTGTGAGCCCTAGGATGGTAAGTAATAACCCGGACGCGGATTTCTAATCCGACCCACGAGCAACCATTTTTTCATTTTTTGCGTGTGTGAAATCCATGAAACCTCGAACATTATAGCTCATTTGTAAGAAGATTTGCTGAGGTATTTTAAATATTTTTCTATGATAGTTCTTGTTTTTCGGCAAAATTTGATATATTATACTTATTTTTCTCAATTAGAATAATTTAGTTATGCTTTTTTGAAGACCGCTGTGGAGAAATAGAAAAAAGCTATGCCGACGCTATAACCGTTGGCACAGGTCTGTAGTGAAAAAAAAGGAAAAAATGTTGTGCCGATGGCCAAATCGGTACTGTGCCGACGGTGGCCGTTGGCACCTCCAGCCTGTACCGACGGCCAATTTAACGCCGACGGCCATCCTTGTCGCCGGGCTCCGGAGGCTCCTGTGCCGACGGCCCCGACATTTGGCCGTCGGCACATCGCCTGGCCGTCGGCGTACGACAATTCTCCCGTAGTGATCGCAAACCATCAAACTAATACAAGCGTTGTTTCTTTTGGTAAAAATAATATATATTAATATTGTGAAGATACCAATTATACTCAGCCTCTGCAACAACGTAGTGCCTAATGGCCATAGTGATGATAGAAAAGAAAAGTCTCTCTAAAGTGACCAATTTCTTGTAACAACGCACCAAACACCACCAAAATAGCACTAGGAATCCTTCAACTCGGGAAGGAAACAGTGGACAAGCGCCGTCATCACCCTCATCAATAACTATAGGTTTTCACCCCGGAGAAAGTTCGCACTCACAAAACAATGCCTTTAGCAAGGTCATTGCCAAATACAATCAATTATGACGAGACCTTGGATTTTCACCCTGCAAGTTTATACACTGAATTCTTCCTATATTGTCGCCTATTCAGCATGAAATGCTTCAGCTGTGGGCATGCTCACCCAAGAATCTCATACACCTCACGACGTAGATGTGTCTTTTCTATTAGCTCAGGACACTGCGACAACTCGAGCTCCTCTAGGAGAGGAAACCTTGTTATTTTTTTTAGAAATGAGAGCATCGCCCCAGCCTCTGCATCAATAGATGCACACAGCTGTTTTATTGTATAGTTTAATATTCAGAAGTTATACAACTCAAGAGACACATAAGGTGTACGTAAAACTTAACCAACGGAAAATAAAGGAAATATAATTATGCAAGTTGCAATCTCTTAATAGGCTGCCAGCCACCCTGGTTGTAGATATCTCGAACCGTCTCCAGACGGCTGCATCCAGAATCCATATGCGCACGATGAGCCTCCGGTAGTAGGTATGACCATTCATGGATCCAGTGCGTAACCATACGGATAACCTGTAAAAATTTAGCATTTGAGCTTCTGTTAAAGACAATATCATTGCGGCAATTCCATATAGCCCACATCAAAGCACAAATACCCGTTCAAATCTGTGCTTTAGATATTTTATCAACACCATTTAGCCAATTTCCAAACATATTTGTAACATTGGCCGGTGGAGGGATATTAAAAGTATACTGGATTGTTCTCCAGATTAGCTTTGCGAAGGGACAATCGAAAAATAAGTGGTTTATGGTTTCATTAGAGCCACAGAAAACACAATTCTTACACCCATTCTAATTTCTTTTTGTGAGATTATCTTTTGTGAGAATTACTTTTTTATAAAGGAACCACACGAAAATCTTAATCTTCAGCGGTACCTTTATTTTCCAAAGATATTTGTGTACATGGATTTGACCGAAAAAACACCATTGGCAGTTAATTTCCAGACAAAAACATCCGGGTCTTCCGTCAAGTTAACCCTGATTAGGCGCTGAAGTAGTAGTAACCAAGCCTCCCATTTATCAGTAGATAAAGTTCTCCTGAATTCGATATTCAGAGGATTACTCGTTAGAACATCTGAAACCAGAACGTTTCTCAGGCGGACAATGTTATACAACGAAGGGTATTGCTTAGCTAGTGGTTGGTCAGCTAACCATATGTCCTCCTAAAAGTGTGTATTTTGACCATTACCAACTTTGAAGTAGCCGAAAGAGAAAAAATCATCCTTAACTCCCATGAGCCCCTTCCAAAAAGGAGAATCAGTGGGTTTTGTTGTCACTTGTGACAGCGTTTTAGTTCGGAGATATTTATTATGCAGCAACTCTTGCCATACTCCATCCTCATTTAAGAGTTTAAACAACCACTTACTGAGTAGGTATTTGTTTTTGAGATCTAACACCTCCACCCCGAGACCCCCTTGATCTTTAGGTCAGCAAATAATGTTCCACCTAGTCAGCCGATATTTACGCCTATGCTCATCATTTTGCCAAAAAAAACCTTGACCTGTAGAAGTCTAATATTTTCTTTACCCCTTTAGGTATTTCAAGAAAAGATAACATAAACATCGGTAGGCTGGTTAGGACGGAATTAATAAGTACAAGTCTATCTCCGTATGAGAGTAGCTTGCCAACAACCCAACTTTCGTTCAAAGCGGTTCTCTACTGGATTCCATTCCCTATTGAGAAGTTTTCTATAATGGACCGGGATCCCCAGGTAACGAAAGGGGAGAGAACAAGCTTCACAACCAAGGATTTGCTTATATTGGTTCTCCACATCCTTCGCCTTTCCAAAACAGAAAATCTCACTCTTATGAAAATTGATCTTAAGTCCAGACAGTTGCTCAAAGATGCAAAGGATTAACTTCATGTTAACAACCTTCTGAAGGTCATGTTCCATGAAGAGAATAGTATCGTATGCATATTGTAGAATGGATACTCCCCCCTCAACTAAGTGTGGGATAAGACCACCTACCTGACCAACATATCAGCAACTATATTGAATAGGATAGGTGATAGAGGATCGCCTTGCCACAACCCCTTCCTAGTCTGGAAGTAATGGCCAATGTCGTCATTAACCTTTACCCCCACTGATCCTCCCTGAACAAAATTAGCCACTAACTTACACCAAATAGGTGAAAATCCTTTCATACGCATAGTTTGTTGAAGGAAAGGCAATTAACTTTATCATAGGCCTTTTCAAAATCAACCCCATCTATTTTCTTCCTGTGTAGTTCATGAATGGTCTCGTGAAGGACAACTACTCCTTCAAGTATATGTCGTCCCGGCATAAAAGCAGATTGTGTAGGCTTAATAACCTTGCGGGCTATCCCGGTTATTCTATTTGTACCTACCTTGGTGAAAATCTTGAAACTCACATTTAGTAAGCATATAGGCCTATACTCGTTGGATCTCGGACAGCGTCTTCTTTCTTAGGTATTAAAGTAATAACCCCAAAGTTAAGCTTATATAACTCGAGATCACCTTGTTGTAATTGCGTAAAAAGGTTCATGAGATCGTGCTTAATAGTTTCCCAGAAGTGCTTGTAAAACTCGGCTGGAAACCCGTCTTGTCCAGGAGCTTTGTTGTGTTCCATTTGAGAAATAGCTTCAAATACTTCTTCCTCAGTGAACTTAGATGTGAGGAAAGAGTTTTCCTCAGGGGAGATCTGGGGTATATCCGCAAAAATATCTTCTCTCATATAAAAATTGTTTTTTGTTGGTTCCCCAAATAGTTTCTTATAGTACTCAGTGATGAAAACTTTAAGATTTTCCTCACCAACGATTGTCCTTTCGTCTTGCTCTAACTGAAAAATCTTCTTCTTCCTATGTTTTCCATTAGCAATCAGGTGAAAATATCTCGTATTATTTTCCCCTTCTTGTACGTGTTTTACTTTTGCGCGCTGGGCCCATTTAGCTTCCTCGTCACATCTGAGTTTAGCTAGGCTATCATTAGCCTTTCGTAGGGCAGCACACTAGGCTGCTGATGACCCACAAGTATAGGGGATCGCAACAGTCTTCGCGGGAAGTAAATCCCAATTTATTGATTCGACACAAGGGGAGAAGAAGAATACTTGAAAGCCTTAATAGCGGAGTTGTCAATTCAGCTGCACCTGGAAACAGACTTGCTCGCAAGAGTTTATCGATAGTAACAGCTTTTATAGCGATAGCAGTAGTGAAATAACAGCAGCAGAGTAACAGAGACAGCAGTAGTAATTATAGTAAACAGCAGGATTAAAATACTGTAGGCACGGGGACGGATAACGGGCGTTGCATGGATGAGAGAAACTCATGTAACAATCAAAGCAGGGCATTTGCAGATAATAATAAAATGGTGTCCAAGTACAAAGCAATCAATAGGAATGTGTTCCATATATAGTCGTACGTGCTCGCAATGAGAAACTTGCACACCATCTTTTGTCCTACCAGCCGGTGGCAGGCGGGCCTCAAGGGAATCTACTGGATATTAAGGTACTCCTTTTAATAGAGTACCGGAGCAAAGCATTAACACTCCGTGAACACATGTGATCCTCACATCACTACCATCCCCTCCGGTTGTCCCGATTTCTGTCACTTCGGGGCCATTGGTTCCGGACAGCGACATGTGTATACAACTTGCAGGTAAGATCATAAAAAAATGAATAGCATGATGAAACAATAACATGTTCAGATCTGAGATCATGGCACTCGGGCCCTAGTGACAAGCATTAAGCATAACAAGTTGCAACAATATCATCAAAGTACCAATTACGGACACTAGGCACTATGCCCTAACAATCTTATGCTATTACATGACCAATCTCATCCAATCCCTACCATCCCCTTCAGCCTACAGCGGGGTAATTACTCACACATGGATGGGGAAACATTGCTGGTCGATGGAGAGGCGTCGGTGATGATGATGGCGATGATCTCCTCCAATTCCCCGTCCCGGCGGAGTGCCATAACGGAGACTTATGGCCCCCGAGACGGAGTTTCACGATGTGGCGGCGTTCTGGAGGGTTTCTGGCGACTTCGACTTCTTGATCGGGATTTTTAGATCGAACCCTTTAAGTAGTCCAGAGGAGGGCGTCGGAGGCCAGCCGAGGGAGCCACACGCTAGGGCCGCGCGCCCCCCTCCTGGGCCGCGCCGCCCTATGGTGTGGGGCCCTCGGGCCTCCACCTGGCTTGCCCTTCTGGCTCCGTGAGTCTTCTGGAAAAATAGGACCTTTCGCATAAATTCCGAGGATTTTCCTGAAAGTTGGATTTCTGCACAAAAACGAGACACCAGAACAGTTCTGCTGAAAACAGCGTTAGTCCGTGTTAGTTGCATCCAAAACACACAAATTAGAGGCAAAACAATAGCAAAAGTGTTCGGGAAAGTAGATACGTTTTGGACGTATCAACTCCCCCCAAGCTTAGCTTATTGCTTGTCCTCAAGCAATTCAGTTAACAACTGAGTGCGATAAAAGAACTTTCACGAACACATTTGCTCATATGATGTAAATATTTTCATGATATGGCTAATACTTAGGCAGTTCATAATAAGGTACATGCAAATAAGATCATCTAATAGCTATGTCAATCATGGAAAGGTACCAACAATTAATAATAAGCATCATGAATCATGTCTATAAGCAGGATTGCAATGTTCATAAAAGAGTATGATAAAGTGGTATCTCGCTTGCCCATATTTGATCAGCAAAACATAAATGCTCAGGCACCTCTAAAGTTCATAGAAAGACTAGAAATAGTGATTGTCAAAGATAAAAGCATCAAAGTTATACCGCAATCAATCATATTTTGATACAAGCATATTATACTAAGAATGATAGTTGTGCTCTCAAGATAGTGCTCAAAGAAAGGATGGAGACACAACATAAAAGTAAAAGATTGACCCTTCGCAGAGGGAAGCAGGGATTAACATGCGCTAGAGCTTTTCATTTTTAAAACAGGAGCAAAATTATTTTGATAGGTGTTTGTTGTTGTCAACGAATGGTAATGGGTACACCAACTACCTCGCCAACCAGAATTCCAAGAGCGGCTCCCATGAAGGACGGTATCTCTACCAGCAAGGTAGATCATCCCTCTTCTCTTTTGTTTACACACGTATTTTAGTTTTATTATGGGCGACACTCCCCCCAACCTTTGCTTACACAAGCCATGGATAACCGAATCCTCGGGTGCCTTCCATCAATCTCATACCATGGAGGAGTGTCTATTTGCAAAATTAAGTTGCTTACTGACGAATCAGAGCAAAACATGTGAAGAGAATTATTAATGAAGTTTGATTAATCGGGTCGGGAACCCCATTGCCGGCTCTTTTTGCAAAATTATTGGATAAGCGGATGTGCCACTAGTCCATAATGAAAGTCCGTCAAGAGTAAATGACAAGGTCGAAAGTTAAACACCACATACTTCCTCATGAGCTATGAAACATTAACACAAATTGAGAAGCATTTTGAAGGTTTAAAGGTAGCGCATGAGAATTTACTTGAAATGGTTTGAAATGCCATGCATAGGTATTTATGGTGGACACTTTGGAACAACTTGGTTTTCAGGTGTTTGGAGGCACGAGCAGCGTTCCCGCTCAGTACAAGTGAAGGCTAGCAAAAGACTAGGGAGCGACAAATCAAGAGAGCAGTAACTGTCATAATCATGCTTGCGGCAAAATAAATTAACGGAGGCATAAAAGTGATACAAGAACTCGAAGCAATGTAAATCATAGAGGCTTAATTGACTTTTGTTCAGTCATATGCATGCGTGAGCATGTGCCAAGTCGATATAAATGAATTATTCAGAGGAGGATACCACAATGTCATACCTACTTATGAATAAAACAATGCAAACAAACATCCATGACATGCTACTCATATTAATAAATTGGAGCTAAACATGAGAGATCATGAACTACTAGACTTTCTTAAAAATGACATATACCTCACATGAACCAACTAAGCATGCTCACATGGATGAGTATATGTACAAAAATGAAAACAAATAGAGTTCATACCAGCCTCTCACCACAATCCAATTGTCGTAGATCGTCATTATTGCCTTTCACTTGCGCAGCTTGGATAATATGAAATGAAAACCACGCTCCAGCCACCGAAGACCATTGAACTCATAATGAACTTTACAAACCAAAGAAGAACAGCAAATATTTTTGGTGTTTTCGAATTGGAAACAAGAACAAAAGGAAACAAGCAACCAAAGCAAAATCTTTTTGGATTTTCTTATAGCAAACCAACGATAGCAAATAAAGCAAAATAAATGCAAGAAACCAAAACAAACAAATGATAGAGAGAAAAAACAGAAATATTTTTGGTCTTTTTGTGTTTTAGGAAAGAAACAAAGCAAAAAACAAGAAAATGGAAACTAGAAGAGTCACATAAACACAAAGCAGCAGAAATTCGTCAAACTTGACAGCAGTACATTACTCGATTTTTAAGAAATTCTTCCACTGCTCAAATCGAAAAGTGTTCAACTAATGAAAGTTAGATAGCAACCTGGGGAACATGCACAAAAATTGGCTTCGCAAAATATCGTTCTGGCTATTTTTTAGAATTTTTTTTGGTAACAGTCCAGAATCTGTTTTCAGGCAGCACTTCCCCAAATATCATCTCCCTCTCATTAGAAAACCACTCAAAGAAACTAAACAAGTATGTACAAGTATCCAGCAACCATAATATGCAAAGAATGAGTGATGCCGGTATACCTCCCCCCAAGCTTAGGCTTTTGGCCTAAGTGGAGTTCAACCCCATGGTGTCCAGGAAGTAGCACCTCCGTAGTACGAAGACGGATCATATTCCGGGTATGTGCTAGAAGAAGCACCCGGATACATGATGGTGTAGTCGTAGGAGGGATCGGCGTCCTCGGAGTCATGCTGCTGGTGGAAGCCTTGTATCTTCAGTTTCTCCTCCACCTCCTCCTTAGAGCGCGACCATGGTTTCCTGTCAATACTGAACAAATCTGGGCTGGGGCAAAGGGATTTCCTTCTCATCCCCGTCAGCAAACAACATTCTATAGACCAAATTATCTGAAGTGGAATCAGCGGTAACAAAATGATGGCTCTTCATTGCAGCAATATCAAGCCTCCTAGGAGTTAATGGCACATCATTAGAGTCAAGAGGAAGTTCTAAGTGTGCTAAAATGCGCGATGCAATGGTTCCTCCAAAAATAGGCCCCCTGTTAGACAGGCGGCGAGCAATAAGAGAACCAAGATGATAAGGTGTCTCTACAGTAAGTGCAGCAATTAAGAAAGCAAGATGGTAGCTAGAAATATTGCTAGTGTTCACCCTACCAAGAATGCTAGTAGCAATGTAATAGGCAAAGTATTTAATGGCGGGGAGTTGGATGTTCCTTATCTTGTCACGCTGAATGGTGCGACAATCATCATTGGTGATTCCTCGATAGAGCTCCAACAAGACCCTGGGGTTGTCCTCAATCTTCCTTGCTGTACCTACAGGGGCAATACCCAATGCAACACAAAATTCTTCCAATGTCATAGTAATAGCATCACCATAAATCTTGAATGCAACTGTCGGGCCATAGTGCTTGTTGTGGAACTTGAAGCTCTCAACAAAGATTTTGGTGAGCATGTAGTATTGCTCCCTTTCATCTCCCACGTAGGCGGCTAAGCCCGCCTTGTTGACGAGGGTAAAGAAATCATCCAACAACCCTGCATTACTCAAAAAATCATAACATGGAAAAGATGAAGCATGAGGGACTCCATTGTCTTCTTCGGGCTCGAAGCTTGGCGCGATGACATCCTCATTGTAGGATCGCCTGAATCGGGTGGCGGTCCTAGAGGGCCTTCCGGTGCTGGTTGTCTCTCTCTCAAACACTTCTCCAAAGTTGAAATTATCCATCTTCCACCTCTGAAATTTTTCAAAAAATGATATAAAATTTGAGTTGGTGACATATAATTGAGGGGAACTACTATAGGAACTTGCTAGAGTACTAATCATGCATCAAAAACTAGTTTATACATCTTAGAACAAGCATGCAAGCTCACTAAACATGTTACCTACAGCAGCAAAATATTCAAGATATACTCAACCAAACAAAATTCTACTTGGATAATCGGAGGAGTCACATACCGGAGAGCAAATGTGCCAAATTTCAGACGTAAATCGGGCTGAGCAAAGAGATCGAGAAATCCTGAGCTCTTGAGCAAAAACGCGAGTGAGAGAAAGCTGGTGTTGATTTTTTCGGGAGAGAGAAGAGTGTGGGAGGAAGAGATGCTGAAGTGGGGCAAAGGGGGACCCACACACCAGGGTGGCGCGCCCCCCTTCCAGGCCGCACCGGCCACGTGAGGCCACCTCGGGGTGCCCCACTGGTCATCCCTGTGTGCTCCCAGGTGCATTTTCGAAAAATATGACCAACGGTATAATTTTTGTGAATTTTTGAAAACTTTGAATAATGCACATTTCTGGGTATTAAGTTTATTATTACTGGACAGGAAAAAAATTTAAATCTCTAATTAGCTAAGGAACTTTGCAAAACAAAAAGTGCTACAGCAAGTAAGACAAGTGGAGGGAGAAAGAGATGTTGTTTACCTCCTCTATGCATATAAAAAGTATTTGTTAACAAGGTTGATCAAGTCTTGCCACCAAATAAATTTTACATAGCATAAGAAGAAATAACCCTCAAATCAATCATGTTACCTTGAATTGTATTGATATGGATCCAATCATAAGACTTTGATATCCTTCTTTAGGCTCATATATAGGACAATCGATAGTTCCAATTTTGATAGTTCTCACATTAGAAATAGTATTAACTCCACATACTTTATCAATCCTCTTGGGGAAATAGACGGTATGCTCCTTATCATCTACATTGAAAGTAACTTTTCCTTTATTGCAATCAATAATAGCCCCTGCGGTGTTAAGAAAAGGTCTCCCAGGAATAATAGACATATTATCATCTTCAGGCATTTCCAACACAACAAAATCAGTTAATATCAAGCAGTTATTAGTAACTTGAACGAGAACATCCTCACATATACCAACAGGAATAGCAAGTAGATTTATCAGCCATTTGCAAAGATATATCAGTAGGTATCAACTTATCTAAGTAAAGTCTCTTATAAAGAGAAAAAGGCATAACACTAACACCGGCTCCCAAGTCACATAGAGCAGTTTTAACATAATTATTCTTAATAGAACAAGGAATAATAGGTATACCTGGGTCGCCCAACTTCTTTGGAACTTTGCCATTGAAAGAGTAATTAGCAAGCATAGTGGAAATTTCCTCATTGGGGATTTTCCTTTTGTTAGTAACAATATCTTTCATATACTTTGAATAAGGAGGCAATTTAATAGCATCAATCAAAGGGATTTGCAAGAATAAAAGTTTCATCCAATCGCAAAATTTATTATAGTGTTCTTCTTCCTTTGATTTTAGTTTCTTAGCAGGAAAAGGCATTTGCTTTTGCACCCAAGGTTCTCTTTCATTACCATGTTTCTTAGCAATAAAATCTTCTTTAGTATACTTTTTATTTTTATCATGCTTGTCAGGTTCATCTTCAACCTCTTCTTTATCAGAAGCATCATTCTTATCATTATCATTATTGTTATCATGTTCATTACCACTTTCGGTTTCAGCATCGGAAATAGAAATACTATTAGGATCATTAACAGGTTCAGAGGATTCTACAACATTTTTATGTTTCTTCTTCTTTTTCTTAGGAGCACTAGGTTCAATGCGTTGAGAATCTTGTTCAATTCTTTTGGGATGCCCTTCAGGATATAGAGGATCCTGGGTAGAGACACCACCTCTAGTTGTTACTTCATAAGCATGTTTCTCTTTAGAATTATTTTTTAATAAGTCATTTTGCACTTTAGTGAGTTGATCAATTTGAGTTTGAACCATTTGAAAATGTTTAACAAGCATCTTAACGACATCATTGGAGGTTCTCTCCACAATATCATGCAAATTGCTAATAGCTTGAGAATTTTCCATTAGATGATTCTCTACTCTCATATTAAAATTTTCTTGGTTAACAATATAATTATCAAACTCATCTAAGCATTGAGCAGGAGGTTTTGAATACGGAATATCTTCCCTAGTAAAGCGTTGAAGGGAGTTTACCTCAATCATGGATGAAGGGGGAATTATCTCACATATATCTTCTATGGGAGGTAGATTCTTCACATCTTCGGATTTAATACCTTTCTCCTTGAGAGACTTCTTGGCTTCCCTCATATGTTCATCATTCAATTTACTTAAACCCCTCTTCTTCAATATTGGCGTTGGAGTTGGTTCAGGTGTAGTCCAATCATCATGATTCCGGCCTATTTTAGCCAATAATTCTTCAGCTTCGTCTGGAGTTCTTTTCCTGAAAACACAACCAGCACAACTATCCAAATATGCTCTAGACTCAATGGTTAGTCCACTATAAAATATATCAAGTAGATCATTCTTTTCTAAATCATGTCCAGGTCGAGCTCTGATAAGAGAACAAAATCTTGCCCAAGCCTCGGGCAATTTCTCTTCATCTCCCTGGTCAAATCTATAAATTTTCTGTAAAGCAATATGTTGAGCACTAGCAGGAAAGTATTTTCGAAAGAAAACATCACGCAAATCAGTTGGACTTTTAATAGAACCAGGAGGCAAATTATTATACCAAGTTTTAGCATCATCCTTTAATGAGAAAGGAAAAATTTTAGCGACAAAGTAAGTACGCATCTTGACATCATCAGAAAACAAGCTACTCATAGAAGAAAGTTCAATCATGTGTTCTACATCACTTTATTTTTCAGTACCACAAAAGGGTGTTTTATCTACAATAGCTATATGAGATAGATCAAGAGAAAAATCATTATCTTTATCCTTAATGCATATAGGAGATGTGGCAAATTTAGGATCAGGAGATAACTTATGTCTAACAGTATATTGTGTGAGAAACTTTTTAATTTTTCTTGCATCAGCAGTAGCATTGCATCTATTAATAAAATCATCATTAAGCTCCACATAATCTTCATCAGGATCATCAATAGAATAATCAAGTTCAGGTGAATTAACAGGTGTAGCAGCATTTTCATTAGGAGTTTCAGCATTTTTAATTTGTCTAGACCTAGCAATTGTAGCATCTAGAAAGGATCCCAATGAACCACTATCATCAAGCACAGCAGAAACATTATCAATATTATGAGAATTTTCAGATTCAGCAGAAGTACCAGCAAGTGAAGCTTGCGGCGGTGAAACAAGTTGACTTATCACGAGATGGTGAATCAAGAGTAGCAGAGGTACTCGGAGTTGTACCTTTTCTTGTAGTGGATGGTAATATGGCGACTTTAGGATCGCGAGGTTTACCCATGATGGAGAATTTGCAGCGAACAATATCAATCCAAGTGAACTTCCAAATAAAGCTATGCTCCCCGGCAACGGCGCCATTGACCCACAAGTATAGGGGATCGCAGCAGTCTTCGCGGGAAGTAAATCCCAATTTATTGATTCGACACAAGGGGAGACAAAGAATACTTGAAAGCCTTAACAGCGGAGTTGTCAATTCAGCTGCACCTGGAAACAGACTTGCTCGCAAGAGTTTATCGATAGTAACGAGTTTTATAGCGATAGCGTAGTGAAATAACAGCAGCAGAGTAACAGAGACAGCAGTAGTAATTATAGTAAACAGCAGGATTAAAATACTGTAGGCACGGGGACAGATAACGGGCGTTGCATGGATGAGAGAAAGTCATGTAACAATCAAAGCAGGGCATTTGTAGATAATAATAAAACGGTGTCCAAGTACAAAGCAATCAATAGGCATGTGTTCCATATATAGTCGTACGTGCTCGCAATGAGAAACTTGCATAACATCTTTTGTCCTACCAGTCGGTGGCAGCCGGGACTAAGGGAATCTACTGGATATTAAGGTACTCCTTTTAATAGAGTACCGGAGCAAAGCATTAACACTCCGTGAACACATGTGATCCTCACATCACTACCACCCCCTCCGGTTGTCCCGATTTCTGTCACTTCGGAGCCATTGGTTCCGGACAGCGACATGTGTATACAACTTGCAGGTAAGATCATAAAACAATGAATATCATGATGAAACAATAACATGTTCAGATCTGAGATCATGGCACTCGGGCCCTAGTGACAAGCATTAAGCATAACAAGTTGCAACAATATCATCAAAGTACCAATTACGGACACTAGGCACTATGCCCTAACAATCTTATGCTATTACATGACCAATCTCATCCAATCCCTGCCATCTCCTTCAGCCTACAGCGGGGGAATTACTCACACATGGATGGGGGAAACATTGCTGGTCGATGGAGAGGCGTCGGTGATGATGATGGCGATGATCTCCACCAATTCCCCGTCCCGGCGGAGTGCCAGAACGGAGACTTCTGGCCCCCGAGACGGAGTTTCGTGATGTGGCGGCGTTCTGGAGGGTTTCTGGCGACTTCGACTTCTTGATCGCGATTTTTAGATCGAACGCTTTAAGTAGTCCAGAGGAGGGCCTCGGAGGCCAGCCGAGGGAGCCACACGCTAGGGCCGCGCGCCCCCTCCTGGGCCGCGCCGCCCTATGGTGTGGGGCCCTCGGGCCTCCACCTGGCTTTCCCTTCTGGCTCCGTGAGTCTTCTGGAAAAATAGGACCTTTCGCATAAATTCCGAGGATTTTCCTGAAAGTTGGATTTCTGCACAAAAATGAGACACCAGAACAGTTCTGCTGAAAACAGCGTTAGTCCGTGTTAGTTGCATCCAAAACACACAAATTAGAGGCAAAATAATAGCAAAAGTGTTCGGGAAAGTAGATACGTTTTGGACGTATCAGCTGCCACCAGGGGAACCGTTTCCGCCTTAATGTCTAGTGCATCAATAAGTGCCATTAATCTCTCTTTTTCTTTTTTATACACCCCACTCCGATTTTTGGCCCAACCCCTTAAGAATCGTCTTAAGTGTCTAATTTTGTTTTGCCATATTTCAATAGGGCTATTTCCACGAACAACCGCACCCCATTCTCTTTTAATCATATCATGAAAACCATCATCGCTCAACCAAGATAGTTCAAAAGAAAAAAGAGCCTTATTGCCAAGGTGAGCTTGTTCACCGGAGTCAATAAGGAGGGGAGTATGATCAGAACCCGTACGTGTAAGTGCTCGTACTGATACAAGAGGAAATTTCTGCTCCCAATCCACGCTAGCTAGCACTCGGTCTAGTTTTTCGTATGTTGGAGTTTCTCTTCTACTTGCCCACGTGTATTGACGCCCTGATGGAACAATATCTCGGAGATTTAAACTTTCAATAATAGCATTAAAAAGAAAAGGCCATCGGGCATTATAATTATTATTATTCTTCTCATGAGGCGACCTAATAATGTTAAAGTCCCCCGCAATCTGTCGGGGGGAAGACCCCGGGTAGGGCAATGGACGCGGAGCAGCCGGCTGGCCACTGGCCGGCTCGCGGCAAAGGCCGGCTGAGGAGCAGCCGGCTGGCGCCGTGGCCGGCTGGTCCGGAAGCCGGCTGGCTCTAGGTCCTAGTCGGCCTGGCTATGGCCGCCAATGCTGTAGCTGGGCCGGCTTCTACAAGCCATATCCGACCGGGGGTTTGTACCTCGGACCGACTCGAGGCTGGCGAGTCTTGCACTTGGAAGGAACCGGGTTGGTGATCCGGGTTCCCAAAGTCCACGCCGACTTCATCTTCGTAAGCGCGGGGCACCGTGGAGCAATAGTGCCACGCGCCGGACAAGCCATCATGGCCTACGACGACCCGTACGAGGCTACGGTGGCTGATGGCGACGAGGGACACCTCCTCTCCATACCGCCGACCTTGGCGGCCGGATGGGACAGGCCATGAGGCCTCAACGGCTCCCGACGTCACTTGCCTCGGGAAGGAGCGGAAGCCGGAGCCGGCCAAGCCGGCCCGATGAGCCGTAGGGTCTTATATGTAAAGTGCCGGTGCCTATATAAGCCGCACTACCCCCTCTCGTGTAGGGGATCGATCATTCTTACTTCATTCCACCCTTAGCCCTGCCACCGTGAGAGAGACCATCGTCTCCCTTAGCCTCCCGGGAGCGGCCGGACACGGCTCTAGGAGCATCTTTGTATTGTGTGATCATCATATACACTCTAGCAGGAGTAGAGGTTTTACCTCCACCGGAGGGCCTCGAACCTGGGTACGTCGCCGTGTCGCTCGTGCCCATACCCGCTTCCGGATACCGTCGTGAGATCCCTCAGGAACCACCTTCGATTAGCCACCCTATGGCATATGCCGTGACGATACCACGACATTTGGCGCCCACCGTGGGGCCTTCAGCATCCTCAGCCGGTGTCTTCATCCGGACGGGCCTCACCATCACCACCGGCGAGCGAGTCGCTTCGGGCTTGATGCGGAGATTCGGCTCCCTCGGCTCGCGTCGGCGACAACGCTGGCTGCTTCGCCGACCGGCCCTTCCCAGCCCGGCGGCGGCGTCATCTCCTTCGGCGGCTTCGACGTCTACGTCGCCACCGTCGCACCGCCGCGCTACCCGCGGCGGGTGCTGCGCTGCGCTAGCCCTCCTCCGCGAGCCGGCAGCAGCGCTCCCGCCAGCCCCGCCGTCGTGCAAGTCATGATGGCTGGCGAGGAACTCCCCTCCAACTCCACGCGCGTTCGCGGCCCCGACCTAGAGCGCCACGTCGGCGGGCACGCATCCGCATCAGGCGCAAAGCCGCCACCACCACCATCCCGGCTGGAAGAAGTCCGGGCAAAGCTGAGCACTCCGCTCACCACCGGTGCCGGCGCCGATGCCGCCACCGTCGAGGCAGACCTGGAGGCGCACCGCGTGCTCCTCCTCAAGCAGACCGAGGAGCTGGCTGCTGCTAAGCGCCAGTGGGACATCACCCAGCGCGAGTACAACCGCGCCCACGGCCTCACCCCGGGTGGCGACAACCCCAGCCGAGCCGGCCACATCCACCGCAGAGGCCGCGACCTAGGCGCCGAGATCGACCGCGACGGCGCGGAAGCGCCGGCTCCGTCATTGGAGCTGCCCATCTACAACACCCCCGACAAGAACATGCTCGCGGCCGAAGCCGCCGCAGAAGAGCTGCACCGCCTCGAAGGCGAAGAGTTACGCCGCCAGACTACGCGGGTGACTGAGTTGGTAAAGGCTGCCAACCGGCGATCGAAAGACCCGGGTACGCCCAAGACCCTAGAGCTTCTCACGCTCGTGGTGCCGCAGGCAACGCCAGGGACACGGCCGAGTCCACCTCCCCAGCGCCAAGCCGGCGCAACGACTCCCGCGCCACGCACGCGAGCTCAAGCCGGCCGAGCCACCAGCCAGGCGGCGGCAGCAGCCGCAGCCGGGCCCCATCAAGCCGGAACCGGGAGCAAGGCTCCGAGCCTCGACGCCCACACCGGCCGGCTCCGGAAGCCGGCGGCGCTCGCCGGCCGGCCCATACCCGGGCCGGGCCCGCGCATCGAGCCGGCGGATGCCCGAGATCGCCTCGACCGGCTGGTCGAATCCCGCATTGCGGAAGAGGAAGATCCAGCCGGCCCCAAGTGCTTCGGGCCCCGCATCGCCAACGAGCCCATGATCGACGGCTTCCGGCTCCCGCGCGACACCCCCAAGTACGACGGCACCGCCAAGCCGGAGGACCGGCTGCTCGGACTACTCCACCGCGGTCGGCATCGCCCGGGGAAACAAGCGCTGGGCGGTACGCTATTCTCCCACGATGCTAGTCGGCTCCGCCCGCACCGGCTCAACAACCCGCCGGCCGGCAGCATCAACGGCTGGCTGGACTTCCGGGAAGCCTTCGTCGGCAACTTCACCGGCACCTATCGCCGGCCGGGTCGCCCTCAACGGCTTGAGATGTGCAAGCAGGGCCCGGACGAGACGGACCGCGCATACCTGACGCGCTGGTGCGAAATGCGCAACTCCTGCGAGGGTGTGCACGAGATCCAAGCCATCAGCTTCTTCATGGGAGGCTGCCGGCCCAACACCATGCTGTGGCACAAGCTACGCCGCAGCGACCCCAAGTCGATGGCCGCCTTGATGGCCATCGCCGACAAGTACGCGCTGGCTGAGGAAGCCGGCAAGGCGCCGGCTGATATTTCACCGGCCCCAAGCAAGACGGGACAACCACAAGCCGGCTGAGCACAAGCCGGCCGAGGGCGGCTCGCATGGCAGCCGGCGGGACAACTACCGCGGCAAGCGTCCACAGCGACCAGCCGGACCGCCGGTACGGCTCCGCCCACGTAGCCGCCGTGGCAGACAACGCGGCAGGCGGCAGCCGCCGCCAGAAGCAAACAGACCGGCAATGGAAGCCGAAGTACACCTTCGAGCAGATGCTCGACTCGCCGTGCAAGTACCACAGCGGCAAGAACCCCTCCAACCACACCACCCGCGACTGCCACTTCATGAAGCGGCCGACAAGCGGCGAACCCCTCCCGCCCCCACCCCCGCCTCCTCCGGCCGGCGGGCCGGGTGGTCAAGGCGGCGCGAGAACGCCAACCTCGAGCACCACGAGGCTAACCAAGTGCAACATGGCCGATATCTGGCCGAAGATGCTACCTACATCATCTTCACCTCCGAGCCCGAGGACAAGACGAGCCGGCAGAGCCGTTCCCTCGAGGTCAACGCGGTCATACCGCCGGTCCCCCCAGTACCTAAACTGGTCAGAGCAGGCCATCACTTTTGATCGCCGCGACACACCGGCTGTCCTGCCGAAGCCGGGCAGCTATGCCATGGTCCTCGACCCCACCATCGCCACAACCCGGCGCAGCGTGCGTTTTTCGCGCATCCTCATCGACGGCGGAAGCAGCATCAACATCCTCTACCGCGACACCGCCCGCAAGCTGGGCATCCAGGAGGCCGAGTTGCGCCCCACCCCCACCGTCTTCCATGGCATCGTGCCAGGCCACTGCTGCCAGCCGATTGGCCGGATCACGCTGGAGGTGATGTTCGGGAAGCCGAATCACTTCCGCACCGAGAGAATCGAGTTCGAGGTGGTGGACCTCATGAGTCCCTACCACGCGCTCCTGGGCAGGCCGGCCCTGACCAAGTTCATGGCGGTGCCCCACTATGGGTACCTGAAGATGAAGCTACCTGGCCCTAAAGGGGTCATCACCGTAGCCGGCGACTATCGCCGCTCCATGGACTGCGCCACGCAGAGCTCCAAGATGGCCCAGACGCTGGTCATCGCCACCGAGAAGCAGCTCATCCACGACGCCGTCGCCCTCGCCAAGGCTGCGCAGACAGGCATGCCGGCTGTAGGCAACCCGGCTGGGACAACTCACTTCCAGCCGGCCGACAACACCAAGAAGATCCTGCTGGACCCGGCGCAGCCGGACAAGTACGTCACCATCGGTGCCGGCTTGAGCAAGATATAGGAAAGCGAGCTCACGAGCTTCCTCCGTGAGAATCGGGACATCTTCGCATGGACTCCAAGAGACATGCCGGGTGTGCCGAGGGAGTTGGCTGAGCACCACCTCCACGTCTGGCCTGAAGCCAAGCCGGTGAAGCAGCCTCTCAGGCGCTTCGCCGAAGAACGAAGGAAGGCCATCGGTGAAGAAATCGCCGGCTGCCGGCAGCCGGCTTCATCATGGAAGTGATGCACCCGGACTGGTTGGCGAACCCGGTCCTGGTTTTGAAGAAGAACGGCTCCTGGCGCATGTGTATCGACTACACCAGCCTCAACAAGGCGTGCCCGAAGGACCCCTTCCCCTGCCGCGCATAGATCAAGTTATAGACTCGATCGCCGGCTGTGAACTGTTGTCTTTCCTAGATGCCTATTCGGGCTACCACCGGATTCCTTTGAATCCGGCTGATCAAATAAAGACTTCGTTCATTACCCCGTACGGGGCTTACTGCTACACGACTATGCCGTTCGGCTTGAAAAATGCAGGCGCCACCTACCAAAGGTGCATGCAAAAATTCTTGCAGGATCAAATCGGCAGAAACGTTCACGCATACGTGGATGATGTCGTTGTAAAGACCAAGGAGACGACTACCCTCCTTGATGACCTGAGAGAAACCTTCACCAATCTGAGAAGATTTCGGATGAAGCTCAACCCGGCCAAGTGCACATTCGGCGTGCCAGCCGGTGTAATATCCCAGGTAATGGGGTTACAAATATAGAGGAAACAGATGTGTGCATTGCATTCATGCATAGAAAATCTGGGGAATTTTCGCGCTTTAAAGTAAAACAGTCACAGTAAATCGAAGTTTCACTTGACCTTGGTGGAATTGAAGTAGCTCATCAAGTCAAGCGCTATAAACCTCAATGTGACTTTGCTAAAACTTTGTTTTGGGTAGAGATAATTTGATCTAAGGGATTAGATCAAATGGAATTAAAATCAACACAAGAACTTATTAACCAAGGATCAACTACTTCATCTTATTAAAGATCATAACATGATATTCCTTGCCATAACCCATGAACATCAATCTATTTGGAAATCAAGTAACAATAATTGGAGAAACTATTCTTCACTTATCTTCTCCATGTCTTAAAAACTATCCATGATCCTACCATGAAACCCCATGGTACTCATTCCACTTCAACATTGGAATTATCACAAGGAGGTCCACTCAAGAAGTATATATTCTTCTACATTCCAAATTATTATACATCAAACCTAGAGAAGTGAGAGTTCTATATTACTTACTAGAGGATCAATTATAAACCTTGAACTGAACCTTGGGTATACATCCATATATTCAAACCATCATCTTTAAAAGAAACCCTAGGATATTATTCAAGACCTTCCCTAGAGAGAGAAACCATTTATGTTAACCATAGATATTGGTGACCACATAATTATCCTTGGAGAATAACCCTAAGTTAGTATTGAAGTCCTTCCCAAGTGAGAGAGCCCATTCATATCAATTCTAGCTTTACCTATTAATGAATAAAGGACAACCATTGCACTATAGTATTAGAAGTACACCATAACCTAGAATAATCCATTCTTACATAAGAGAGCACAAGCTATGGTGTTACACTCAAGTTAGTTGAGGCAACACTGGAATTTGAGGGAAAGAACTATCCATATACCCAGATGATAATACCAACAATGTTAAGTAGAACCCTAACGGAATATCTCAGGCATTCTCCTGGGATATAATCTATTGAGACAACCATAGCCATGTCCACCCCGAAACTATAAGTGAGATATTATACTCTAGATGATCAAGACAATACTTGATCATGGAAGTGAGAAACCTATTTAATGAGAGATCCTTAGGAAGCCAAACCTTGATCATTATTAATTAAATGATGATCATAAACCCTAAGAACTTGAGGTATGGAGAATAAACCCTAACGGGATAAGTAGATCTCATTCATCACATGAAATCATAGGGTGGCAACTAGTAGGCAACCCTAGGCTTATATTCCAACCTTAACTTGTGATTCAATTGGTGATCATAAGTAGAATTCTACCATATCTACATTCCACATATTCTTCATTTAAGAAACATAAGAAAACCTTAGAGTAAAACTCTATACTTTATATGGTGAGAAACCATATATCCATATGACCAAAATTAACTATAAAAAGAACTATAACCAATGTAGTTACTTAAATGATAAATTGAGGTTAACAATAGAAGCCAATTGGTAGAAGATAAAACTTATTCTCAAGTCCTTAGTAACTAAAGGAGAACAGAAATAATTAAGCAAGTAACCATATTACCTTGGTCAGGAGAGATTAAAACCTAGCAGATGCAATATGATGCCATCTCACTTCTACAAACTCGAATTAAATCTCAACCCTAGTTTATGCATCACTATGGTGATCATAATATGAACCTAGGCCATAATTGAGATTCAAACCAATTGCCATTAGATAAATATCATTAGAACCCTAATGGTTCATTATTTAAATACAATGTATCAATTATAAAACATAAGAGCCACCTAATGCTAAATCCTATAAGTAAACCATATGTGTAGTGGTCAGCCATTTACTTTGTAACCAAGATAAACCATGATGGAAACAATCCCTACTGAGATACTTTCAAATGTAGTGATAGTATTAACCTTAATAAGGGGGTTGTACTAGAAATGGAAAAAGAAACCCTAATAAATATGTGCTCACATACAATCATGTGCAAGTGACCAATTCCCTAAATTGAAACCAAGTCTTAATACCACCTTTAAAATACTTTGAGTTGAAAATATCAACTATAATAATCCAAATAATTTGATTCACAAGAAAATGGAAATTATAATAAGAGCACAAAATCATGGTTAATTAAAATTGCAATAAAAAGTTCATACATAAAGATTAAATGATCATTCAAAAACAATTCAGTATTCAAATGATCTTCTTATTAGTCCTTAGTAAATTCCAATTTTCAAACACCTGCAAAATAAAAGGATTCAAATTTGAATTATAAATAGAATTCAAAAATAGAAATACAAAACAGAAAAAGAAAACAGAAATAAAGAAAAAAAGAAAGGGACTTACCTGGCTCACCTGGCCGCCGCAACCCATCAACACAGCCCACCAAGCAGCCCATCCACACCAGTCCAGCACAGCCCAAAGTGGCCCAGGTACCCCTTCGTGTGGATAAAGATGGAGAGGCGTCGTCGTCTTCGTCTCCTCTCCACGACGCGCAGGAGTTCGCCACCGCGACGCCAAGGCCACGTCCCGCGGTCGCCGCCGGCGTTGTTGACCGCCAGCACACGCCTGGGACCCTATAAAATGGGTAGAAGCTCTCAATTTGACCTCTCTTCGCCTCGTTTGCGCTAGAACCCGAAACCCTAGCTCGCCGGTCACCTCATATCGCCATCGATTGAGGCCGTCCGAAGCACAATGGTGAGGTCCTGGAGGTGCGCCTCGTCTTCTAGTCCCTCTAGGTGGAAGATAGCTTCCAGGGAAGCCTCCATTCCGGCGAATTCGGCCATCTTCTCCGACTACTACCGCCATGGCCATGGACGATATCGTCGCCGTCCGGCCGTCTCAACCTCGCCTGAGCATCTCTGCGCAACGAGGGTGAGCTCACGCTTCTCCCAAGCTCCTTATTTGGCCCTAGCGTGCACCGTAGCCTGCCACCGCCGTAGTCCGTCGTGCGCCGCCGCTGTTTGTGCTCGCCGGAGATACTCCGGTAACCAATAGGGAGCGGTGCCGCCACTTTCTTGCTCAGCTCAGCGCCGCGCGTCTACCCCGCTGCTTAGTTTGGGCGCGGGAGCCCTGAATCGCCGTCGGCGTCGGCGACTGGCCGTTGGCCAGGAGCTCCTCTGGCCACGTCGTTTATTTTGACCCAGTCAACTGCAACGTGGCAGCTGACGTGGCTCAGGCCCACAAGTCAGTGTCTCCGTGGGTAGAAAGCCGTGTAGCTCTAGTTATTTGTTTCTATTTCGAATTCATAAATTATCGTAACTTTAAATAAATGTAGAAAATCCATTACAACTCAGAAAAAGGTAAATGAGATATCAAAATTCTTATAAAAATGAAATCTATCTAATAAAAATATAAAATGAAATTTTTATTTTAAATAAAAATTTAATTATTTAACTCTATTTAATAAAGTCTTTTCTTTTAATTCTAAATCCAATTAAAATTCAATAATTATGAAAAGTTCTTAAATAAATAAAAACCAGTAAACAAATAAAGAAAACGTGAAAACTAATTTTCTTTATTTGTTAATTTGAGAAATCCTTATTAGAAGGATTTAAACCCTAATTAATAATTACCTTAATTATTGAATTCTTTAAAAATAATAAAAGGACAAATCCAATATTATTTTTATTTCATAGTTATTAATAACTGCAATCTTATAATGAAGTTATTACTCATAGAACTATAAAGTAATTAGGAAACCCTAGTTCCATATTGAATAAAGAACACAACCTCATAATTTTATGTGGAACCCTAAAACCCTAATTCAATTATGCACCAAACCCTAGCTCCATTAATTCATATGATCCTAGTTTACTTCTAACCTAAACCCTAGGTTTGAACATGTGATCATGTTACTTCATTTGTAATCATAGATTCATATCTAGCAACTAAATACTAGTTCAAATCCACATAAGATATGGGAACCCTATCACTACTAATTAGCATCCCATGTGTTCATCTTCAACAGACCTAGATAATTAAGTAGGGATAACCAAGTGTAAACCCTAGATCCTTTTACCAAAGCCATCAGCCTTATTCATTCCTATTTAGCATCACCCCATTGTGATGAACCCTAACAACAACCATACCTACTATTTTGTATTACATTCCCTACTCCACTAAACCCTACTAGTGTTAGATACCAATTATCAACCATCCTATTTAGAAGCCAATTATTCCTTACTTAACAGAACCAACAGTAAATCCTAGACAACCTCAACCTTAATTGTAATACCTCTTATTATTTAAGAAGTATGTTCTTCAAAAGTTATTCTTTTGAAGTAAAGATAAGAAATCAGCATCAACCCTGCTTATAAGGACCTATAAACCCTAGCCAGCTATCACTAGCAAGATAAACCCACCTTGACAACCACCACATAAAATAAATTGCTTAGAATGCCTAGGCTTATCTTAACCCTACAAGCCCTAGGTGTTGGGGAATCCAACTTTGTTGGGATCCATCTAATACCTATTCCAGCAACTACATGCAGCCATAGTCAACCATAGAAAACCACCCACTTAATTATCATACTTGTTCCTTATTAAAGAACATGTTCTTCAAAAGTTATTCTTTTAAAGTATATGATAATTAATCATTAACCATGCCATATAGTACTAAACTGACCATTGTTCTTTACTTGTTAATATTATGCCAATCATCATTCTTTGTGTGCTCAATTGATTATTATGCTCTATTAACTACCTGTTGATAATACCAAGTAATCACACCTGAATAAGAACCTTGTATGTGAATCACTCTAAAAGTGCAACACACCCTGAACCAATCATTACAACTCACTGATCCCAAATCATCGGGGTTAGGTCACGCTTAGAGCGATTGCATCTCATTATTATGCATTATTGCATCCTTGCCAATCTTTTAAACATCGTCCTTACCGGACGATGATGCTATTTCAGAATTTGGAATTATTGCGTATCGAAGACCTTGTCCGCATAATCTTGCGATCAAGAAAGGCAAGTTCATCGCTTGCTCATGTCATTTGAGTATTTCTATCAAATTACTTGCAAAGTATTATGGTTATCACTATTGCATAAACATCAAAACCACTACTTTCATAACTATGAATATGACTATGTGGTGGGCAATGGAACCATGGATTGTGTTGATATGGTGGAGGTTCCATTGCACGGGTTTATATCCATCTAGGATTAAACAACAAATGTCGCCAGTGATTCTTATGCCGTAATACCCGTGTTAACCATAAGATCCGGAGTGGGACGGAGTAGTCAAAAGTGTTTCCACCTCTCGTTCATCAACGGATGCGCTTTACCGTAGACACTTGTATCTGTCAGGGCAAGCGGTTGGCTGGGGAAGCCTTAAGTCCCCACGGCATAGTCCGTAGACACTTGTCGCTCGAAGTGCAAGCGGTTGGCTGGGGAGGCCTTAAGTCCCCACGGTATTGCGGTCTATGATGGGTTGCAGCTACCGGCGAAGGAGTTTGGTTAACGAGTCCCAAACTGTTGTCGTGGTCGGGGTCCACCCGTGAGTGGGAATAATGGGATCGGCGAGGACCCAGGGTCGGGGCATGCAACAAAGGGTGGGTGTTCGAGGTAGCGGAGGAACATGATTGGCTAGACCTTATACCGGGCCTCACACCAAAGGAAGTGTGGACGGGTCGCCCCCGGTTGGCACCAAGATTAAGATCTCTTATGGGTAAAGCAACACACCTCTGCAGAGGTAAAGAACCGTGACCTGTCACTCCCTGTTCCGGGATATGGAACTGCGAACGCGGCCGGAAAGGAGCTCCATGAAGTTCTAGTAAACCGGTGAAGGTCGACGGACATAGTTCTTCCGAATAAAAGCAACCTTTTGAAGAAATGGTTATGAAAACTTGCATTGGTATTAGACTTTCTGGTCTAATGCTGTAGCTAGTGCATTAAACACCTCTTTCCTATAATGAACTTGTTGAGTACGCTCGTACTCATCCCACTCTTAAATCCCCTGCTTAGATATGGAGGCATCGAAGGAGGATCTACCGTGCAACTCAAAGGCCGAGGAGTCAACAACTACTTCAAGAGAAAGGACCATGTCAGGAGAATCAGATACCACATCCAACAAGGATAAAACCTAGATTAGCAATAGAAGGGAACTAGCTCCCTAAACCTAGCTCCTATTTAGCTAGAATCTATTCATAGCCTCTGTAGCTAGTTAATTACTCTACAAATAGAGTTCGTGTTAGGATTAGACTACGAGTCGTTCTTCTGGAGTTTATTTGCAGATTTACCTCATTGTAAAGTAGGAGGCTGTGATGATCTTATGTAACAGAGTAAATGTTGTAATTCTATAGACATGCCTTGGACCCGCATATGTTTCTGTTGTACCACTGCGAGCGATATAATACTGGTGGAACGGTGTTTCATTGGTGTTATATCGGACTTGCATACCACACCATGCGGTGGTATGCCGGGTCACCACAGTTGGTATCAGAGCAAATGCTTTGACCTTAGGATTAAAACCCTTTAAAGGAGACCTATAGGATTGGTAGTGTCTATAGGAAGTTGTCTTAGATTAAACCAAATACTTATTATGACTTGAGATGGATATTCACTTGAGAATAATCCTGACACACTTGAGTCAACATTTCTTACCTAACTTACCCAGATAAAGTAAAGTTAGTTAACTAATCCCAAACATATAGCACACCAGTAAGTTCCTTAAAACCATAGAGGAGTAGATCACAGTTGGTATACAATACATGGTAGTCCAAAGAGAGGATACAACCATAAGGAAGACATCCTATTGGAAGATGTATACCAACATAGGTTATGGTTAAGTAAGAGTTATCCAGACCTATAATAGGAGTAATATCAAATGATGAAGATAATAGATATCCTACTAGAAGAGGAAAACAAGACAAGTAATGGTTAAGTAAAATATATCTAAACTTGTGAAACAACTGATAGTAAGTAATAACTATGAGTTATATGAGGTAGTATAGACCATGATGAGTCAATCATGGGAGGTAAGGTAGAGTAATAGGAATAATCTATGTCTACTTACATATTAGTGATAGTAATCATATATGATTCACTTGAGATTCTTCATGTGAGGGATTAGAACATCATAAATATTTAGGAGAAGTATAATAAGAAGTCAGGTGATCACCAATAGAGCAAAACAATAGTGCAAGAATTATGTTCCGAAAACCATGGGAACTGTGTCAAGAACATTAGGTCCATAGCTTACGATACAATAGCTAGGAAGTATAGGAGCTATATTCCAATAGTTATGTGTCTAGAATATTGATGTTAGAACCGAGACATATCATTGAAGTAGTCCTCAACAAAATGGAAGCTAAGTTAGTACTTCCAAAGAAAATTAGGTTAACCACAACTATCCCAGACCACTTTGTTTCAAGTTTATCTCATTGCAAATGTGCAATTAAGGTAAAGGTTGAGACAAATAGTAGAATCCCATATATTCGTGCTAAGTATCACGATATAAACCTATATTATGTGGTGTTATATACTACACATCTCAGCCTGATGTTTAGAGATGTCTTACTCAATTATATCATATTCAGGCTTATGATGATGTGTATTATAAGCACAAAGCTGAATCTTCTTGGATTTTATTGGATTTTCATTGTTTGACTAGATCCATACATGAAGTTTGACTTTAATATGCAAATGCATGTTGCAATATCAAGTCCTTACTTGGTGCTATAGATCTAGAGGGTAATGGTATTCGTGTGAGGAAGTGACGAATTCGGAGATTACGAAGACAAGATGAAGGTTCACCAGATAAAGGAAACAAAGTTGTGGGAAGCAACCACAATATTCAGAAGGAAGTACCAATCAAAACTCATGCTTTACCTCAACAGAGGAGTACTTTTGTACGAAAGAAGCATGAATGTGAGAAATATAATGATTATGGTGAAGCTGAAGCAGATCCATAGTCAACATAGAAGAGGGAATGCATGGGAAATCACTTAGGATACTATAATCATAGTGTCAGCTAGTGGTTTTCTTGCAAAATAAACCCCGAATGAAGGAAGGTGATATATGAAATCATAGCAGACATAAGAACCATAGTCGATATCAGAAGACCACAATTGGTATAATATCAAGACTGCGAGATAAAGTAGAAGATGTCTCGTCCAGTTGATCAGAACCTATAATAGAATCCATTTTTAGATATCAAATAGCCACAGTTAGTATAATAACCACAGCTGGTATCAGTTGGTATTACTAATAGTCCACGATTTAATTATTTGTAACAAAGGTTTGTGAACAAATAAAAATCTTGTCAGCCAAATAGCTAGATATATAATTATTTAGTCGAAGGATTCACATTGGATGTCCACAATCGAGTGGATACACCACAAACATTCTTCGCAAGATCTTAGAAGAAGTAAAACCCATAAGTTAGAACCAGACCAATATTCCAACCATAAGTCCAATAGTTGGAAGAAAAGGAATTGAAGACCATAAGAAAACTCTAAGGGGTAGAGTAAAGATTGAGTTATATAAAACACAATGACTCAATACTGTGAGCAAGATAGAAGAAGAAGGTCTGAACTGAGAGGTAGTTCGATCTTATTTTCATAAGATTATTAAACACTACTTTCAGAAGGATGTCAGACCAGAAGCCGAGGTTCATACCTCGAGGACGTAAGAAGGGAATTATAACTTGAGCAAGTGAGTAATATTTACTCAGAAGTACGATAGCTCAAGTCAGCAAAGTTTAATGAAGTTGGACGAAGAAAATACCATATACCAAATAAAGCTCAAGATGGCCAAAGATTGAACACAACAATACCAAAGACTAATAGAATGATTCCTTTCATGGAACCTAAAGAACCCAAAATAGTTATAGGTATCAACTATAAACCATGATTGGATGGACTATATAAGTCTAATCCATTCCTAGGAAAATAAACCATCACAATCATTTCCATGGTAAGTACCTTACTAGTACCATTATTGCAGTTTTGGTAGTAAGGGAAAAAACAAAGACCTATTTTATCAAATAGGAGAATGTTATCCAATTAGTCCTCAAATAAGACTGTCAGGACAAGACGAAGTCCCAATCATTGAATATTCAATGAGAAAGGAAACAAGCTTATAATATTGAAGGAAATCATGGAAGTAAAGGAAGTAATAGTTGTTTAATGACAAACACTAATGGATTCCAGGAAGAATCTGGACAAGGGATATATTCAATTATATCCAGTGAGATCACCACGGAGTTCGAGAAAAGTCGCAGTCTGCATAAGTCAGAATCACACTCCGAAAACGTGAGAGAGATCAAACTTCGAGGACGAAGTTTAGTTTAAGGGGTAGAGACTGTAATATCCCAGGTAATGGGGTTACAAATATAGAGGAAACAGATGTGTGCATTGCATTCATGCATAGAAAATGCGGGGAATTTTCGCGCTTTAAAGTAAAACAGATCACGATAGCTGAAGTTTCACTTGACCTTGGTGGAATTGAAGTAGCTCATCAAGTCAAGCGCTATAAACCTCAATGTGACTTTGCTAAAACTTTGTTTTGGGTAGAGATAATTTGATCTAAGGGATTAGATCAAATGGAATTAAAATCAACACAAGAACTTATTAACCAAGGATCAACTACTTCATCTTATTAAAGATCATAACATGATATTCCTTGCCATAACCCATGAACATCAATCTATTTGGAAATCAAGTAACAATAATTGGAGAAACTATTCTTCACTTATCTTCTCCATGTCTTAAAAACTATCCATGATCCTACCATGAAACCCCATGGTACTCATTCCACTTCAACATTGGAATTATCACAAGGAGGTCCACTCAAGAAGTATATATTCTTCTACATTCCAAATTATTATACATCAAACCTAGAGAAGTGAGAGTTCTATATTACTTACTAGAGGATCAATTATAAACCTTGAACCGAACCTTGGGTATACATCCATATATTCAAACCATCATCTTTAAAAGAAACCCTAGGATATTATTCAAGACCTTCCCTAGAGAGAGAAACCATTTATGTTAACCATAGATATTGGTGACCACATAATTATCCTTGGAGAATAACCCTAAGTTAGTATTGAAGTCCTTCCCAAGTGAGAGAGCCCATTCATATCAATTCTAGATTTACCTATTAATGAATAAAGGACAACCATTGCACTATAGTATTAGAAGTACACCATAACCTAGAATAATCCATTCTTACATAAGAGAGCACAAGCTATGGTGTTACACTCAAGTTAGTTGAGGCAACACTGGAATTTGAGGGAAAGAACTATCCATATACCCAGATGATAATACCAACAATGTTAAGTAGAACCCTAACAGAATATCTCAGGCATTCTCCTGGGATATAATCTATTGAGACAACCATAGCCATGTCCACCCCAGAAACTATAAGTGAGATATTATACTCTAGATGATCAAGACAATACTTGATCATGGAAGTGAGAAACCTATTTAATGAGAGATCCTTAGGAAGCCAAACCTTGATCATTATTAATTAAATGATGATCATAAACCCTAAGAACTTGAGGTATGGAGAATAAACCCTAACGGGATAAGTAGATCTCATTCATCACATGAAATCATAGGGTGGCAACTAGTAGGCAACCCTAGGCTTATATTCCAACCTTAACTTATGATTCAATTGGTGATCATAAGTAGAATTCTACCATATCTACATTCCACATATTCTTCATTTAAGAAACATAAGAAAACCTTAGAGTAAAACTCTATACTTTATATGGTGAGAAACCATATATCCATATGACCAAAATTAACTATAAAAAGAACTATAACCAATGTAGTTACTTAAATGATAAATTGAGGTTAACAATAGAAGCCAATTGGTAGAAGATAAAACTTATTCTCAAGTCCTTAGTAACTAAAGGAGAACAGAAATAATTAAGCAAGTAACCATATTACCTTGGTCAGGAGAGATTAAAACCTAGCAGATGCAATATGATGCCATCTCACTTCTACAAACTCGAGTTAAATCTCAACCCTAGTTTATGCATCACTATGGTGATCATAATATGAACCTAGGCCATAATTGAGATTCAAACCAATTGCCATTAGATAAATATCATTAGAACCCTAATGGTTCATTATTTAAATACAATGTATCAATTATAAAACATAAGAGCCACCTAATGCTAAATCCTATAAGTAAACCATATGTGTAGTGGTCAGCCATTTACTTTGTAACCAAGATAAACCATGATGGAAACAATCCCTACTGAGATACTTTCAAATGTAGTGATAGTATTAACCTTAATAAGGGGGTTGTACTAGAAATGGAAAAAAGAAACCCTAATAAATATGTGCTCACATACAATCATGTGCAAGTGACCAATTCCCTAAATTGAAACCAAGTCTTAATACCACCTTTAAAATACTTTGAGTTGAAAATATCAACTATAATAATCCAAATAATTTGATTCACAAGAAAATGGAAATTATAATAAGAGCACAAAATCATGGTTAATTAAAATTGCAATAAAAAGTTCATACATAAAGATTAAATGAGCATTCAAAAACAATTCAGTATTCAAATGATCTTCTTATTAGTCCTTAGTAAATTCCAATTTTCAAACACCTGCAAAATAAAAGGATTCAAATTTGAATTATAAATAGAATTCAAAAATAGAAATACAAAACAGAAAAAGAAAACGAGAAAAAAAGAAAAAAAGAAAGGGACTTACCGGCTCACACGGCCGCCGCGGCCCATCAACACAGCCCACCAAGCAGCCCATCCACACCGAGTCCGAGCACAGCCCAAAGTGGCCCGGTACCCCTTCGTGTGGATAAAGATGGAGAGGCGTCGTCGTCTTCGTCTCCTCTCCACGACGCGCAGGAGTTCGCCACCGCGACGCCAAGGCCACGTCCCGCGGTCGCCGCCGGCGTTGTTGACCGCCAGCACACGCCTGGGACCCTATAAAATGCGTAGAAGCTCTCAATTTGACCTCTCTTCGCCTCGTTTGCGCTAGAACCCGAAACCCTAGCTCGCCGGTCACCTCATATCGCCATCGATTGAGGCCGTCCGAAGCACAATGGTGAGGTCCTGGAGGTGCGCCTCGTCTTCTAGTCCCTCTAGGTGGAAGATAGCTTCCAGGGAAGCCTCCATTCCGGCGAATTCGGCCATCTTCTCCGACTACTGCCGCCATGGCCATGGACGATATCGTCGCCGTCCGGCCGTCTCAACCTCGCCTGAGCATCTCTGCGCAACGAGGGTGAGCTCACGCTTCTCCCAAGCTCCTTATTTGGCCCTAGCGTGCACCGTAGCCTGCCACCGCTGTAGTCCGTCGTGCGCCGCCGCTGTTTGTGCTCGTCGGAGATACTCCGGTAACCAATAGGGAGCGGCGCCGCCACTTTCTTGCTCAGCTCAGCGCCGCGCGTCTACCCCGCTGCTTAGTTTGGGCGCGGGAGCCCTGAATCGCCGTCGGCGTCGGCGACTGGCCGTTGGCCAGGAGCTCCTCTGGCCACGTCGTTTATTTTGACCCAGTCAACTGCAACGTGGCAGCTGACGTGGCTCAGGCCCACAAGTCAGTGTCTCCGTGGGTAGAAAGCCGTGTAGCTCTAGTTATTTGTTTCTATTTCGAATTCATAAATTACTGTAACTTTAAATAAATGTAGAAAATCCATTACAACTCAGAAAAAGGTAAATGAGATATCAAAATTCTTATAAAAATGAAATCTATCTAATAAAAATATAAAATGAAATTTTTATTTTAAATAAAAATTTAATTATTTAACTCTATTTAATAAAGTCTTTTCTTTTAATTCTAAATCCAATTAAAATTCAATAATTATGAAAAGTTCTTAAATAAATAAAAACCAGTAAACAAATAAAGAAAACATGAAAACTAATTTTCTTTATTTGTTAATTTGAGAAATCCTTATTAGAAGGATTTAAACCCTAATTAATAATTACCTTAATTATTGAATTCTTTAAAAATAATAAAAGGACAAATCCAATATTATTTTTATTTCATAGTTATTAATAACTTCAATCTTATAATGAAGTTATTACTCATAGAACTATAAAGTAATTAGGAAACCCTAGTTCCATATTGAATAAAGAACGCAACCTCATAATTTTATGTGGAACCCTAAAACCCTAATTCAATTATGCACCAAACCCTAGCTCCATTAATTCATATGATCCTAGTTTACTTCTAACCTAAACCCTAGGTTAGAACATGTGATCATGTTACTTCATTTGTAATCATAGATTCATATCTAGCAACTAAATACTAGTTCAAATCCACATAAGATATGGGAACCCTATCACTACTAATTAGCATCCCATGTGTTCATCTTCAACAGACCTAGATAATTAAGTAGGGATAACCAAGTGTAAACCCTAGATCCTTTTACCAAAGCCATCAGCCTTATTCATTCCTATTTAGCATCACCCCATTGTGATGAACCCTAACAACAACCATACCTACTATTTTGTATTACATTCCCTACTCCACTAAACCCTACTAGTGTTAGATACCAATTATCAACCATCCTATTTAGAAGCCAATTATTCCTTACTTAACAGAACCAACAGTAAATCCTAGACAACCTCAACCTTAATTGTAATACCTCTTATTATTTAAGAAGTATATTCTTCAAAAGTTATTCTTTTGAAGTAAAGATAAGAAATCAGCATCAACCCTGCTTATAAGGACCTATAAACCCTAGCCAGCTATCACTAGCAAGATAAACCCACCTTGACAACCACCACATAAAATAAATTGCTTAGAATGCCTAGGCTTATCTTAACCCTACAAGCCCTAGGTGTTGGGGAATCCAACTTTGTTGGGATCCATCTAATACCTATTCCAGCAACTACATGCAGCCATAGTCAACCATAGAAAACCACCCACTTAATGATCATACTTGTTCCTTATTAAAGAACATGTTCTTCAAAAGTTATTCTTTTAAAGTATATGATAATTAATCATTAACCATGACATATAGTACTAAACTGACCACTGTTCTTTACTTGTTAATATTATGCCAATCATCATTCTTTGTGTGCTCAATTGATTATTATGCTCTATTAACTACCTCGTTGATAATACCAAGTAATCACACCTGAATAAGAACCTTGTATGTGAATCACTCTAAAAGTGCAACACACCCTGAACCAATCATTACAACTCACTGATCCCAAATCATCGGGGTTAGGTCACGCTTAGAGCGATTGCATCTCATTATTATGCATTATTGCATCCTTGCCAATCTTTTAAACATCGTCCTTACCGGACGATGATGCTATTTCAGAATTTGGAATTATTGCGTATCGAAGACCTTGTATGCATAATCTTGCAGTCAAGAAAGGCAAGTTCATCGCTTGCTCATGTCATTTGAGTATTTCTATCAAATTACTTGCAAAGTATTATGGTTATCACTATTGCATAAAAATCAAAACCACTACTTTCATAACTATGAATATGACTATGTGGTGGGCAATGGAACCATGGATTGTGTTGATATGGTGGAGGTTCCATTGCACGGGTTTATATCCATCTAGGATTAAACAACAAATGTCGCCGATGATTCTTGTGCCGTAATACCCGTGTTAACCATAAGATCCGGAGTGGGACGGAGTAGTCAAAAGTGTTTCCACCTCTCGTTCATCAACGGATGCGCTTTACCGTAGACACTTGTATCTGTCAGGGCAAGCGGTTGGCTGGGGAAGCCTTAAGTCCCCACGAGCATAGTCCGTAGACACTTGTCGCTCGAAGTGCAAGCGGTTGGCTGGGGAGGCCTTAAGTCCCCACGGTATTGCGGTCTATGATGGGTTGCAGCTACCGGCGAAGGAGTTTGGTTAACGAGTCCCAAACTGTTGTCGTGGTCGGGGTCCACCCGTGAGTGGGAATAATGGGACCGGCGAGGACCCAGGGTCGGGGCATGCAACAAAGGGTGGGTGTTCGAGGTAGCGGAGGAACATGATTGGCTAGACCTTATACCGGGCCTCACACCAAAGGAAGTGTGGACGGGTCGCCCCGGTTGGCACCAAGGTTAAGATCTCTTATGGGTAAAGCAACACACCTCTGCGAGTGTAAAGAACCGTGACTGTCACTCCCTGTTCCGGGATATGGAAGCTGCGAACGCGGCCGGAAAGGAGCTCCATGAAGTTCTAGTAAACCGGTGAAGGCTGACGGACATAGTTCTTACGAATAAAAGCAACCTTTTGAAGAAATGGTTATGAAAACTTGCATTGGTATTAGACTTTCCGGTCTAATGCCGTAGCTAGTGCATTAAACACCTCTTTCCTATAATGAACTTGTTGAGTACGCTCGTACTCATCCCACTCTTAAATCCCCTGCTTAGATATGGAGGCATCGAAGGAGGATCTACCGTGCAACTCAAAGGCCGAGGAGTCAACAACTACTTCAAGAGAAAGGACCATGTCAGGAGAATCAGATACCACATCCAACAAGGATAAAACCTAGATTAGCAATAGAAGGGAACTAGCTCCCTAAACCTAGCTCCTATTTAACTAGAATCTATTCATAGCCTCTGTAGCTAGTTAATTACTCTACAAATAGAGTTCGTGTTAGGATTAGACTACGAGTCGTTCTTCTGGAGTTTATTTGCAGATTTACCTCATTGTAAAGTAGGAGGTCTGTGATGATCTTATGTAACGAGAGTAAATGTTGTAATTCTATAGACATGCCTTGGACCCGCATATGTTTCTGTTGTACCACTCTGAGCGATATAATACTGGTGGAACGGTGTTTCATTGGTGTTATATCAGACTTGCATACCACACCATGCAGTGGTATGCCGGGTCACCACAGCCGGCCAACTCCTGGGCTACCTCGTCTCTCAGCGAGGAATCGAAGCCAGCCCGGAGAAGATCAGTGCCATTGAGAAGATGGAGCTGCCGCAGTGCCTCAAGGATGTCCAGAAGTTCGCTGGCTGCACTGGCTTCCTTGAGCCGCTTCGTCGGCCGGCTGGGGAGAAGGCATCGCCCCTATATCAATTGATGAGGAAGGCGGACAAGTTCGTCCGGTCACCGCGAGCGGATGAAGCCTTCCGTGACTTAAAGCGCGTGCTCTCAACCGCGCCAATCCTTGCAACGCCGGGTTCAATGGAGCCGATGCTTGTTGTACATCGCAGCCACCAACCGAGTGGTTAGCGTTGTCCTGGTGGTGGAGCGCAAAGAAGCCGACAACAGGGAGCAGCTGGTTCAGCGCCCAGTCTATTACGTTAGCGAAGTGCTCTCCCAGTCGAAGCAAAATTACCCCCACTACCAGAAGGTCACCTACGGCGTCTACATGGCGGCCAAGAAGCTCAAACACTACTTCCAAGAGCACCCCATCAGGGTGGTTGCCACAGCGCCCTTGGCGAAAATCATCGGCAGCAAAGATGCCAACGGCCGGGTTGCCAAGTGGGCCCTGGAGCTAGCCGCCCACACCATCCTCTACGAGCCACGCACAGCCATCAAGTCGCAGATCCTCGCGGACTTCTTCGTCGGCTGGGCTGAGATGCAATATCTGCCGCCTGTGCCGGATTCCACGCATTGGAAGATGCACTTCGACGGCTCGAAGATGCGCAACGGCTTGGGAGCCGGCATCGTCATCACCTCTCCCAAGGGAGACCGGCTGGACTACGTCCTGCAGATCCACTTCGCCGCATCCAACAATGTGGCGGAGTATGAAGCGCTCATTCATGGGCTGAAGCTGGCCAAGGAGATTGGCGTGCGTCGCATACTATGCTTCGGCGACTCCGACTTGGTCATACAACAAGCATCCGGCGGCCGGGACGCGAAGGACGCCAACATGGCCTCATACCGCTTCCATGTCCGAGCAGCTATCCGGCTTCTTCGACGGCTGCGAATTCCACCACGTGCCACGAGCAAACAACGAGGCGGCTGACGCCTTGTCCAAGATTGGCTCAACCCGGCAAGCCATTCCGCCGGGCATCGCCTTGGCGGTTATCAAGAAGCCGTCCATCATACCGTCACCGGATTCGGATTCAGTATTCGTGCCGGGCTGACCCGGGGCTGCTCAGCCGAACCCGGGGCTTCATCGCCCAAGTCGGGGGCTAGCAAGCCGAACCCGCCGGCTACCATGCCGAACCCGGGGACTTCTCAGTCCAACCCGGGGGCTTCATCGCCAAACTCGGGGGCTAGCAAGCCGAACCCGCCGGCTGGCAAGCCGAACCCGGCGACCATGCAGTCGAAGCCGGAAGCTCCCACGCAGGAGGCCCTGTTGGTCAGCGTATTTGAGATAAGATGCGTACCTTCATGGGCACAAGAATTCCTCTCCTACCTCACCGACGGTGTGCTGCCCGATGACGAGTCCGGGCCGGGCAGATTGAGAGAAGGGCCAAGGCCTACACAATCATCAACCACCAGCTGTACAAACGCAGCGTAAGTGGGGTGCTCCAGCGGTGCGTCGAGCCGGCTGAAGGGATTGAACTCCTATGGGAAATCCATCAGGGTGAGTGCGGCCACCACGCCTCCTCTAGAGCCATAGTGGCCAAAGCCTTCCGGCACGGTTTTTACTGGCCGACTGCGCTCAGAGACGCAGAAGAACTGGTGAAGAAATGCAACGGCTGCCAACGCTTTGCAAAGCAAAAGCACACGCCGGCTTCCGCCTTGAAGACCATCCCCATTACCTGGCCATTTGCCGTATGGGGCTTGGATATGGTGGGCCCATTCAAAACAGCCCGAGGCGGCATGACTCACCTCTTGGTGATGATTGACAAATTCACTAAGTGGATCGAAGCCAAGCCAATAAAGAAGCTGGACGGCTCCACAGCCGTCACATTCCTCAAGGAAATAATCGTGAGATACGGCTACCCCCATAGCATCATCACCGACAACGGCAGCAACTTCGCCGAGGGAATTTTCAAACGCTATTGTGGGGAGATGGGGATCCGAATGGACCTATCGTCCGTGGCGCACCCGGAGTCAAACGGCCAAGTGGAGAAAGCAAACGGCTTGATCTTAGCCGGCATCCGGCCCCGGCTGGTGGAACCGCTTGAGCGCTCAGCCGGCTGCTGGATCGAAGAGCTGCCCAGCGTGTTGTGGAGCCTGCGCACGACGCCAAACCGCTCAGTCGGCTTCACACCCTTCTTCCTCGTATACGGGGCCGAAGCCGTCCTGCCGACTGATATCGAGCACGACGCGCCAAGGATCAAGCTCTACACAGAAGCCAAAGCCAAAGAAGCTCGCGAAGATGGAGTTGACCTGGTCGAAGAGGCCCGGCTGCTGGCTGCGTCCGGATCTACTATCTACCGGCGAGCCTCCGACGCTATCACAGCCGGAAGGTCCAACCCTTAGCATTCCGAGAAGGAGACCTAGTGCTCCGGCTGATCCGACGGACAGCCGGACAGCATAAATTGTCATACCCATGGGAGGGTCCCTTCATCGTGAGCAAGGCGGTAGGCAATGATTCCTACTATCTCATAGATGCCCAAGAGGCTAAGAAAAACAAGGCAAACAAAGCCGACGAGGAGACTAAACGTCCCTGGAATGTCAGGTTGCTTCGACCATTTTACACATGAGAGCAGGAATGTATGTATCCCTTGTATCCCTTTTGTAAGCTATGAAAAGCATGCGCCAAGAGCGCTGTCTCCGACAAGTTTTTCGCGTACTCTACTTCGTTTCGCCAATTGGCTTGAACCCTTTCACGCGGCCGGCTCAGTAACGTGATCCGGTTTCCGACAGCCGGCTTCCGATCTAGCTACAGACCGCAACCCGGCTGTCCGGCTGGCGGGAGTAAGGCCTAGGGAGCCGGCACGCGAAAAACGACTAAGGGAAAGAGTAAAAGCGAGTTGACTTGCAACTTTTCATAAAAGTGCCGGATTGCCGAATTCAGCTCGTTCGGCGGAAATGCTTGTCGGCCTCCCTCAGTGGCCCGCTCTTGATCCGGCGACGGATCGCAAGTCGGACGTACGACCGGCAAGAGCACAGCCAAAGAGTGGGGCGGATGGGAAAAAGCGAACAAGTCGAAAGAAAGCAACTCGGCACACAAATGATTAACAAACACATTAAAGTGTGCCTTAATAAAAGGATAATAATATTGTCTTACATATGCACCCGGCATCCCGGGGATTTAACATATTGTCTTGGCAAAAGCAACAACTAAAAGACAGGTAAATCAAGGGCCAGCTGGAGGAGCATCGGAGCGGCCGCCTGCCGGATCGTCGCCGGGCGCGTCTTCCGCCTCCTCATCCTCCATCTCGTACTCCTCATCAGATTGAGGGTTCGGGTCCGCGACGAAGAGGCTTTTGTCGACGAAGTCGGCGATGGCGCTGGCTCGGGCAAGTCGGGCAGTCTTGAATTCGGCCGGGAGCTTGTCCTCCACGTCGGCTCGCCGGTACTCGAGCTGCTCCAGGTCCACCTCGTTGTACCAGGAGAGGACAAAGGACAGCGCCATATCAGCACCAGCGCGCGTGGCAGACTCCTTCCAGTCGAGGAAGCGATCCGGCGCCCGCTCCATCAAAGAAGTGAGGCTGGAGATATCTTGCGGCGCCGCCTCCGCGGGCCACAGCATCGGGACCAGCTCCTCAGCCGCCTTCCGGAGCTCCCAGCCAAGCTTGGTGATGGGCTCGACGCGGGCAGACATGGACGCCATGTAGTCCTCCATCGTGAAATACTCCGAGCTGCCCTCGCCAGTCGCCCGCTTCCTGGACTCGCGCGCAACGCCAACGGCTGCCAAGGCCGCGTCCTGCGTTTCAGGGAAGGCCGCTGCAAGAAAAAGCATGTCAGAAGCCATCGAAGCCGAAATAAGCTGAAAAATGCAGATTTTCGAAGTCCTAAAGTAAGACTGGCGGCAGCCGGCACGAGCCGACTGCCCCCAGCCCGAAGATGGAGATTTCGAAGTCCTAAAGTAAGACTGGCGGCAGCCGGCACGAGCCGACTGCCCCCAGCCCGAAGATGGAGATTCCGAAGCTCTAAAGTAAGCCTGGCGGCAGCCGGCAAGAACCGACTGCCCCCAGCCCGAAGATGGAGATTTCGAAGGATAAAAGAAAAAGCCTGGCGGCAGCCGGCACGAACCGACTGCCCCAGCCCGAAGATGGAGATAGCGAAAAAGATAAAAGTTTACGCCGCCGGCTACCAACCCAGGCCGGCAGCCGACAGCCGAAAGCCGGCAAAGGGAAGGAAACATAGAGGCACTCACCCGACAAGCCGCGATCAAGCGCGCCAATCTCCTCCGTCCAGCGCTTGGCAGTAGCCGTCAGCTCCGTGGACTTGGTGGTGACCTCCTCCTGAAGCGCAAGCCGCTGCTTCTCCACCTCATCCAGCCGCCTGCTCAGATCCGCCAGCTTCTCCTCCCCGTCCTTCTTGAGGGCGGCAAGTTCCTTGAGGTGGTTAGCCTCAAGCTGGCGCAGCCGCTTCAGCTCCCCGTCAGCCACCTTGAGCTTGGCGGCTGCAGATCGGCCCGCCTCCTCGCTGAGGGCGCACTGGTCGCGAGCAGCCCGGAGATCCGCCTCCAGCCGCGGGACCTTGGCGGCCTCAAGCTGCGAGGCAGCCGGAAAGAAACGTCGGCCAACGAAGACTAAAGAGAAAGAAGACATCGAGTCGGAAGAAGCAAGAACTTACCCTTGACGGCCTCCAGCTCACGAGCCAAACCGGCCCGGTCCAGCTTGGCCTTGTGGTAGTGGGTCACGGCGCGGTTGTACAGATTGGTGCGCCGATCCGCCACAGCCTAAGGAAAAAGAAAAGTCAGTATGCCAGGCGAAACCCGGACCGGCTCCAAGCAGCCGGCCCATGCCTCGGAGGGCTACCGGGATGATAACCAAATCAAAAAACAGTTGAAGCTTACCTTGCTGGCTTCCTCCACCTTGGCGAGGTTGGCCGCGGCCTCGGCAGCCCTAGCCTTGAGGTTGGCCTGCAGGCTGGAGAAGAACATCTCCACCGACGCTTGGTCGGGGTTCCCCTCCCGGCTGGTCACCTCATAGGAGTCGGCGCGGAGCCACGCCTGCTCCATAGTGCCAGCCGAGCCAAGGCTGGAGTCGGAGGCGGACGGCACATGCGAGGAGCGGAGCGCCCTTGGCCACGTGCGAGGCCCTGCGGCGACGCCGATGGGGTTCCCGTCCTCACCAGCGCGCGCGAGTCGGCGCCCTCCGTGCGCGCCGGCTCATCCCTTGCCGGCTCCTGCCTGGTCGGCTCCTCCGTCGACGGCTCCGGTGGTGGCGGCGCTCTGGGCGAAGCAGATGGCCCAGTCGGCGCAGCCATCTCCAGTGCCTGAGGTGTCCCCTCCGGGCTTTCATCCAACACCACCACGCTCGGCCCGGCTCCAGCTCCGGTCGCGGGCGGCGCAGCCCTGCCGGCTCCGGCTCCGGTTGCGGGCGGTGAAGCACTGCTGGCTCCGGTTCCGGTTGAAGGCGCCATGCCCCGGCCGGCCCCAGCGGCTGGGTCCAGAAGACGAGTCCGGCGCGGGAACAAGTCGTCCAGCGTCGGCTGGCGCATCGGCTCGGCCCGCGTGCCGCGATCAGGCGCTGAGGCCAGCGGCACGGCGAAGGAAGGCGCCCCTGCGGGAGGCGGAGTACCCGCAGGCGGCGGCGGCGTAGGCGCGCGCGGTGGAGGCTGCGGCGTCGACTCCCTCCTTTGTCGAGGAAGCGGCGACACAACGCGCGGAATCTGCCGGGAGCCGCCGCCCTGGGCAAACTTGATGGGAGCCCTAGCCGGACAGATAAAGAAAAGATAAGCATAAAAAGTAAGGAAAGAAAAGGAATCAAACAAGAGAGAAAAGAGAACTCACCCGGCCTGCTCCGGAACCTTCTTCGGCTGCAGCCGGCGGAGCTTCTTCGCCTTCGCCTCCTCGGCGGCAGTAGCGCGGAGGTCGCCGGCTCGCTTCTTCCCCTTAGGCGTCGAAGTCGCCGTGGTGCTTGGAGGCCTCGCGCGCAGGGACACGGCGGGGATTGGCCCCGTGGTGGACGTCGCCGGCTCCTCGTCCTCCTGCGGCTCCGGTGAAGGGGGCGGATTGTGCTCCCCCTGGCCGCTCACGTCGGGCGCCTGCAGCAGGTCGTCGTCGCCAGCCTGGTCGCCGGCTTGGTCAGCCGGATCGGCGTGATCCGGCGTCCATCTCCTCGTCGTCGGGTCACCATCCTCGGCGTTTTGGCGGGAGAAGAGCTAGAAAAAACAGAACATGAGCAAACGACAAGCCGGAATTCGGCAGAAGAAAAGGAAGTCGGCCTTGCAGCCGCAAGCCGGAAGTCGGCGGAGACACAAAACTTACCAGCTCGGGCGGGTGGGCCCTGTCGTGGGGCGCCAGCCCGTAGTTCCACTCCTCAGGCATGTTCGCCTTGGTGATGTTGTTCACCCGGCGGGCGACCTGGGCCTTGGAGACCAGCGCCGTGGACGTCCGGTTCGGATCGAACCGGCCGGACATGTGCCCGATTGTGGGTGCGCATCCGGAGCGGCAGCACCCGGCGCTAGGCGATGGTGCGAGAGGAGGTCCTCGGCGGTCAACCCGTTCGCGACGGCCGCCCCGGGAAGTCCCGGAGCTGATTCACCTCGGCATCCGGATCCGCCGTGCGGGCGTTGTAGCTCCGGTTGATCCGGCCGGCCGGAGGAACCGGGTTGAACTCCGGAAGGTTGATCCGGTCGACGAGCTGGCCCTCGTTGCGCACGTAGAAGAATGACATCGCCGAGTTCTTCACCGAGTCAACGGTTGGAATCTTGGGGAAAGGCGTACCGGGCCGGGTGTAGATCGAGGCGGCGCCGCAAGCCCGCAGGCGGCCCTCAGTAGTTTGAGCCTTCAAGTAGAACAGCCGGCTCCAGAAGTCGATGTCCGGCCACAAGCCGGCGTAGGCCTCCATAAACGCCACATAGCAGCTGAGGAGGATGCAGGCGTTGGCCGGCAGATGGTGCGGCTGCAAGCCGAAGTTGTCGAGGAACTGCCGGAAGAAGGTGGAGGCCGGCAGGCCCATCCTGCGATCGAGGTGCGCGCCGAAGAAGACGCGCTCGCCAGGCTGCGGCACGGGCTCCATCTCCGCGCCGGGCGCCCGCGTGACCACCGACGACGGGATCCGGCGGAGGCGCACCAACCGCGCGATGTCGTCCTCCCGCATGTACGAGCCCCGCCACGATCCGCTGGCGGAGGCCATTGTCGAGGAAGAAGAAGAAGATGACCACGAAAGGCGAAAGGGCGAAGAAGAGCCTTGCGACGGCGGCGGCGACGGCGGCGGCTGAGGACGCTCCGTTGAAATGCGGGGCCCCGTGGCGCCGGCTCGACGGAGTAGCGGCGGCGGATCGGCGGAGATTCGCTCGCCGGAGTTCGCCAGCGGGAGACGCTCGCCGGAGCAGCAACGGGCTCAAGCGCGAAGAAGAGAGCGAGGAGAGCGGGAGCGCGAGGAAGACGAAGTGGGCAAGTGGCCGCCTAGGTGCCCTCCCCCGCGGCATTTATAGCCGACCGCGGCGGGCGGTTGGCCTCCAAGTGGCGATCGTGGCCACGTCGCCCGGATCTTCTGCGCATTAACTTCCGCCACGACCGCTACCGTTACGGGAAACCGCCACACCACATCGCCCACGACCGCACCAAATCCGGAGGGGACATTGATGTGACCAGACGAACCGGCGGCAGAGCCCAGGCGTCGAGCCGGTCCAAGTCGGGCGCGAGGACCCGAGGCGGCGGAGACTCCGGCGCACCGCAAGCCGGAGCCGGACAATAAGTTCAACTCGGACCAAAAGTCATCAGCAAGGCGGAGACGCCACCAAAACTTGCGAGAAAGCAAAAGCTGCATAAGTGTAAATAGCGGCCGGCTAGAAGCAGCCGGCAAGAACGAGCCGGATGAGGGCGCAGCCGGCTGAATGAAAATTCTCAGTCGGCCCCTCCAAGTGCCGCCAAGTATATACGAGAAGCCAGGAAAACCTGCCTAGGTCCTTCTAAACGCAGGACCTTGCCAGCTTCGGGGGCTAATGTCGGGGAAGACCCCGGGTAGGGAAATGGACGCGGAGCAGCCGGCTGGCCACCGGCCGGCTCGCGGCAAAGGCCGGGCGAGGAGCAGCCGGGCTGGCGCCGTGGCCGGCTGGTCCGGAAGCCGGCTGGCTCTAGGTCCTAGTCGGCCTGGCTATGGCCGCCAATGCTGTAGCTGGGCCGGCTTCTACAAGCCATATCCGGTCGGGGGTTTGTACCTCGGACCGACTCGAGGCTGGCGAGTCTTGCACTAGGAAGGAACCGGGTTGGTGATCCGGGTTCCCAAAGTCCACGCTGACTTCATCTTCCGTAAAGCGCGGGGCACTGTGGAGCAATAGTGCCACGCGCCGGACAAGCCATCATGGCCTACGACGACCCGTACAGGCTACAGTGGCTGATGGCGACAAGGACACCTCCTCTCCATACCGCTGACCTTGGCAGCCGGATGGGACAGGCCATGAGGCCTCAACGGCTCCTGACGTCACTGCCTCGGGAAGGAGCGGAAGCCGGAGCCGGCCAAGCCGGCCAGTAAACTGTAGGGTCTTATATGTAAAGTGCCGGTGCCTATATAAGCCGCACTACCCCCTCTCGTGTAGGGGATCGATCATTCTTACTTCATTCCACCCTTAGCGCTGCCCCCGTGAGAGAGACCATCGTCTCCCTTAGCCTCCCAGGAGCAGCCGGACACAGCTCTAGGAGCATCTTTGTATTGTGTGATCATCATATACACTCTAGCAGGAGTAGAGGTTTTACCTCCACCGGAGGGCCTCGAACCTGGGTACGTCGCCGTGTCGCTCGTGCCCATACCCGCTTCCGGATACCGTCGTGAGATCCCTCAGGAACCACCTTCGGTTAGCCACCCTATGGCATATGCCGTGACGATACCACGACACAATCAGCATAGGCAAAGTTTGGTTCTCACACATACGGACAAGTTCCGCCAAGAAAGGTGGTTTCTGAACATCCTGAGCAGCGCCATGAATATCCATTCAAAACCATCCAATTTGGATCGTATATGTAGCTTAATGCAAAACTCTCCCGCATCAACGTCTCGAACGGTGAGAATATCTGCATTAACCCCAACTAGGATGCCTCCGGATCTGCCATGTGGCGGTAAACAATACCAAACAAAATTACATCCTCCTGCTAGATCCCTTAAGAAAGGAGTCGCAAAGTTTGACCTCCCTGTCTCCAAAAAAGCAACAATATCTAAATTTTCTTCTCTTATTGTCTCTTTAATAAAAAGATGTTTACTCGAATCTCGCAAACCTTCACTATTCCAGACTAAAGCTTTAATTTTAAGATTTTTTTCTTTTGGTTCTTTTTAATTCGTGCACTACGTCTTACCTTAGGTTGTTCAACTTTAATAAACCTCTTACTATGAGCATGGCCAGATTTCGCCTCTTGGCAAAAATGATCCGTATGATCTTCCAAGCCAAACGTCTCTTCTACGGTCAAATCTTCACATAGCCCCGAAAATTTAGAAACAAACAGATTATGTGGATCATCGTCACTAGTTCTTTTTTTCCGCTCTAGAATAGTACACTCCCTTTCATTTTCTACAGCCTTTAACATTATAATCGAGTCGGCTACTTGATTAGAAGTTTTTCCAAAGGAAACCCCTAACTTATTAGCCCGGGATAAAATCTCATCATTTGAAAGAGAGGTAAATGAATGTTTAGATACTGAAGCTTTACCTTGATTATTAGCCCTGCAAAGCCTTCCAGTGAGATGCAGACGCAAGAGATGAGGCGAAGGCTCTTCAAACAGGGAGACCTGCAAAGAAAGAACACGAGTCTTATTGTAACGAACCAACAACTAATATACAGAAGACTGGAAATGTTTTGTTATTTAAGATACAACAAAGTATATATATATATAGCCAGTTTGAAATAAGGACAGCTAAAATAAAATAATACTCAACGGATTAAATCAAGAATAAGTCATGACAAAGGATGAAAGCATTTGATGACAGATCCATGCTTGGACAATTTTTACCTATAAATTTGTTGTCAGGTCTGGAAACGTGGAAGATTAATTGTGAGAATGAATATCTACCAAAGTTATATGCTAATTAATGTGGCCACAGTAGTTGCATTGATCTGACGATTCTTGTGTAAGTTGAACAAAGTGAAGTCTATGTTTCAAAAACAAAAAATAGCCAAACCATGAGTTAAAGAATAGTATTTAGTTAGCTTCAGTCTCTATATCTCGTAAGTCTGAACTCTGAAGTCATTTTCGAAGTTCAGTCCAGCTACCAGTTACCAAATATTGTTTCTTACATAGTTATCTGTTGGCCTCTCAAGTCTAAACACTTCCAAATTTCAGAAACAGCTATTATGGTAGCTGAACAAAGAATTTTGTCTCCTGTGTATTGCCTAGAATATAAAGATCACGCTAAAATTTGACCAATTACTATGTCAAGATCATTAAGTGGGCTGCCACTTAGCGGTCACCCATGACCACGGGACAAATTCCGACAGCACCCCCCTATCGTTTAGCACAGAAGAACGCAACATTCTTCCTCTTCCCCTGCCTTCTGCACAGGCCTAACCGCCTACCTCTTCTAACTTCTAAGGCTCTGCCGCTCTCCCACTCACTTTTGTTTGATTTCACGGACGAGCGAAGGAGATGGGCGAGCCACGGGACGGGGGATAAGATAAGGAGAGGGGTATAAGATGCTGCCAGATATCAACCGGTACTTCCAATAACGGAACCGCTCCAGGCGAGATCGCATCTGACCAACCCCTCCTGCCGGCGTTGTCGCCCGATCTGCCCCGCCTCTGTGGCCTTCGGGCCATGGGGGTGCGGTGGATCGCGGCCCTTGTCGGCGGGAGGGCTCCACTCTCTGTTTTGTGGGTTCCGTTCTTCGTTTGTAGGGTCAAAATTTGTAGGGGTGGCGCTCAGGTGGTGGTGGCGCCGCCTCGTGCAATAAAGTCTCCCCGGCTTCAACCCCATCTCGGCGGCAACGTTGAGAGGCTTGTGGGAGTGGTGTCGTCTTCGAGGTTTTCGTCTGGCTGTGGGGATCTTCGGATCGTCAAGGAGCTTCAGCGGCAGTTCATCCTTCTTCTTCGTCTTCGGAACGGATGTGGTCTTCTTGACTCGTTCGGCGACTTCCCGTCCGCAATCAATAACGTCAAGCTGGCTCAGGGAGGAGCGGCAACGGCGGCGCGCCGTCGACACGGTCCGGAGGTTGAAGTTGAAGGGCTTCTCAAGGATCTTGTTGTACTTTTCGTTTTTCTTGGAGTGTTTTGTACTGTTCGTTGTTTCTTTTAATGCCAGTGTTCAATACGCAAAAAAAAAAAAAAGATAAGGAGAGGGGTGAGGGTGAGGCTCACGTGAGGCCGATGTAACAAGATGCTTGTTGGGGAATGATCATGCCCACAATTGCTCACCAAAGAGCTTCTTTGGTCATTATTTATCCAGCTAGGCTTACTAGAATATAGACTTCCTCTGTTAACTAATGTAAGATCTTTTAGATATTTCGAAGTGGATTAGATAAATATTAAAATGAGTGAACCTACATAAACACCTCTAGATACACACTAAAATGAGTGAACCTACACCACATCTAAAAGGTCTTAGAGGAAGTATTTAGGTACCACCTTCCAAGCAGCAGCTTATTAATAACTAAATTGAAAGACAATCTTGAGGGCAGGTACTTTTCAGGGAGAACGAGAAGTCTTCAGAGCATGGGATTGCATCATGTTAACACCTTATTGACAAGGTTTTACATGGTCAACTTACTACAGGCTACTATGGCCAACTAAACTATGGCCGATCCAGCTGCTCAACATCAACAAATATTTAGCACCGACCTTGCTTTGCGTTGTTTCAGAAACAATTTCTTTTTTGAAAAAGATACAAATGAGAAGATAAATTGACATGATAATTAAAGCCAAAGTTATCTGCCCAGCCTAATCAAGGAAACATCCATAAAATCAGACCTGTTGGAACTAAAATCAGGTGGACCACCACTAACACTAGATAGATTTTGGACCTTAAACGAGCAAGCGAGTTAAGCTAAATCTTAATGAAAGATTCTTCAGGAAGTTTAGATGCTCACTGCTCGCTTAGGTACAAGAGGAATCCGTCGTCGCCGGCGTACTCGCCGCAGAACGCCTCGCACTGCCCCGCGCTACGGTCGGACGGCAGCGCAGGCCATCCCTGGCGGTTGAGCCTAAAGGAGAGGTCGGCGTTGCCGCGCATCACGATGCGGCGCCATAGCTCGGGCTCGTCCCGCGCTGCGCGACGCCAGGAGCGACACACCTGGTCAGCGCCCATCAGGATGTCAATGTGATCAAGCTTGTCGAAGATGGCCAAGATCCAGTCCAGCGGCATGTCCGCCCACTTATTCGGACTCTCCTCCTCCGCTGCAACCGTCGCCGTTGCCTTCTTGCGGCTGCGCCGATAGCGGGCGCCTCGGCGGCGAGAGGGGGAGGGCATGGCGTGGCGTAGCGTGTGCGTGCTGAGGGTTAGGGCTCCATATATGGATTTCCTTTCTGGGCTGCCGGTACGGTGGTGCCCCAGATTAGTTGAGATCGCTCAAGACTCTTCCTACGAGGGTGGTCTGCACGTCATGCCCACCTGCAGAACTTTGGTCGAAAATCGAAGCAAAGAAAGCAGGGGACAATTTGAAGCAAAAGCTATACGTAACGCTGAACGGAAATTGCAGATATGACCGATCTCGCCAAGAGGACAAAAACATCCATGTCAGTGTCAGTTTTACATGGATATTTACAGGGTCAGTGATTGATGAAGCCGAAAGCATCACATAGGCTACTAATTTTTTTTTTCAACAAAACGCAGAGACATTGCGTTTCTTTTCATTGCAAAGAAGGAGAGTTTGTTACAGGATCACGCCTCCAGGGAGGGTGGATAACTGGTAGGCTACTGAAAATTTTCAGCCGAATCTAATAATAGTAGTGAGAAAATCAATCATTCTGGTGTAGAAAGCGCAAATGGTATTACAATGTGTTTCCTCAGCCTGCTCTACTTATTTCAAGCGAACTGAAGTAAAACACCGCTGACCTCCTTATTGCGCTGAACTGAACTGTTACCTCTTTATAGCAATATAAACTGAGCTAGTACGCATAATCTAGGAGTCCAGAAATCCTATTAATGGAGTATATTTAGTCTGATTTCGTAAATGAAACAACACTCGTACGAACCCCAATAAAAGAAACTGCCTGCGGACAAAAATCAAAGCAAGAAATTACCGGCCATGTAAGAGGGCCCAATCTGGCCAGGCACTTCTGTCGGCACATCTAGAAGTGTAGATCAATTCTTTAGATTCTCATGCACCTACGCATGCCCTTGGAAAGTATCCTATCATGCTCTTCAAACTCGATCTTATCGGGGTCACTAAAGTAGCGAGAATGATCGGAATCATCAGAGTCACATGGCGCGATGAAAAAAACCTGACAATCACGCTCATCATTATCATCTTCATGGTGGGAAAAATCCATAGACCATGAAGAGCAATAACTAATAGGGCTGCCGGGCTCGAAATACTCTGAGTCATTGGTGAAGTCATCGTGGCTACCGGACTGAAAATGTTCCCAATCATCAGTGAATGCATATGGATACAGCTTCTTTGTCTTGGGCTTCTTTTACAGTACCTTTTACCACTGCTAGGGAGGGGAGAGGTATGATTTCAGCAACGGTCACGATTAACTGATTTAGATTAGGTCCGGCAGCCCATTAATAGGTTGGTATTAAAAAAAATAAACTAGTAGTATACGGCTTGGCCCAACAATTAGCCCAGCACATGGCGTCGTACGTGACAATCGCCGCCGTCGACATTGACATCCCCTCGACCTGCATAGAGGGCGACCACCGCCGCCATCCCCGACCTCCTGCATGGAGGGCGACCGCTGGCGCCGCCATCGACTCACCGGCGTCCTGCATCCAGGGCGACAGCCGCCGTAGACTCCCCGTCGTCCTGCATCAAGGGCGACCACCACTGCCGCCATGGACTCGTCGTCATCCTGCATCGAGGGCGACCACCGCCGCCGCCATCGAATCCCTGTCGTCATTCATCGAGGGCGACCGGCACCACCACCGGGTCAGCCTGGTCCTGCATGGCCAGCACCAGGTCGATGCCGCCGCAACATCGAGGGACGCCGAGTGTAGGTAGCATATTGCTCTATTTCTTGTTGATCTGAAGTAAATAATCCATACTCTCTGCTCTAATCCGCCAGCTCAATGAATATGGTTCTACTTTGCTTTCTTATTTTTGTGATTTTCATTTGCTGGAGTGATGAACCACTATGAGCATATTCTGAAGTTCCTTTAATTTGCTAACTGCTCTGGCTATCATCCATATTTAAAATTGACCTGGGCTATCATCCATTCTTCTTTTTTCCTGAATTTTTCTCCTTTGGTGATGTGAAGAACAAACCAGGATAGCAAGTGCATTTAGATAAATTGCAGAGAAACGGTAAATCATCACAAGATTCATGCAGTTGATTCGTTGTCATCACATAATTTGATTATTATTATTGTGTAAAGCCTTATTTCTTATTAATACTTGGTAATACCATAGGCTAGCATCTCGTTTTTTTGGGGTAGCATTAAATATTTTCTTGTTAAACTCAAGATGCTCTTTTTCTGGTCCTTTGTGTTCAAGTTAACTAACTAACTGATATCGCATATGAATGAACATTCTAGGCAATATGATTAGGTGACACTTTCAGGCTTTAGGTTGTCAACTTCGAACATCCATGCTGATACTTGCATTGTAAACATCATGACTTCCGATGTTAACATGACACAATTACAGAGAGCATATGTCAAGGTTCTAGGATCACATTTTACATATAGTACGTGTCGATAGTCATTCAAGCAAGCACAGAGTAGAGAATATGAACGAATAAAGGTAACATAAGAAGTTCAGCAGCTATGTCAACATGGAACTTGGATTTGCCATGCATCTTTCAAAACAGAGGAATCAACTTCCCCCCTTGCGAAATTTAGTGCCGCTAATTAAGGATAGCTGCAACAATCCCGAAATAGCTTCCTGGAAACAATTTAAGAGCAAATACGTGAGAAAAAAAATCAGCTCAAATTGTCCAGTGATCATCACATATGAAAATGGTTTGAGCTACTTGTTCCTGAGTACAGTCTTATCCATTGCTTGCACCTGTTCCTTTTTCGAGAAAATTTGCATCTGTTCCTCATTTGGGTGTGACAATTATCAGGTAAATGGTGTGCATGAATGCTCCAATTTCCCTTTTAGAGAAAATACCTTCTCGGAGATATATTTATATGGACTCATTTATATTGTAGATTTGCACCCTTTTGCTGCACGTTATCAGAATGGAACACAAAGTTGCTTTTTGGTACACCTTTTTACCTGTCATAGCCTCCTTGCGGTTTACTGATAGATCATTTTGTTCCTCATTAGGAGGGGTGTGACATGGATTTGCACGTTGCCAGATCGGTTGGTTATATCTGAATAGCATCTGAGTTGTCTAAATAAATCTGAAGGTAATGTCATGTCGTGTGCTTAAAATTTGAAGAGGTGCCTTTAAAAATAGTTTTATGTTCTGAAATATGTTATATGTTGTAAGTACCGTACTCACTAATTGAAGATCAGGTCAGGGTGGATAACGGGGCAAGAGTCACATTTGCACATGTGCAGTTTATTTGATAATTTGCAGCAGATTGATGATAGATAATCTATAAACATATGAAACTGAAATCTGAAACATTCTCCTGATTTGTAGGAGCAGAAGATATCGCTTCTGGTGGTGCACCGCTGGAGCCTGACAGAAGGTGATTGCAGGGACATTGGCGTTGACCGCAACCCCGTCAGTGCGACCATTAGATGCTTTTATTACATGAACTAGTTTTAGTTACTCAGTTTTGTCAACCAAATGAATATGTTCTTCAGTTCAGTCACTGCACTGTTACCCTGCTGAATGACTAAGTAGCTGTGTGTGTACACACTGAAGCGTCTCTGTCGGTTTTGGTCGTTGATCGAATGGACTGGGCATCGCAATGATTCATGATTAGATGAATGTATATATTTTGAATTCACTACTTTTGAGAGGTGGATTCTTCCATTTCTTTGGGCACAATGTAAACAACGCCGGCCATCACCCTGTCACTTTATCTCTAGTGGGCACATGAGCATCAGAGTTGAGACGAAAGCTGGGGTTGGCTATTTGAGATACTCAGGTATCTTCTTTTTCTTTTGGAAATCCTCTAGCGTGGATATATAATTTGAAGTGTCAGGTTGGCTATCACTAGCAAATGAAAATGTGCAGTCTTGCTTTTCTTTAAACTATGAAGCTAAATACAGATGCTGCTGCTGGCAATAAGCAAAATAACAAAATTTGTTTACTGAATAACAAAAATTCTGAATCAAACAAGATAACTAGAATCAAACCAAATGACAATCTGAATTAAATACACGTAGTACCAAACTGGATTAAAAACAACTAGTACCAACCCTAAGAAACTGAATTAAACACTGGATATAAGATGATCATAGCAAACTCCAATCATGCCTCGCCATAAACACCAGGACCTGTGCCGTCGATCTTGCCCACCAGGTCTCAAACTTGTGCTTGCAGCTCACGTCTTCATCCTCGTCAAGCTAGAAATCAGTGCCCTCTATCATCAAAGGGCCGCGGTCGATCACCTCTTTGACATGTAGAAGCAGATTGTACTCCTGCGTGCGCTTCTCTGTAGGGGAGAGTGGAGCTGGCGGTGATTCGATGTCCTCTGGAGATGGGAAATGGGCACTATATAGCTTGAAAAGGAGAAATAATCTATGTGGTTATCTTATGCAAGGCCTTCTTATGGAGCATGTAGGTGACTTCTTTATCTATCTCTTCCTGGCGGCTTCAGATATCGCCACCCTAACCAGTTGCTTTGCTATTCCCTGAGCACATTTTCCACACAAAAAATGCTTCAGCCTTTGCGTAATAGAACGACATAGAGTTGTTCTAGGTCTCACAAATGAGGTTAATAAAAGTTGCTATTCTATGAAGTTTTCGGACACGAGACCATGATTCTTCGAGGCAGAACTCAAGCTTCAGAACCCTCCTTTTCAGTTCCCGAACGGTTCTGCCCTGCTTCTTCAACTGTTCAACAAAAACCATCTTAAGTGAGAATGTAGCACTTTGTTTCTGTGGGTAAAATAGAAGCTCCGACCAAAAGACATGAGCTTTATAAGGAAGTGTACAAAAAGGCTACAAGACGGAGGACATGCATGATATGATATCGATATGACGGCAGGCCTCTGGTGACTTCAGTAGGGTTGCAGATATATGTCCAGTGTACTTGAATGATATCATTTCATACTATTGATAACCTGATAACTGTAAGTTTTTTAAATGAATAGTTCATATTGAGTTGGGCGCACCTATTTCTTGAGCTATTCGTCTTTTGATGCTATTATGGAGATTGAGATGTTTTGTTATTATTATTTTTTGAAGTACTTTGTTTTTCTTTTTTTGTGGCAATCTTCTGCACATTTTATATGAAGGATCTCGCTCAACAAAGGGGCATGTGATGTAATGTGCTTGTAAGCTATTTAAATTTCGAGGCATCTTGTGTAGCCATATCCTTTCTGTGCCTGCTTATTTCCATATGGGTTTCAGGTACTTAATTTGAGGAGTTCAAATTTTACAGTATATATACTAATGTATATGGCACTCAAGCATTGTTACTTGTTCCTGGAACACCAAACAAATATACCAACTACACAAATTTATATCATGTCCTGCGTTGATATTCTCCCAGTGCTACACTTATACTGTCAATTATGTGTTGTTGGGAAGTTTTTGTCTATGGCTAACTAAGTGCATCAAAATTTGAAAGGAAAGCAAGATGCCATGGATCTGCTAGCGACTAACCTGAATGAATGAAAGAGATACAATCTGGAGTACTTCTAAATGGGTTGGAGAATCTGTCCGATATCCCTGAATGCCACAATTTGTTCGGTTAACTTAATTGTGTCATACAGTCATACTCTTTTTGAGAGATGCTTCTGAACTAATTCAATTAGTAGCTGTCTTTGGAGAAAAAACTGAAATAGTGTTGTCAATCTTTGTGTGACAAAGCTAATCAATCGTAATTCTCGTTGAATACTTTTCTGATTTAGTTTTCGTAAAACTGTGACTTCACATTCTACTGAATTCTCATGGAACAGAACAATATTTGTATATAGGCATGTTGAGTCAATTGCTTAGATACCTCATCTCATCTCTCACCGGCATGTCCGTATGCAGATCAAACTCATCAAAAGTCTAAATGTACAGAGGACGATGCATGTAACGAGCACCTAATTTAAGATCGAAAAAAATACATGAAGCAAGAATCAACCGCACCTGCAGCTTGCAATGGAAGCCATAGACGTTGAGAAGGCGACGCCTCCCATCGGCTTCTTCCATTTGACCTTGAATGGAAGGAGTTCGTCGGCCTCCTACCACCTCCCGCACCTCCGCCGAGATGACACAGGCGGCGCGCCGCGATGACAGCCAGGCACCGCTCCCGGAATCGCGAGGTCGGCTTGGCCGGCTTGGCGAGCGGCGAGGACGGCACCGTCGATCTTGGATCCACGCGAGGCCAAGGGCCAAGGCCGCTGTCGCCGAGACTGTATTGCGGGGACGGCGGGGGGGGGGGGGGGTTAGGGGACACCGACGGGAAGCAGGTCAGCGCCGTTGACGTGCGAGCGGAGAAGACCGACAAGGGAGACGAGATGCCGGAGAGGATACGATGCGCGTTGGCTGGCGCGGTGACACGCACGGACGTCCATGACATAGTCGGAAATGCGCTGGGGTGGCTGCGTGTCGAGGATGAGCTTCTAGTGTTGGAACAGAAGACGGGGGCAAGGAGACGGTGGCGCCGGAGTTGGGGAAAGGAGAGAGCGGCGGCGGTGGCGGTGGCGGTGGCGGTGGCGGTGGCGAGAGCTCCCCAGCATTGCAGTAGATGACGCCCGGATCGACTACTGGCAGATCTGGGGCTGGACAAATCTACCGGGCTGGTCCTTTCTGTTGGGCCGGGCCCGTCTCTATTTTTTTTTCCTGAGGTGAGAGAATTTGCAGAGGTATGTAACATACCACTCCAGTTTTGAACCGTGGTATGAATTGATTTGGTCCATTGGATGGACGGAAATTAATGGCCATAATTTATTTGAGGGTACCACAAAAGAACTCGTCTTCCACATGCTTGAAGTGCTTCACCCGTGGACAAGCTGTGGCAACAACCTCAAACACCCCGTGCGTCATATATACTGTAACATTTGCAAAGCTCGAGCTCCTCCAGCAGAGGAAACTTAGTTATTGCCTCTGCGAAGGCTTCATTGGTTACATCATGGCAATCGATAAGATGAAGGCATTTCAGTAAGGGTGCCCTGCAAGATAGCCCACGATCTTAATTAGCAACGTGCATAACATCGAAATATGCACAAACATTTCCGTTATTCACATAAAAGAGAATAGAAAATTTCAGATGATTTTAAGTCATATAAAAGCTTTTTTTTTTTTGCGAACAAGCACTGATTATATTAAAGCCCAAACGTTACAAGAAGACACCCCAGAAGGATAGAAATTACAAACAGGTCCTCCAGCAACACGGTGACGCCGGTGAGGAGCAAGACGCATCGATGGCGCGCCGCCCGCTGCATCTTCCAAGCCTTGGAACGAAGATGATCCCCTTCGGACGGGAAGTCGTCGAAACTCGAACTCCGGGGAGCCTCCATCCAGCGCCAAAATAGCAGCACCGCCGGGCTTCAACATCAGCAACTTGAAGATCTTGATCTGGATTCACCGCTCCGAAATCCAGTTGGGGAAGGAACGTGCACGGCGGTCACCTAGGACCGCGAGCACGGGAGGAAGACGCCTGCTTGATGCCGTGGCTCCAGAGAGCGCCAACACCGGAGAGGAAGAAGACGACCCCAAAACACCCACCGCCGCCGCCTCCGCCTCCGGGGACGCCGTCGGTGAGAAACCTACTCAAGCCTACACTATTTACACGACGAGATCCGGGTTCCCCCACCTCCCGGCGCCGGAGCGGCCGGCGGAGGAAGGGGAACCAGCGAATCGCCGCCGGCGAGGTGGATTGACTAGGAGGTTTCAAGAAATCGCCCTCCGGCATCGTAGCGGGGAGGGGACGAGTCCAAGTTCGCGTCGTAAGTCATATAAAAGCTGAATAAACGTTTGCAAAAACCGTGATGTTCCCCTACTACAATTTTTTTTTGCCTTCTCTTATTTCACAGTGAGAAAACATAAACTGAAATTTTTCAGGAAAACATATACTTCTACTGTAATTTCAGAATGCATTTTGTACCAAAGCAAGAACGTGTTGAAATATTGGGCCCACTTTTAGTGGCCCAAATTAGATTTCAGTTTTTCCTATAAATCTCAAAGCCCACATAGTGGCAGCCATGTGAGTTTGAGCCCAAGTTGGTGGCAGCTCACTAGGGAGTGGCAAGAGGTGGGAAGTTTAGTCCCACATGGAAAGTTGGGAGGAAGTTAGACCACCTTATAAGGTGGGTTGTTTCACCACTAGTAAGTGAGTGAGAATAGGAGTGCTACACGCGCGCGCTCCTCCTCCTCCTCGCTCGACGCGACGCGACGCGACGCGACGCGACGCGACGCGCTCGTGTTGAGTGGATTGAGCCTCGAGCCGAGACTTTCCTTACTTTTTGCACCTCAGGAAAACGAACAGAGTCCTAGACGGACGCGTCACAGTTAGTCGGTTCGGGTCGCTCCCGGATCGTGGGCTATCTGTAACCGACTCGAAAAGTTCGTGCGACATGGGCGTGGGCCACATTGCCTAGGGTTTCCTGAGCCTATATAACCTCTTGCCCGGCTACCGCGGAAATACATCCAATACACGAGTTAGGGTTTGCACCTCTCTCTGCTTGCGCCGCCATCGTAGCCTACTCCATCCCGTCCGCCGGCGTGCACCAGCAAACGGGAGAGCAAGTCTCCGGAACCACTCGCCCTTGCGATCCCGTACGGGAGAGGGCGAATTAGGTTTTTGGGAAGCGCTCGCGCGACCGCTCAAGCTCTTCATCACGGGTCGCCTTCCGTCCAAGTCGGGCGGTGCTGCCTACCGTCGTCTTCAACGCCGTCTACTTCGACCTATCGTCCCCGTCGTCAACAACGTTATCATCAACAACGTTACTCGCTGCGACATCGTCCGCTACACCTCCACCGCCACCTCCACCGGATCGGTACGTGCGACATATCTCGATCCGTTTAGCGATGGATGTTGTACCGTTTGCTCTGCCTACTTGTTCATGTTGATCACTTGCATCTAGTATGTTCGAGTTTCACATGTTAGTAGTTACTTTCGTCATGCTTTATATTCTGGAATTAATCATGGAAATTGTGCCTAATTATCCAACAATCCAAAAACCTAATTGTAGGCAATTTCCTGAGTTAACAATGGCTGGTTTTGCTGATGCACTGAGGCCGGATAAGTTCACCGGTGTGCACTTTAAGAGATGGCAAGTTAAGGCCATGCTCTGGCTTACTCATATGAAAATATTCGACGTTACTGATGGTTTACCTGAAGGAACTATATCTGACCAAGATCAGAACAAGTTCAAGGAAAACAATACTCTCTTCGTCGGATGCGTTCGAGTATTCTTGGTCGATCGTCCTGTGTGATGTGTACATGCACATAACGGATGGTAAAGAGCTCGGGATGCACTCGAATGCTAAATTCGGTGCAACCGATGCAGGCGATGAACTGTACATCATGGAGAGCTTCCATGACATCGGGATGGTAAACAACCGTTCCGTAGTCGAACAAGCTCATGAGATACAGGTGCATTGCGAAAGAGCTTGAACTCCTTAAGTGTGCCTTACCCGACAAGTTTGTGGCTGGATGCATCATCGCTAAGTTGCCCCCTTCATGGAGGAACTTTGCCACAACTCTCAAACACAAGAGACATGAGATATCAGTTGAAAATCTGATAGCGTCTCTTGATGTTGAGGAGAAAGCTCGGGCTAAGGATAATACTGAGAAAGGAGAGGGTCGGTCTAGCGCCAACATGGTGCGGAAGAAACCCTACAAGCAAGAACAAAGGGAATAACAAGCCCTCCTTCAATAAGCCTATGAAGACTACAACCTTCAAGAAGAAGAAGATGATAAACAAAGCGGATCCGAGCTGCTTTACACTGTGGAGAGGCTGGCCACTTTTCTAAGGACTGCCCGGAGAGGGCAGACCGCAAGAAAAGGCGAGGCAAGTCAACACGGTGACCGCTAGCAATGCCGATGGGTACGGTAATCTCTTTACTCGTTCTTTCGGTATTTCAATCTCCATGTTGGTGGATTGATACAGGTGCTAATGTTCATGTGTGTGTCGACATATCCATATTCACTTCTTACCGGGTCGCCCGGGATTCTTCCGTCTTGATGGGGAATGGGTCACATGCTTCGTTCGTGGTGTTGGCACGGTAGATCCGAAGTTCACTTCGGGGAAGATCGTGCGAGCCGAGGAACGTGCGGCATGTCCCTACTATGAACAAGAATCTCGTTAGCGGCTCCTTCTATGCGTAGATGGGTTTAAGGTTGTTTTAGAGTCAAATAAAGTAGTCTGTTTCCAAGTTTGGACAATTTATTGGTAAAGGCTATGAGTGCGGAGGCTTGTTCCGCTTTTCGCTTTCGATTTCAGCAATAAGTCTGTGAACCATATTTGTGGCAATGTTAGTGATGATACCAGTGTTTGGCATTCTCGTTTATGTCACATTAATTTTGGTTTAATGTCTCGGCTATCCAGTTTAAGTTTAATTCCGAATTTCACCATTGCTAAAGGTTCTAAGTGCCATAGTTGTGTGCAATCAAAGCAACCTCGGAAGCCTCACAAGGCGGCCGAGGAGAGAAACTTGGCACCTCTAGAACTCATACATTCCGATCTATGCGAGATGAATGGTGTGTTGACAAAAGGTGGAAAGAGATATTTCATGACATTGATTGATGATGCGACTAGATTTTGCTATGTTTATTTGTTGCGAACTAAAGATGAAGCTTTAGACTACTTTAAAATTTATAAGGCCGAAGTTGAAAATCAACTAGAGAGAAAGATCAAGCGTCTTAGGTCGGATCGTGGTGGCGAGTATTTTCCTAAAATCTTTGATGAATTCCGTGAGGAACATGGTATTATTCATGAGAGGACGCCTCCCTATTCGCCCCAATCAAACGGGGTTGCCGAGAGGAAAACCGCACGCTCGATCGACTTGGTGAATTCCATGTTAGCCACTCGCTGGTTTATCAAAGGCATGGTGGGGGGAGGCTTTGTTGACTTCATGTCATGTCCTGAATAGAGTTCCTAACAAGAATAAAGATAAAACCCCTTACGAGGAGTGGTCTGGGAGAAAACCATCACTTTCGTATTTGCGCACATGGGGATGTTTGGCGAAAGTCAATATTCCAATTACTAAGAAGCGCAAACTCGGACCAAGACAGTGGATTGTATCTTTCTAGGTTATGCTCCGCGGAGTGTAGGCTATAGATTTTTAGTAGTTCAATCTGAAGTACCTGATATGCATGTTGATACTATTATGGAATCTCGTGATGCAACATTCTTTGAGAATATGTTTCCTATGAAAGATATGCATAGCATTGCTAGAATTTCTACTGAGATAGTTCCCGAATCTAGTACATCTAATGAGTATTTTGAACAATCACATGAGATTGTTATTGAGAAGGATGACAATGAAGCTCCTAAACGGAGCAAGAGACGGAGGATTGAAAAATCCTTTGGTGATGATTTCATTGTGTACCTTGTGGATGATACTCCCACGTCCATTGCAGAGGCATATGCATCTCCGGATGCAGATGATCTGGAAAGAAGCTCGTCCATAATGAGATGGACTCGATTCTTTCTAATGGAACTTGGGAGTTGTCGGACTCGACCCCACGGATGCAAGCCTCGTAGGCTGCAAATGGGTGTTCAAGAAGAAGCTAAGACCTCGATGATACTATTGAAAAGTACAAGGCGCGGCTTGTAGCGAAAGGCTACACACGGAGAGAAGGCGAAGATTACTTCGACACCTATTCACATGTCGCTAGACTTACCACCATTCGAGTACTACTATCCATGGCTGCCTCCTATGGTCTTATCGTTCATCAAATGGACGTAAAGACAGCTTTCCTTAATGGAGAGTTGGAAGAGGAAATCTATATGGATCAACCTTGATGGGTTTGTAGTAAAAGGTGCGAGAGAGAAAGGTGTGCAAGTTGCTGAAATCTTTATATGGCCCGAAACAAGCACCTAAGCAATGGCATGAGAAGTTTGACAGAACTTTGACTTACGTAGGCTTTGTTGTCAATGAGGCTGACAAGTGCGTTTACTATTGCCATGGTGGGGGCGAAGGTGTTATACTATGTTTGTATGTGGATGATATTCTGATCTTTGGTACAAACATGAAAGTAATACACGAGGTCAAGTCTTTCTTGTCAAAGAGCTTTGATATGAAAGATCCGGGGAGAAGCCGATGTGATTCGAACATCAAGCTGATTAAGAACGAGAGTGGGATTACTCTAACGCAATCCCATTATGTTGAGAAGATCTTGAGCCGGTTCGGCTATATTGATAGCAAGCCTTCTTCAACACCTTATGATCCCGAGTGTGACACTACGCAAGAACCGGAGGATTGCCATAGATCAATTGAGATATTCTCGCATTGTTGGCTCACTCATGTACTTAGCGAGCGCGACTAGACCCGACATCTCTTTTGTTGTTAGCAAGTTGAGTAGGTTCATGTCAAACCCGGGTACCGATCATTGGCATGCACTTGATAGGGTCATGCGCTACCTATGTGGTACAATGAGTTATGGGATTCACTATTCGGGCACCCAGTCGTGCTTGAAGGATATAGTGATTCGAATTGGATCTCGGATGTAGCTGATCCGTACGCCACAAGTGGGTATGTATTTACCTTTGGAGGTGGCGCAGATGTCATGGAGATCTTGCAAGCAAACCATATTGACGAGGTCAACTATGGAAGCAGAACTTATCGCTTTAGACACAACCACCGTTGAATCGGAATGGTTGCGTGAGCTCTTGATGGACTTGCCTGTGGTTGAAAAACCTGTTCCGGCAATCCTTTTGAATTGTGACAATCAAACTGTAATTGTCAAAGTGAACAATTCTAAGGATAACGCGAAGTCATCAAGACACGTCAAGAGACATTTGAAGTCTGTCAGGAAATTGCGAAACTCCGGAGTAATAACTGTTACATATATTCAAACAGACAAAAACCTGGCAGATCCCTTTACAAAGGGACTAATAATTGAGGAGAGTATTCTGTAATCCTCTCTATGTGAAGATGCACAACTCTCAATTGCTGTAAGGCAGGTTGGCAACAAGCCTTAATGTGTTTATGTTGGCTATTTTAGCAAAGGTGCTGTCCTACAGAGCATTCTTGAAATAACACACCTATATGAGTCCGATTGTTAAACGTCGCAATCTATGAGATTTGGGTGATCTCTAGTAAACTCATGAAGAGACCATGAAGTATGACGCATATGCTTCACCCGCGGGGTAGGCTAGCGGCAGCCATGTACTTGGTCATGACTTTGAGTGAAACCCTGTTCACGCAAAACTTGCAATCCAAGGCTTAGTCCATTGTTCAAGTGTGAATGGATGTAGCTTAAGGTTCTAGGCGGAAGTTCAACTTAACGATCTCCGCCGAAACACTCGGTATATAAACAAGCAGCGAGTATTGGTCAATCTCTAAATGGGGATTTGAGATCTGGTGGGGGATTGTTGAAATATTGGGCCCACTTTTAGTGGCCCAAATTAGATTTCAGTTTTTCCTATAAATATCAAAGCCCACATAGTGGCAGCCATGTGAGTTTGAGCCCAAGTTGGTGGCAGCTCACTAGGGAGTGGCAAGAGGTGGGAAGTTTAGTCCCACATGGAAAGTTGGGAGGAAGTTAGACCACTTTATAAGGTGGGTTGTTTCACCACTAGTAAGTGAGTGAGAATAGGAGTGCTACACGCGCGCGCTCCTCCTCCTCCTCGCTCGCTCGTCTCTACTCGACTCGACTCGACTCGACGCGCGCGCCGCGCTCGTGTTGAGTGGATTGAGCCTCGAGCCGAGACTTTCCTTACTTTTTGCACCTCAGGAAAACGAACAGAGTCCTAGACGGACGCGTCACAGTTAGTCGGTTCGGGTCGCTCCCGGATCGTGGGCTGCCCGGCTACCGCAGAAATACATCTAATACACGAATTAGGGTTTCCACCTCTCTCTGCTTGCGCCGCCACCGTAGCCTACTCCATCCCGCGCGCCGACGTGCATCGGCGAACGGGAGAGCAGGTCTCCGGAACCGCTCGTCCTTGCGATCCTGTACGGGAGAGGGCGAATTAGGTTTTTGGGAAGCGCTCCGCGCGACTGCTCAAGCTCTTCATCACGGGTCGCCTTCCGTCCAAGTCGGGCGGTGCTGCCTACCGTCGTCTTCAACGCCGTCTACTTCGACCTATCGTCCCCGTCGTCAACAACGTTGTCATCAACAACATTACTGCTGCGACATCGTCTGCTACACCTCCACCGCCACCTCCACCAGATCGGTACGTGCGACATATCTCGATCTGTTTAGCGATGGATGTTGTACCGTTTGCTCTGCTACTGTTCATGTTGATCACTGCATCTAGTATGTTCGAGTTTCACATGTTAGTAGTTACTTTCGTCATGCTTTATATTCTGGAATTAATCATGGAAATTGTGCCTAATTATCCAACAGAACGAACAACAGATAAACTCCAGATCAGATTACCTAGAAACGAATGGATATCTAGGTTGGGGGACCGAATCTTACTGGTCGGCGAGGAAGAGGAGGAGGTCATCGTCGACGTCGCCCTTGCCGAAGAATGACTGACACTGCCCGTCGCTGAATCAAATGGATAGCCGCGCCATCCTGTCAAGGCTGATAATCTCCCGGAGGAGTACTAGAGTCATAACCTCGACATTTTGATTGTGCTAATATATTTATAAATATTTGGAGGAAATGTATATAGATGGACACTTAATGCATGATTGCGTGTGTGAAATTTCTACGAAGTACTTTTAGAACAATTTTTTATTTCAAAATTTATTATAAAGTTGTATTTTAAGGGGCATGTTGAGGACCAAGGGAAGATTATCTCCCTGCCCTTTGGAAGAATAGCATTCAAACATTGCAATACTCAGCCGGAAGCGATCATGCAAATCTTGGACCAAAGTATTCATCTATCTTTATTTTTTTTCTCAACCATGTACAGTCTGACACTTCAAACTGAGACTCACTTGTAACCTTGTTCACATGCAGACATGCAGTCCTCCACGGTTTGGACTAAAATTAACGGACACACATATTAATTTGGAGCACTTTGATTATTTGCATGCAGTCCTCATCCACGGGATGGAAAATTTGATTCTCAGTTTCGCACAAAGAGATACGAGAGAGTAGATACAGACTTCTGGCTGAGAAAGTGTAATTAATTAAGCTGCTAGCCTTTTAGCGAACTGAACAAAGCATCGCGGCCTCTTTTTTGATGTTCTGAAGAGCAGTTGTTGTCTTGTTTAGGACAATTTAACGGAAAACCAAAACTGATCATGGGTGCATATGCACCTGGTATGTATAAAACATATTTCAAAAAGTAAAAAAATTTAGGAAAAAAATTTAGCATGTAGAGGGACATGTTCTATGTGTACACATAAAGTATCACGTAAAACCAACAATTTTTGTACCATGTGTAAAAAAGACAAATAATGCCTCGAGAAATAGACTATTTTAACACCAAAAATTTGTCTTTTTAGTACAGGGCACAAAACATATCGGTTTTTGCTGAAACAACTTTGTGAACATGTAACATGTCAAGGTATACACGAGGCATTTTTGTTTTTATTTTTTTAACATTTGGAAATATGTTTAATATGCATTTCAAATAAAGGGTGCATATGCACCCGAGTGCAGAAACACCCTGTCCACAATTTAATAACTTTAAACAGACTTTGAGCCCCATGCAGGCCCTTGGTTCCAAATCCTGGCAACAGTACACCGGTGATCAAGGAAGACAACAACATCGATCCAGGCCCAGCAGAACACATCAATATCAGCAATTCATTATTAGATTCTAAGGTACCTATGTCGATGTCTACGTGTGCCATTGATGAAACTCCTTTCATGCTCTTCAAAATCAGTCTCCTCGGCACGACTAAAGTAGCTAGAATGATTGCAGTCAACAGAATCATGGTCATCGGCATACAAATACTGAAAGTCAACCTCATCACTGTAATTGCGGTTTATGCGAAAACTGGAGCAATGACTAGTACAGTCGCCAGGCTCGAAATACTTAGTGAAGTCATTATAGACATAAGGATATAGCTTCTTCGTCTTGATCCTGGCACACTTGGCTTGCATGCTGCTATCTATAACAACATTTGCGCAATAGTGAAGGTGAAGGGATTCTAGGTGAGGACAGTTGTCAATGATGGTTGTTAGCCCCTCGTTATCAAGGTTGCCGTGTAAAAGCTGCAGGGAGCTTAACCGGTGCATCCTTGCGATTTCTAAGGCATCTCTATTGTCGGCAACAAGATAACCTCCTCTGTCGACATATTTTAAGTGCCTCAGTTGCGGAGAACATGTGGCAAAAGTCCTAATAATCCATGTGACATTCCTGTCGTTGCATTGGCAAAGCTCCAACTCCTCCAGCATAGGAAACATCTTTATTGCTTGTACAAATGCTTGATTGTGATGATAGACCATGGGAAGTCGGAGGATCTTAAGTAAGGGTGCCCTGCAAGAATAACACATGATCTAAGAATCCCGACATTATTTGCCAATACTTCAAAGGGCGCAAGTAATTCAAGGGTAAAAAAAAGAGGGACATTGGGACTTCCTTACCATTTTATTTTTGACCTAAAGCCTACAGCCCTGCTTTCTATCATTCTACGAAAGAATGAAGAGACTTTATCCACATAGAAAACCGCTTTATCTCCGCTCAACCATTTCATTTGAATAGAGTATGTTCGCAAGGAGTACAAATATTGGTATTTTGCTTTTTGTGGATGGAATTCCCATAAAATAAAAATGCGTACTAAAGACGGTATGTGTTGCCTACCAGTGTTTGTCAAAACAAAGACATATATTTTTAGTCAAAGTCAACGTAGTTTAAGTTCGAGATAAAAATATGAACTTCTACATGATTTAATAAGTATGCTATGAAAATATATTCTGATTTGGTACCTACTTGATTGCTCAAACTTATAATTCGTCGTCATTTTTGACTAAAAATACACATTTAAAAATAATAATAAAAGTTGGCTTCTTCTGGTGGTGAGGAAAAGTACATTATAGGCATCGCAACACTTTATCGATGGAATTAGTACCAAATCAAGGAGAAAGAATCAACTAATCAATGATAATGGCTAGTAATGGCGAGCGGGAGGTTCGTGGGAGCGTAAATCTTACCGCTCGGCGAGGAACAGGAGGAGGTCGCCGTCCACGCAGCCGTGCTCGCCCATGAATGCCACGCACTGCCCGGCGCTGAACCAGATGGCGAGCCGCGCCATCCTGTCGAGACTGATGGTCTCGCGGAAGGGACGGGAGTAGCCACGCAAGTCGATGCGGCGCCACAGCTCGGGCTGGCGTGCCGCGCTGCGCCAGGAGCGGCACGTCCTCGACGCGGCTCCAAGCATGAGGTCGACGTGGTCCAGCTTGTGGAAGATGTACAGCAACGCGTCCAGTGGCAGGGCCGCCCAGTTCCTCCTGGATCGCCTCCTTCGGATCCGGCTCCCGAGCCTTCGCGAGCTCCCGCCGCTGGGAGCCGCCGGCGGCGGCGGTGGCGATAGCAACGGCATCCTCGCGACGTGGAGCTGTGGCGTTAAACAGGGAAGACTTAGTTTTATTATGGACTGTGACCGGGGCATTAGCTAGGGTCGGTACTTATCTCAGCGAATATGTGCTTTGCCATTTTTCCCTGGAAAATGGTTAACGCCCTCTAAATTTATATGAGAAACTAAAGCACAGTTTTTTTACTAGCTATTATATGGTACCACCAGTAAAAATCAACGCCAGCACCTGACCCTTGTTTGTGTTTGATCTAGGCTCAAGAAAGTCTAGTTTTGGCACTTAAACTCTAGTGAAAGATCACTTTTTGTCCTATTAAAGCAACACATTCCGTAAATCTCGCCCCTTAAAAATGCTTATAAGGGGTAGCGCGGGTTTTCACTGAATAGATCCCGCAAATAAAATCCATAAAACCGAATATTTACTTGTATTAGCGACTTGTGTAACTTTTCTAGGCTATGAGCATACAATTACTTGGTAAAGGTCTATAAGTAGTTGTTAGAGCAAGATGCTTAATTTAATATTTTTTCTAGAGTTTTACGAAATTAGGACTTCACATAAAATTATGGAGTTAGGGTTTTATTAATAACGAAATTAGGGTTTCCAATTTGTTATACAATTTTAAAGTAATAACTTGAGGAGTAAAGTTGATGTTAATAAACAACTTTTAAGAACAAGTTAATAATGGGTTTAACATTTTTCTTATTTTTATCATTTTAAGAAAATGATAAGGACTAATACAATTTAGAGTTTAAATACCAATAATCATAATCTTAATGAGATTATGATAAAATAAAAAAATAGTGGTTTCTTCATTTCCTAATTAATTATTACTTATTTTGGAAATTTTATGGATTATCGAATTTTCACGGAATTAGGATAAGAGAAAAGACATAATTAATTAGTACTAGATAATTGTATTTTCATTTTTTTTAAAAAAAAATTTCATTTAATTTTAATGGATAGAGTTTTTTCTATAGACATTTTGATATCTTTTTTGTATTTCTCTGATTTGATATGCATTTGATATGAATTTTCTAAGTTTCAAAAAAATTCTAGAATTTAACCAAAATAGGAAATGCCATGTGTACCGGTCAAACCCTAACTACCAGTTGGTCCTAGGCCAGGTCAGACGCCACCCCAGCAGCTGACTAGGTCAAATCTGTCGTGGGGTCTCACTTGCCGACTAGGTGTTTTCGAGCCCCCACACCAAGCTGAACACGATGGTGGTGACGCTTTTCTCGGAGGACCACCGGAACTACGTCGGCAAGCATGCTCTATGGCGGCGTGCTCCGGCGAGACATCAAACGTGAGCTACATATCACATGGGAATGAAATAGATTGCTTGGAAGATGCTCAAGCTCATCAAGGTTGTGCTAAATGTTGGACATAGTGCACTAGAAGCAAATAATAAGGAGTATTTATTATTATATCTTCATTATTCATAATAGTTTCGTGTCATGCTATAACTGTATTAATCAGAAACATTGATACATGTGTGGTATTACAAACAAAATAGGGTCCCTAGTAAGCATATGTGTGCGAACTAGCTCATTGTGGTCATTTGATTATCAAGGTTTCCCGATCATGAACATACATGTCATTTGACAATGAGATCATATCATTGGATGAATGATATGATGGACATACCCATTATAATTATATATAAGCATTGCAACGCGATCAAGTCACAAATTTCAACGTTGCGATGTTTATGAAAGCGTAGTTACCTAATCCTTGGACCGTAAGATCATATTGATCTAATTACTGTCACCACGGGCTGCTTGATTGCATCAACCGTCACACCGTAATAGGGTGATCATAGAGATGTAGTTGGGTATTCCAAAGTGAAGGGTTGAGGCGTATGTATCAAGAGCGGGATTTGGTCATCCGCGTTATAGAGAGATACTTTGGACCCACTCGTTGATATTACATCCAAGTTGCGCAACACATGACTAGGTCATGAGGATTGAATCACACGGGAACGAGTTGAATGGCCTTGTCGAACTATGTATGATGATTTTGATGATCATATCTCGGACGAGTGCAGGTATCGACGTAACAAAGGGAATAGGACTCAACGTAATTGTTCAAACGACGATCATATCATCGTGGAATTCACAGGGGTCATTATGGGCATCCCGGCCCCCTATTGATCATTGACTGGAGAGGTGTCTCGGTCATGTCTGATTATTCATGAACTGTAGGGTAACACGCTTAAGGGTTGAAGATGCTTAGAGGTTGTTTTGGTAATTGGAATCACCAAAGAAATAGATATAGAGAGAGAGAGAGAGAGAACCGGAAAGGGCTCCTAGAGAATCCGAAGGGTGTTCGGAGTGGTCTGGGAGCTGTCTCACATCATTGGCATATGGAGGAAAAAGGGACACCCATAAATCTCTCAAGACCCCTCTCTCGAGGGTGATTTTTTTCCCGACTGTGGCTCCTAGAAGGGAAGTGCACGGAGGGAGTCGACACCATCTGGTACACGGGAACACTGTTGGGATTCCGATCCAGAAGATCTATTTCCGCAATCTTAGTTGGATCAAGAGGTTCAGGTGTCGTCACCAAAACCGTAAGTGTGTGAAATCTACGAGGTGCAAAACTTGCGACACTCAATGTCGTACGAGAACATGGAACACGACCCTGAGGCCGGTGACGAGTACGCCTACATCAACCATGTTCTGGCCGAACGTTAACCGTTTCGATCTACGAGGGTACGTTACCGAAACCATCTCCGTTACAACATTACTCTTACATAGATCTTGCGCGTTTGGAGTACGATAGTTATAAATGTTTGGTTTTCTGCCATGAACTCCTACACTAACATGCTCGGCGAAGTCGATCGGAGACGGTGGTGCGCGGAAATTCACGGATTTCGGCGATCACCGGCGACAGAAAACGGTTCGATTCATGCTGATCCGAGCTTCCATCGATGTGTGACTCCGCCAGGATGGCCTACGCGATGTGCCGCATCGAATGAGCTACACCATGGACTCTAGGATGGGTCCAGTCGTTGGCTTCATGCTCGATGCTTGCGGCGGGTTTCACACAAATTCGAGGAATAGAGAGGGTTTGAGGGGAAATGCAAGGGTTCTGAGGTGCTAGGGTTATACGGCGAAGCTATGCATAGATTTATAGGGCATGGCGAGGTCTGCAACGTCATTTCCTCACTGGCGATGGACGGGATACGTTGGCGATGTTGGTTGAATTTTCGAGCGCGAATCTTAGTGCTCTGACTGGTGGTAGATTCAAGAGTTATGCGCCATGGTCTGTGACAGTGCTTGCATCTGGGATCGTCCTTATCATCGATGATTACATGGTAGAGGATCTCCATCGCATTGTCGACCATCTGTAAGAAGAGCACGCCTTTCTTCTTTTTTATACCAAATCGGTATGGTGGGTAGGGCTGTGATAGTGTAGGGTGGTGCTGGGCTGCGCTTGGGCTGCTCCTGAGCTGCGGTGGCCTGTTCTAGTAAGTCCTCTCCTCTTTTTCTGTTTTCTATCATATATTTTATATTTTTGTTTAAATTCAAATTTGAATTCCTCTCTGTTTGTAGAATTTTAAAGGTATGAATGTTGTGAATTTTTTTAAAAGATTGTGTTGACTGCCAAAACCCACCGGCGGGCAGCGGCCTTGTCAACACTGTAGAGCCGGGGGGAGCCTAGAGCTGCGGCTGGCTGAGACCCGTCCGAGCGACGGCCCGCAATGCTCTTCTGGTCACATGCGGCGTTGCGAAGTGCAAGGGCGTGCCACCTGACCTATACCTGGTCGGGAAGGTGATGAGGTTGCCTCGCTTAGTTTCTGCGCAGGGCATACATGTAAATGTTAAATACGAGCCTCGATCGGCTCTCGAGGTTATCCCGTGAATCGGCTCAAAGAGCCGATCCACCCATGATCCGTACGGGGTGCACGAATACTTGGTGGTCCTGCTTGATCAAGATGAAGCTAATGAGATCTACGACGATTTAG
>NC_061508.1:210422305-210461977 GCF_022539505.1 Lolium rigidum | reverse complement strand
CGCGGCCCACCTCCTGATCGCGGTTAAATCCTGGTGATAACAGATTGTATCAAAGTTTCTTTCTTAAATTTGAAAGCCTTTTTCTAATATAGTTGTGTTTTAATTTGAATTCCTCTCTCATGGCATGATTTCAAAATGCATTTTGAATTCTATTCTGATTGAACTATTTGAAATTTGTGACTTCCTCACAGTAGGATATTGTTAGGTCCAGGGTTGTATTAAAAGTTTATTTTGTACCTTTGTGTATTTATGATTTTTAATGTGTCTAAATAGGTATTCTTAATAGTGATAATTCCACTGTTTTTTTTACTTTGAGTTTTAAAGTATTTTACCAAAGATTTGTTGAATTAATTAGTGATATAGAAAGGTTTTATTTTGTACTACCTCGTAATGATTTACAAGATAAGCTTATTATTGGATTATTTGTAAGGAGATGACCTCATGGCATGATTTCTTGTTCTTAGTTATTTCTAAGGAAAAACCAGTTGATCAATAACTTTGGATCGGAATGTAGATCATTGCACTAAGGTTTGTTTAGCTAATCACCCCCTTGTGTTTGAGTTTATGACATGGTCTTAAATTTACTTGTGGTTAATTTCTAAGTGGTATACAAGTTCAGGTTAGGATATGATCTAGGGTTATAGGTCTATAAGAAATACCTTGAGTTGATTAGGATTACTCTTGCTCACAACAAGGTGATAACTACTTCAAAATATTACTAGGGTTGACACGGGGTGTTTGGCTAGGCAAGGTTTTGGTATAATGTTAATACTTCTCTATTCTAGATGTTAAGAATAGGCTAGGGGTGCTTATTAATTAGTAGCCTCCCTACCATTCCATGTGATGGATGATATCTTCTTATGACATTATGGTTTAACTTGTTATTATATATCTCCAAATCATGATCATGCATAGACATCATCAAATTATTCTCCATAGCTTCTTACTTTAGGGTTTATGATCATTTACCAAATTGTTATGGTCAAGGGTTTGGCTTCCTGAGGTATCACTAAGGGAATATGGCTCTCACCTCCAAGAGAGTGTTTGCCTGAACAACTAGGGTATAACTCTTCTCTTATATTTTCTTTGTATGCACATGGCTGATTTAGGACCAACAACTTTTCTCACTTGGAAATGACTTGAATCATAACCTAGGGTTATACTCAAGAGATGATGATGTGATCATCTGGATATATGGATTATTACCTCCCTTCTCTTAGGTTTGATGAGAATACATTTGGATGGATAAATATAGGATGGACAGGGGGTTGTCCTTGTCATGAATTCAATATGGAGGATATACCATGAGGATCATGGTAAGGACATTGATTTAGTTAAAGACATGGAAAAGATAGGTCAAGAATAGTTTCTCAATTCTTTCTTGTTCCTTGAGTTGTAGTTGAATGATCTTTTAGAAGATCTAGTATTTGATCCTCAGTTAAGGTGTTGTTGTAATAGTTCTAGATCCATTTGACCTATCTAACCCATAGATCAAATCATCTCTACCCAAAACAAAGTTTTAGCAAATGTCACATTGAGGTTTATAGCGCTTCACTTGATGATCTAGTTCCATTCCGTCAACTCAAGTGAAACTTATGTGACAAGTTTTATTTGAAAACGCGAAAAATTCTCTGGATTTTCTATGCATGAATGCAGTGCACACATCTAGGTTATCTCTATTTGTAGCCTCTAAGCCTGAGATTCACATCTTCTCCGTGTTTTAGGCTATCTAAGAGATGCAAGAAATTCTGAAACACTATAGTAGTCTATTGCATGTTGTTACCATGTTAGTAATCTTAAATCTGAACTCAATTTGTGGCTAAAAGAGAAGATGATGAATGCAATGTTGATAGTAATTACAAGCCAAACTGGGACTGTTCACCCCACATAAATGGCGATGTAGTATGTGGGTTAGTCTTCGAGCACATTGGATTGCTTTATCTTTCTGTTTTGAGATATGTTAAGCGACTTTTTCGCACTTTGGTGGGTTGTGTGCATCCTAGTCAAGTGGAGGTTGACACAACATTTGAGTTAATAAAATGGCATTTTATCGGAAAATTGTATTCACGATTTCTAAGGTAGGAAAGAGGAGATTTTCAAGCAGCCTGTATATCATAGAAAAAGAGGATGGAAAAAATCCAGGTTAGCCCAAACTTCCATGGAATGTTCAAACTTGGCCTGATCTAAAATCCTCGATCCGCCATGGGCTGAATCAATGTTTTGTTTCTTCTTCTGGTTTTTATAAGTTCCAAAAACAATTATCTTTTGCAATATGCTCTATCTTGCACTCCTAATTCAGCGATCAATGGTACCTATAGTTTATGCATCCATGTCAACCTGTGCACATCCATATATACGTCAGTGCTGTATATAAAGTGCCAACAATATCAAACAAGAACAAACAGGTGCTCTGGCTGCAAATCCACATATGAAGCAAAGCCTGTACCTGTGATTTTAAACGCAGACAGCAGATACGTCAACCAGGTAATTGAGGTTCGTCAAGGATAAAAAGCGTGAAGCCTGCATGTGCTTTCCAATCAACCAGACAATAAACCGGATAAACGGACAGAACAGTGAATGTCCATTCGCAGTATTGATAAATGGAAATGATGGACTAGGAATAGCATCAAAAGAATTTATCGTCAAACCAAGTTAAAAGGAACACACAAAGTTAAAAGCTGCAATAAATTTGACAAGCTTATGAGCACAAAGGAACGAGTTCACGAACATTCTCCAATCAACATGGGAGACATAAACCACGGTCTTCCCTAAGAAAAAGTAAAACATTGCCAACAACTTTCTATGGCTCGGATGTTGGAACCCTATATATTCCGCAGATCCATTAGTGAAATGAAGTAACTTGATGCAGAGAGAGGAATTCTGGAGAGAGAAAAAACTTGGGGTGCCAAATAAAAGCAAGAGACCACCTTATAAACATCAATGAGCGGGAAGAGAAGAAAATATTCAGGCAGTTCCATCAGAACATCCAGATTTAAAATATTTCATTTGTTCCTAATATACCTGCATTGTCAAGAATCCTATGATGTTCTTTAATACCCTCTTCAACACTAGTAAGGTAGAGAAAACGATGATCAGAGTCGTTGCCGTCTTAATTCTGACTATGCCAGTATGGTCGTTTCGTGCCACCCGTAAAACAATACTACCTAATAGGTCTGCCATTGCTGAAAATCCTCGTAGTCATCAGTTGATTTGCCGTACGAAAGAGCAAGTTGGTCGACGCAAAAATGCACCCGGTCATCAGTTAAGGTATACCGGCACAGTTTCTCCCAGTTGACCCAGGCACACTTGAGGCGCAGGCTGCCGTCCATGCGGATATTGAGGCAACCGCGCAAGTCAAGTAACTCTAGGTGTGGGCAGTTGTCAAGGATGGCTGATAGCCCTTCATTGTCCAGGTGGTCACCGAGGAGCTGCAGGGAAAGCAACCCGGGCATCCTCGCAATTGCAGAGGCTTCCATGTTGTGGGTACAGCGACCAGTGTCGTAGTAGTTGTCGCGGATGTGGTATCCCTTTTTGACATGCCTAAAGTGCTTCAATTGTGGGCAGAACTGAATCACATGCCAAACATGTCTAATGTTACAACGCGAAAGCTCGAGCTCCTCGAGCAGGGGGAACCTTTTAATTGCCTCCGCAAATATTTCGGTGTCGACACCATAGGACTCAACGAGACGAAGGCTCTTTAACGAGGGTGCCCTGCAAGGGTATATCTTCATGTCGTCAGTACGTAGCCAAAATATAGACATAAATACTTGTGAGAAGAGATTTCGTAGCATATCGAGGGCAGGCAGCCGAATAAGTAAAACCTCCAGAAACAAGGTAGGGATTTTGGATAGGAATATCAGAAAGTAGAGTTGTCTTACTGCTCTGCTAGGAAAAGGATGAGATCGTTGTTGACGCAGACATCGCCCAGGAACGCCTCGCACTGCCCAGCGCTGAGCGAGATGGCGAGCCGCGCTGTCCTGTTGAGCCGGGAGTGGCCGCGCATGTCGATGTAGCGCCATAGCTCGGGCTGGCGCGTGGCCCCTCGCCATGAGCGGCACGCCGTCGACGCGCCTCCGAACATGAGGTCGGCGTGGTCAAGCTTGTGGAAGATGCTCAGCAACGCGTCCAGGGGAAGCTCCGCCCAGCTCCTCTTGGCCGACCTCTTGGATTGTCTCCTCCGGCTCCGACTCAGCTGCCGCCGGCTTCCGTTCCTGGGAGCCGGCGGCGATGGTGGGGATAACAACGGCATCGATCTAAATTGGTGTGCTAGTGCTGTGCTGGGATGGTGACGGACGATTGGTTTGCACAGACCAGGAGGTACAGCCGTTGCTCTCCTTTAAACAAGCCTGTATTCGTGCAATAACCAAACTTTGCAATATCATGCAGGCTAGGGGAGTCAGGCTTAGATAACAGATCATTTTTCCACGGGGACAGTTTTTTTGGCAAAACAAACTCTTATTTTTTTCAATTAAAAAAGCTTTGACAATCACGCTTAAAATTCGAAAACTGCAGTTTTCAACCCTATTTGCCAACTTAATTATTCCAGATATTTTAGGTCTCGGAGAGAAAAAAAAAGGGTCCCACAGGCCCAACAAAGGTGTTTTTCAGGCCTTTGTGAGACTTTTTAGAGTCTAAAAATGTCAACTTTAACCTCGAGGATAAATATGGATAGGAACATACTAAAGGGATAGGCTTGAAAAGGAGCAAAGTTTATTCATCACCCATCAGCGTGCGCTATGCTACATCGCCTCCGGAGCGATCGACTTGGTTGTAGCCCGTTACGTGCAGAAGCAACCGAGAGGCGGTGTACTTTTAGTTTTTTTCCTGTTACATGAACATTCTAGAAGGTTCTAGTTAGATTTGTAGGTTAATCACGGTTTGATTTGTTCGATTATTTTGGGTGGTTTATAAAAAGTTCAATTTTTAAAAATCAAATTTAAAAATTAGTTCAGGTTTTAAAATTGGCCATATTAAATTTTGTTCAAATGTAAAAATAGTTCAGATTTGGAGACGCTCTGTGCATGCCCTACTACCACATGCAGGACTCCTAGTTGATGCTTCACGTCGGGGATGACACCGACGCTTGAAGGAAACCCCAAACTACCCATGCCATCATCCTCGCATACTTCTACTTCATCTGCACCCCTTCTTCTTCCTATCGCCGAGCATAGCCCCCGAGCAAGATCCCACTGCCTCTCCCACTGGCCTAACCGCATGCCGTCGCCACCCACGGCTAGCAGCGCTCACGTGCGCGCCTAGCCGCCACACGCTGCTTGAGTCGTTACCACCGCCCTGCCGAACCCTCCTCTACGCCCCCCCCCCCCATCTCTCCCGTCTCCGGCGACCTCTCCTCACACCAAAACCCTAAGAGCATCTCCAGCCGCGTCCCCCCAAAGCGACCCCCAAACATGGCCGGATTAAACGTTTGGGGGACGCGTTTTTCTCGTGCCGCGTTTAAGGGACGTCGCTCCTCAGCCGAGCCTCCCAAACGCGGCCCCCAAACTTGTTTTCACATTAAAATACTCTTTTTTGCATTTTCATTTCAATAAAGAGAGGAACATTACACAAACTAATACATCACTAGTAGGAAAAGCCTTATAGGTGAGATCTTAGTTTTGTGGCGCACCAGCCAAATATGCGCCACAGAAAGCTTTTTTGTGGCGCACTTGGTAGGGTGCGCCAAAAAAATTGCTTATTTTTATGGCGCACTACTAAACCATGCGCCACGGAAATGAGGTGGGGCCCACATCCTGCCACCACCAATAATTAGTGTAGTTATTTCTGTGGCGCATAGGACAGGGTGCACCACAGAAATAAGTGTTTCTGTGGCGCACTTGTACTGGTGCGCCACAGAAATAATTGTTTCTGTTGCCCACTTATTCTGGTGCGCCACAGAAATAGTGCCTCTTATATCACTACCGTACCCCCTCCCTCGCCCGTACCCTCTCTCTCCCCTCTCCCTACCGCGCGTCGCCGCCTTCCATGGTGAGTGATACGTCTCCGACGTATCGATAATTTCTTATGTTCCATGCCACATTATTGATGATATCTACATGTTATATGCACATTTTATGTCATATTTATGCGTTTTCTGGAACTAACCTATTGACGAGATGCCGAAGGGCCAGTTCCTGTTTTCTCCTGTTTTTGGTTTCGTAAACCCTAGTAACGAAATATTCTCGAATTGGACGAAATCAACGCCCGGTGGTCCTATTTTGACCGGAAGCATCCGGAACACCCGAGAGCCGCGGAGGGGGCCACAGGGCCCCCAGATGATAGGGTGGCGCGGCCCACCCCCTGGCCGCGCGGCCCTATAGTGTCGGTGCCCCTTCGACCTTCTGACGCCGCCTCTTCGCCTATATAAAGCCCCTGGACCTAAAACCTCGATACGAAAAAGCCACGGTACGAGAAACCTTCCAGAGCCGCCGCCATCGCGAAGCCAAGATCCGGGGGACAGGAGTCTCCGTTGCGGCACGCCGCCGGGACGGGGAAGTCCCCCGGAAGGCTTCTCCATCGACACCACCGCCATCTCCATCAACGCTGCTGTCTCCCATGAGGAGGGAGTAGTTCTCCATCGAGGCTTGGGGCTGTACCGGTAGCTATGTGGTTAATCTCTCTCCTATGTACTTCAATACAATGATCTCATGAGCTGCTTTACATGATTGAGATCCATATGATGAGCTTTGTATCGCTACTAGTTGTGTGCTACTCATGTGATGTTATTAAAGTAGTCTATTCCCCCGCATGGTGTAAAGGTGACTAGTGTGTGCACCGTGTGGTTCTTGTCGTAGGCTATGATCATGATCTCTTGTAGATTGTGGAGTTAATTATCATTATGATAGTATTGATGTGATCTATTCCTCCTTCATAGTGTAATGTGGACGATGTGTGCGCTATGTTAGTTCTTGGTTTATTTTGCAATGATCTATTATGCTCTAAGGTTATTTAAATATGAACATCGAATGTTGTGGAGCTTGTTAACTCCGGCATTGAGGTGCTCTTGTAGCCCTACACAACGACCGGTGTTTGTCATCCAACAAAAGAGTGTATGTAGCACATATGAGAAAGAGTTATTTATTATGCGATCAATGTTGAGAGTGTCCACTAGTGAAAGTGTAATCCCTAAGCCTTGTTCCTAAATACTGCTATCGCTGGTTGATTACTGTTTTACTGCGTTACTACCGCTGCGTTACTACTGCTCATACTTATTCATACCACCTGTATTTCACTATCTCTTCGCCGAACTAGTGCACCTATTAGGTGTGTTGGGGACACAAGAGACTTCTTGCTTTGTGGTTGCAGGGTTGCATGAGAGGGATATCTTTGACCTCTTCCTCCCTGAGTTCGATAAACCTTGGGTGATCCACTTAAGGAAAACTTGCTGTTGTTCTACAAACCTCTGCTCTTGGAGGCCCAACACTGTCTACAAGAATAGAAGCACCCGTAGACATCAGTGAGCACCGCCGCCGCTGTCGCCGTCGCCGTCGCCGCCACCTTCCTCCGCGAGGGACGCATGCCGCCACGCTCCACCCATCCCCGCCACCAGCAGCACATGCCGCTGCGGCGTGTAGGAGGAGGGGCCGCGGCGTGGAGGAGGAGGGTCCGGCGCCGTATCAAGGAGGAGGAGCCGCCGCGTCCTCCTCCTCCTCCACCCCTGCCATCGTCGTCAACCTCCTCCTCCACCCCTGCCGTCGTCGTCAACCTCCTCCTCCACTCCTATTGTCGGTGAGCTCCACCTCTGCCCTCCCCTCCCTCTTCCTCTCCCGCGCGAGCACAAAGTGCTCGATGAAATGCTCTGGATGCTGTTGTGCTGCTGTTGTGCTCTGGATGTTGATGTTGCTGTGTTGCTAGTTGCTAGCACGATGTTGGAACGATTTAGCTTGACATTGTTGGAGGTGCCTTTGGTTATAGAATGCCATTGTTGGACTCCCATGACTGTTGCTCCAGTCCCCCTTTTCTTATTCTGTATAACTTGGCTAATTACAGAGAGGGGGGAGAAGGTTGGTGTTAATTGATGTCATTTATCTGGTATGTGCACAGGGATTGAATTATGATCCCATTGCTTGCAGTTGTTGCCTGTCAAGCACTGCATGAAAGCCTTGATTAATTGCTTTACTGAAGCTTTGGCTTTAGTAAAGTGTCATGTGCAGGTCATGCTGCTATTGCTTGATTAATTGGTGCTATGCTTGTTACTAATGGAGCTATAGTTGATTAATTGGTGCTATGCTTGTTACTGATGCTGCTATATTGCTTGATTAATTGGTGCTATGCTTCTTACTAATGCTGATATACTACTTGATTAATTGGTGCTATGCTTGTCACTTCTTATTAATGAACCATGTGTTGGTGATGATTCAGTTAAACTAAATGGATTGTTTTCCATTGTTGGAAACAAATCCAAAGTCTGAACCTGTATAAGGTGATGAGGACTTGTTTATTGGTGTGGATTGCTTATGCTGTGTTGTGACCTCATTAGCTCTTGCTACTGCCACTGGTTGCATCTCATAGTTGGATAATTGGTTCGTTTTGGTGAAAATAGAGATATTCACGAGAGGGAATCATGTAAATGAATGCCACTGTGGCATCCTTTGAAGAAAATGGGAAGTTTCTGATGGTTTAAAAGACTAGGTGATGCTAGGTTATTAAGTTGGCTGTCAAGGTTGGTTTTATCTGATTAACTTGGATAGGCTATGTGTTCTTGCTTACTTATGCATATCCATCTCTACTAGATTTACTAGCTCGAGCTTGGCCTCTCTCTTGCCAGACATCGGCTGGTTACTACCAAGTGATGATTAATCCCTTATGGTACCCCAGCTTTGTTTTGAACTCAACTGAGTAATGATAAATTTCTATTTCTTGTTGGCTTTGATGAAAATAGAGATATCCACAGTAGGGGATCCTGTAAATGAATGTCACTGTGGTATCTTTTGAAGAAAATGGACTGTTTCTGATGGTTTTAAAAGGCTAGGTGGTGCTAGGTGATTTAGTTGGCTACCAAGACTTGTCTCATCTGGTTAGCTGGGATATGCTATGTGTTCTTGCTTGTTTAGGCATATCTATCACTTACTAGATTTTCTGGTTCTTGCTTGGCCTCTCCTTTGCCAGCATCACTTGGTCTATACCAAGTGATGAATAATCCCTACGGAGCATCTGCTCCATGCTAAATGGTTCTCTTTATAAATGATTTGTTCTTTAATTTTATTTGTACTTGCCGATGATTAGAATGTTTGGTCACCTATACACTCCGGGAAGGCGCTAGTGAGCCTGGTGCGATGGCACAAATATCTATCTCTTGTGCATCCTACCTGGCCTCACTAACGCCTTCCCGGAATGTTAATATTTGTTTCGACCAACAAAGTATGAGGCATTCCATTTAGTTCATACTAGCTACTTGTCTCTTATTTGAGTTGGCACTTCTTAATTGTGTTGGCCGATGATTAGAATGTTTGGTCACTTGTACACTCTGCGGTGGGGCCAGTGAGCCTGGTGTGATGCCACAAATATCAATCTCTTGTGCATCCTACCTAGTCTCACTTACTCCCTCCCTGAATGTTAATATTTGTTTCGACCAACAAAGTATGAGGCATATGATATCTAGTTGATATACCACTTGGCTCTTTCTTCCATTTTAGTGCCGATGATTAGAATGTTTGGTCACATATACGCCGCAATATACTTTGTAGAAGGCCCCTCTTTCCGGCCGCCGTTACGGAACGAGTCCTTGACGAGACAACAACGCCGACCTGCCTCTCCGGCGCAGAACCACGGCAATCCTAGCCGCCTCCCTTGTGGCCGCGTCTCCTGCGCTCTTCTCCATGGCTGGACCACGATTGGACTCACCGGGGCCGGGAATAATGATAATCCTCATCACCACTATGGTCAGACTCCACAGGTGTAGAGTACTTTGCAGCAAATCCCACTTTTCTTCCCTCGCCGTCCAGTGAACGAGTCCTTGATGCAAAGACCGTGCCGGCCTGTCCAACATCATGCCGCCTCGTTGCCTCGCTAGTCCGTGTCTCCCGCGCCTGCACTCTTCGCCTTTTGCCCGGTGAACCAATAGATCGATCGTTGGAATAAGGAAACCGATGACGGCCGATCGCAATCGGCCGTCATCGGTTTCCTTATTCCAACGATCGGCCTATTGGTTCACCGGGCAAGAAGGCGAAGAGTGCAGTGGCGAGGAGACACGCCTCGAAGCGCGACAACAGGGGCCGGCACGGTCTTTGCATCAAAGACTCGTTCACTGGATGGCGAGGGAAGAAAAGTGGCATCTGCTGCAAAGTACTCTACACCTGTGGAGTCTGACGATAGTGGTGATGGCGATTATCATTATTCCCGGCCCCGGTGAGTCCAATCGTGGTCCGGCCATGGAGAAGAGCGCAGGAGACGCGGCCACAAGGGAGGCGGCTGGGATTGTCGTGGTTCTGCGCCGGAGAGGCAGGTCGGCGTTGTTGTCTCGTCAAGGACTCGTTCACGGAACGGCGGCCGGGGAAAGGGGGGCCCTTCTGCAAAGTATACTACGGCGTATACTGCAACTATGGTTTCTGACCATAGTATTTGTGTTGACCAACAACGTATGAGGCATTTATTCCATTTTGTCTTGTGCATCGGATTTGTTGTTATCACTTGGTCTCACTTTCTTCCATTTTAATCATAGTAGGAACCGGATGAAGACCCCGATGCAAGCGAGCCTGGTGGGTAGAGAGGAGGGAGCAAAGGAGGAACCGGATGAAGACCACTTTTTATCTCGAAATTGTGAAATTTGTATAAATTAAGAGTTGTATGTAAACATTTGACACTTGCCACTATATATGTACCTCGATCGGGCTGTAAGTAATGTGATGATGATGTCTACATTATATCTATGCAATGTACTTGCTATTTATATTATATCTGAATATTTCTGTATGCTGCTATATATAACATGTATATTGCTGTCTATAAACTGCATGTGTATAGCAGGCAGCACAAAATCGTGTATAATACAAGCAAATTATGTGGCGCACTGAAAACCAATTCTGTGGCGCGCGCTTTTCTGTGGCGCACCTAAGCACACGTGCGCCACAGAAACCTTAATTCTGTGGCGCATGGGCTGGTCCGCCATAGAAACCTTATTTTTGTGGCGAAGATTCTGTGGCGCACCTCCCATGCGCCACAGAATCCATTTTTGGTGCGCCACTGATGAGGCTTTTCCTACTAGTGATAATTTGGAACATGGTTTTCCACAAACTAAGACATAGTTTGACACATGGTTTCCACAAATTAATACATAGTTAAAACATTGTAAAATGAGGAAACCTAACTATAGTTGGTCTTCAGATTTCATATGTTCGCTGCAAAGAAAAATATTCTCAGGCACTCTTAGTCACCCAAACTAGAAAATACAGCTGGTAATGATGTCTGTAAGGGTATATTGCCCCTATGTGTGGTTTTGGTAATTAATGACAACCCCTATGGACTAATATTTTTATTGAGTTTATATGAAGGAATATTTCATAGGTACTACTTGTATTCCATGTGTTGGATTCAAGTATGGATGCCATGAAGATAAAGATATACCTTGTGTATTAGCATCAAGATCATCGATTTGAAGATATATATGTGATATGATCAAGAAGAAGAAATGAAGATAGAGTTCTTATGTGGAACTCAATATTAGCCATGCTCTAGCTTATGTGATAAGCAATGAATGATCAAGATCTTGAGAGCTTGATTCCAAGTGAAGAATTCAAGTTATGGCTCTAAGTCGGTGTCATGATAGTCTCATAAGTTGAGCTATGGTTGACTAAGATTTAGAGCATGCAAAAAAATGAAGAATTCTTTATATACCTCAAGATAGTATGATAGAGCATGAGAAGATACAATGTTGACCAATACAGAGAGTGAAGAATAGATTCAAGCTTCGTCAACACATGAAGCATGAAGAATGTGCCACGTGAAGTGACGTGGTATGGTAAGCCTTGTCAATTATGCTTCATGAACTAACCCATCATATATGTGCCCTTGTGTTGTCTATGTGGGTTAGGTATCTTTCCATGGGCATGCATCAAAAGTGAGATCTCATATAGCCCATGAGAGGATGACGGCAAGTGGTGATCGTCATCATGGTTGAGTTGAGCAAGTTCAAGTTGAGCATCTCGAGAGGATCATATGCTTGAAGCTTGCCGTCCATTTGATGATAATGGACATGTGAAGATGTACATCAATGGAGCTTTCCCATCATAGTGTATGGGAGAGCATTTGTGAGTCTTCACGAAGTAACGATGATCAAGTAAGGCATTCCGGCTTGAGTGGAGCTTGAAGAGCTATCATCAAGATCAAGCGGGATGCGCAAGGCAAAGTTATGGCCTTGCTAGTTTTCCTTTACCGGTCTCAAGGTGGTTGTTGGGAGACTGGATTATAGGATAGATAGCCGCACTATCAAGAGGGGCTTTCGGTTGGGTAACTTGATCGCATCGTCTTAGGGAGCTCAATCATTTGCATACTTTGCATATCCCTATTGTTTCTTAGTGTTTCTCTGTGAGAGGTTCTTGAGCTTGTTGCTAGCTTTACAACAAGCCCAAGTTCATCAAAAAGGAATCTGCATGCAACTTCTATTGCGTTTTCGAGTTTGGACGTCTTCACCGTTTCTTGACGGTGGGAGACTCCCTTTCTATTGTGTTTTTGTTGGGGTTCTATTCGTCGTCATCTTTCAAACAAAATTGGTTTCATGTCATTCGGGGTCCGGACACAAAAGTTATCACAGTTTTTGTATAACATGTTTTCCTGCTGGCCCAGTTTCTCGCCCGGCGTGACCGGCCATCCCACCGGATGGCCCGGTTCAAACCGACCCCTGGACTGGTGCCAACCGTCCACTATCTAGTAAGTCTTCCAGTTTCGCCCGGTGTTGGTCCGGCCTGTGGTCCGGTTTGGACCGGTCGGGTCCGGCCGGTGGCCCGGTCTGACCGGCCCCTGGACCGGACGGCCCGGCCCCTGGCCCGGTTGACCGGCCTCCTCGACAGCTGACTCAGCCCAACTTTTCCCCAACGGTTATATTTGCTCTTGGGCTATAAATAGCCCTTCTTCCACCTTGGGCTGAAAAAGTTCTTCTACTCTCTCTCCTCCATTGTTTACTTTGAAGAACTTGCCCTCTCTCTTGATTCCCCTCATGATTCTTGCTCATTCTTGAGGGATCTAAGAGAGGAGATCTAGATCTACAATCCCCACCAATCATTCTCTCCTCTAAGTGAGGGGAACCCTTTGGATCTAGATCTTGAAGTCATTTGTTGATTTCCTCTTTGTTCTTCCTCTGTAAATCTCATCCTAGCATTTGTTGCTTTGGTGGGATTTGAGTGTGAAGGATTTGAACACCTCTAGTGTTCTTGCTTTGCATCATTGCATTGTGTTGAGCTCTCCACCACGATTAGTTCGAGTGAGATATCGTGAGCTTGTTACTCTTGGAGGGAGACCTCCTAGTTGGCTTGGCGGTTGGTGCTCCGGTGATCTCTTCAAGGAAGATTGTGAAGAGGCCCGGGCTTCTCCTTCGTGGAGCTTGTGAAGTGGTTGTGGAGCTTGCCATCTCCGGAGTGGAGGAAAAGCTAACCATAAGGAAAGGGTCATTATCCTTCGTGGGTTTGGCTCGGAGAATAGGGTGAGCCTTCGTGGCGTTGGGGAATCCTTCGTGGGACCTCCACTCCTCCAAACGTGACGTACCTGCAAAGGAAGGGAACACGGGAATACATCCTCGTCTCCGCGTGCCTCGGTTATTTCTATGCCCGAGCTTACTTTCCTTGTGATAGCCATCGTGCTTGAAGTACATATATCTTGCTATCACTTGTGCTACATATATCTTGTGCCTATCTTGCTTAGCTCTAGTTGTTATTGTTACACTTAGGTGAGCCTGGCATATTTAGGGTTTGTGCTTGTAGAATAAACATTAGTTTAATTCCGCATTCTTACAAGCCAAATCCGTAAGAGTTTTGAAACACCTATTAACCCCCCCCCCCCTTCTAGGCGACATCTCGTCCTTTCAATGTCCCTATTGGTCCTTTGCAAGGAGAATATACAGAAACATCCGTGACCATTTTCGCTGCGAAGAAAGAACACTCGGCGTGTTCAATCGTCCTCCTCTTCATCGTCGTCGTGGTAGTGCTGGTGGCAGGGCGTGTCGTCGAACACCTTCACGCTCATCTCCTCGCCGCCTTGGTACGAGAATGTGAACACGCAGCTAGCTCGGAGGTCGTGGTAGCGCGCGAACTTCTCCCAGCCGGTGTGGAGGTACATCTTGCCGCGCCCGTCGAAGAGCACGTCCACCGGCCACCCTCCCGCAGCTGCAGCGCGGCCGGCTAGTTGCCGGCGACGAACTCAGCGAACTTGTCCGGCAGCCTCTGGATGCCAAGTGGGTCACCATTGAGGACAACGACAAACTCGAACTCACACTCCCCCTCGGAAGACGCCGACGTCGCACCGAGGACGACCGTGCAGGCCTTCCAGCACGGTCGCGGCCACGACCTTGGCCTCGGCCGCTGCCTCTACCAGCCATGGAATGGTCCTCGACTCTTGAGATGGTGGCGGCTAGGGTTGGGGAGAGATGCGTTAGGGTTTGTGTGTGAGGGACGATGCGAGAGCGCCCCTTTTTATAGGCCGGAAGGAGGCGGGAGGGGAGGCGGTGACGCTCATTAACACCGGCACAGAGAGCCTCGCTGCGCCTCTGCAGAAACTACACAGTCGATGCGCGCCAATAACTTCCGTCGCGAGCTAGGTGACGGTTAGGTTAAACTTGAATGTGTCATTGATGCGTCGGGCCCGCCACTCCTCGCCTCGCTTTTCGTTGTGTCCGGTGTGCACACATCGTCCCCTGTGGACCGGAGACGGGCTCGGGGCGCCGGACAACATATTGGGTCACACTGGCCGGAAGGAGGCTTTGGGTCGTGCGGCTAGAAACGAAAAATTATCCGACACGCCCCAAATACCTTTAAGGGTCGTTTTGGAGGACATGACTGGAGATGCTCTAAGCTTCGTCGATGGTGAGCTTCCACCCACAGAACCTTAAGACTCTGCACCCCTACCCTAAGTTTCACCCCTACCTAAGTTTCATTCCTCACCTCCGCCACAAAACGGGCCACGGTCTGCACCAAACGATATCATGCGGGTTTGTCTGAATGGGGGGTGTAGGTTGATAGTGACTGCAGAGCTCGAGATGGCGATCTGAATCCGATGCAGAAGTGGGAATTTTGAGCATAGGTGTTATTAACCTTTTTTGACTATTCAACTTAACATTGACGATATTACCATTGTTAATTTTTCAGTTCAAATTATCAAATGTTAATAACTAGACTTGAAACGGACTGTTTAACAATGCCATGTATTTGGTCTGATTATTATACTACGTACTTCATATTAGTGGTTCACATAACAAATACTGTAGAACAGTCAACTTAGGAGTTATGCTCAGTCAAGGTTCAAGAAAACGTTATGCGTAATCGGTGCGGTGGCCTTCCGGTTAGTGCTTCAGCATGCATAAGCGGTGTTTTTTCCCTCTTTTTTCCGCTTTTTTCTGCTTAAGCGTTTATGCTATCGATGCGAAAGGCCTCCGCATTGCGCTTTAGCGCGCATAAGCGACGTTTTTTTCCGCTTTCCTGAACCTTGGTCGCAAGATGCGTACCGAACTTCCATAGCAATATTAAGCTCGAGCTTCACTAAACATTAGTTAGGCACTTAAGCTCGATACAGTTTTTGGTTGTAACCAGGCGGGACCAAGCAACGGTAATCTTTACTTTAGAGTCGTTGGAGGCCTTGCTGCCGTGAAGAACACATGTAGCTTTACTCATTTGGCATTCTTTGGCTTTGAACACCACCCGACCACTTGCAAGGATAGCACCAGAGCGTGAGTAGGTATGTATGAAAACTTTGAGCATTCCTTGTACAGAAACAACACACCTTGACAGATCGAGGTAACCATGTGACTCTTCACTCGTTGTTCCTTCACAAACCATTCTGCCCTGTCCCATTCTTTGAATCAAATAGGACAACTTTCCGAAAAGGATCCTCCCAAGGTAATGTAGAACAAACAACTTGTCCGCCATACTTAAAAGGCGACCCTTCAATAGCATGAACACCCACCACAGTGGCCTGGCATGACCGTTCGAGTTGTTCGAAGCATAACTCCATTTTGCACAAGCGGTTGGAGGGGTAGGAATAAAAATGGTCAAGATTGCGAGGATTGTTATATCGTAAAACTCTACTGATCAATGCTCTACTCTCAGGCTGTCCCCTTAATTTCAGTTGGATTTCTATTTCGACAGGTTCCTTGGACATAATTGCACGACAAGGGCCAGTCAAGTGCAAATAAGGATTCTGCAAATCTCATCGTTAGTCCGGAACTAATCAACAAGCAGGCAATAAGAACAGTAAAACAAATACAAAGAATACGATACTTACATTTTTAGTGAGGGTCTGGTAGCAATGGCTTGTGCGATAGAACAGAATATTGCGTTTGTTATCCACGTAGTCTCGCGCCGCAACCACGCCGTACACATACAGTGGCCACTTCAGGTGTTTTATTTTAGCAATTTTGATAGAATAGATCTGTAGGCTTCCGACACGAGCAGCCCCAAACGGGACAAAACCCGGTGCGCAGTGTGTAAAGAGCATTGGACTGAAAGTCGCTGCACTCATGTAGCACCCAATTATTAGTAAACTGTGTATGGCAAATACTCTAATATGAATATGAATGGACTAACTAAAGATAATGTGGATTTTACTCGATTGATCAGCTACAAAACATAATTTATTTGGCTACATACTGCCGGTAACATTGCTAAAGCGGGCTCCATCCACACATTGTACCCAATTTTCATCTTATACTCAGTTAAAAAAAATGTTCACCTTTTTGTGTTTTGTTGGCTCTATGAAATTATATCCTAGTATATGAAAATCAGACTAGTGCAAATTGTTAGAATATATTAGAGTACTAAATTTTAGTGCAGCATCAGGATGGACCTGGTAGTTTAACAGTCTAGTACTAATTGTCTTACTAGCTTCGCTAGAAACTGGACAGGAATGGATGTTGCACTTGGACTGTTGCCTATGCAAGTCAGCCTTAACCTAGTCATTTCAAAGATAGTTGACCCGTTCACTATTGCCTTAATATAGTTAGTTCAATATATATTGATCTGATTCCATCTGCTACTTTCAGATTTAAACGAAATAACATGAATTTACTGCTGAACACTGCTTGAAGGGTGTGAACTGCTTTAGTTCTTTCATGCTTTCTCTCTGTTGTACCTAAAGCACTTATTAGTTTAGCTCCTTTGTTTTCTGTACTCATCTTGGCAATAAAATACAGCAGGAGCTACCCCTACGGTTGATATTAAACAACTGACCAGCATATATCGTTATGTTGTTTTTACCAAAACCTCTAGTCGAGGGTCAAAAGTCTTCAATCTGTACAAATATTTGAGTACCAATTCTTGTTTGAGCAATTAGTAGTAACTTCCTTCCTAATTGTACTAATGCTTTGAGGGAATAATTCAACAGGGAAATGAGTAGCTGATATTCTTGTGGCATGGTTAGCATCTTCACTGTGGGAAGCTAGTTCTACTTTGATGTTGGAATTAAACTTGATCGTCAAGTGACTCGAGAAAATCCAGCAGGGATTTCTATGGGCAGGACATGCCGAGGCCAATGGAGGCAGCTGCCATGTGAACTGGCGCCGTGTCTCCTGACCAATGTCGCTAGGTGGCCTTGGCACCCACGACCTGGAGCGAACTGGCCCCACCTACGCTTATGCTGGCTCAGCCACATACGAGAATCATGCGTGGAGTGGCCTTGACCTACAGTTCACAACGGAAGAGCGCTCCCTTTTCTTCGCCTCCACCACTATGACCGTGGGAATGGTTAGATCGCCAAATTCTTGGGAGGACCGCTAGATAGAGGGGCGCTCCATCAGCGATATTGCGCCCCTCCTCTACGCTGCATCCCCAAACGGCGCAGAGGAGGCCGCCGCCGATGATCTGCTGGCAAATCGATGGGCGTAGTACATCATGGAACCCTAGGCATCCAAGAAATTGGCCAGTACCTACAAATCTGGCTCTTGATCCAACAAACGACGCTATTGGCAAAACCTGATGACAAAGGGTTAACCTTGTATGCCCATGATGATGGACTTGGGTTACTAGGAAGGAGGACACTGGCGAATCAACAAACCGGACAGCCAAACTAGGCAGCCGACGAAAAGTATGATCAAGGGCGAATCGCCAAGATTGTATTATATGAAACTAGGGTTTCAGGGTGTTTCGTTTAGTTGAATCTGTCCCTCCTCGGTGGCTCCTCCTAGCCCTTATATAGTGCGCTAGGTCTCATAGTCCACCTCGAGGTCATGTTACATCATAAGTCGGTTCACCCGATATGGGCCTAGCTTTCCTAATTTACATAATGTCATTATTTTCAGCTTCATATGGATTTCTTCATGGGCTTTGTACCAGGGACGCCAACGTTAAGGACCCGATATGGCATATCCATGTCACCTGACAAGATGACAAGGAAGTGGACCACGAGTGGTATCTACTCTGCACAATATGCTTACCTAGCAGCCTTCCATGGATAAATCTTTTGCAGAGCTTGCAAGCTCATTTGGAAGAGCTAGGCACATCCATGTGTGAAGTACTTTCACTGGATGGCCAATTTTGACCGCAGCTGGGTGGCTGATCGCCTTGCATGCCGCGGTCTGCAGCAACACCCGAGGGTACCTCTCTACAACCAGGAGCCGGAGACAATGCGCCACCCTCATCCTCGAGTGCCCCTTTTCCCAGGCAGATCTGGCATGAGATCCTATCATGGCTGTGCATGACTTGCAGACCACCATCCACTGAATGGATTGGTGGCTCAACGTGAGGCAGAGCACCTCGAAGGCAAATGTACAAAGGCCTCGCCTCTGTGACCTTGCTCACACCTTGGATGATACGGTCATATGGAAGCATCGTAACAAATGCATCTTCGACCAAGCGTGCCCATCTATCAGCACGCTTGTCAACAGAATCAAGGAGGAAGCAACACAATGGGCTAAGGCAGGAGCCACTGGGCATGGAGTTGTGCAACCAATGACCTGGATGTGCACTAATTTTTTTGTTTCGTTCTTGTTTGTGTCTCACCTCCTAGGAGGACTGTAACGAAAACCCTACCCTTACAATGAAATGAAACGGAAAGGTCTTTTAAGTTTCCTCAAACCTAAACTTTTTTTTTGTAATCAAATTCTGCAGACTTATTTGCCCAATAATGTAATGTAATGTAATGAGGGTGTTTGAATTATGTTTACTTCTGTTTGTTACGTTGCTGTTCTGTACAAACTACAGTCTGCTGTGAAAGAGACTGCCATAATGATTACTGGTAATCCCTCGCCAGCTATTGTATTGGTATGCAAAATTTTGTATTATTGTCAGCTACAGTATTGCAGTCTTGGAGAATTTTTTTTCATAGATGTACCAATCCTTTTTCTTTTGATCGGAGTGGAGATTTTTGGCTCCCGGGCTCCAGTGATCTGAGCACGGGCGGAGCGTAGTGGAGGCGAAAGTGCCCCCCCCCCCCCCCCCCTTTCAAAACAAAGTTTACTCTTACTATGTCCTCTAACTCAGCCCACGACGGAAGGGAATAGAGATCATCATGCGTTCGCCGATCTCCATGGCGAGCTCACTCAATCGCTAGGTCTCATGTCAACCCCCATCCTCGCCCCCCGATCCCCCCCCCCCCCCCTGGTGCTGCGCGACGCCATCCAGCACCGTGGGCGGCTGCTGCTCCGCCCAGCCCCTGCACCCAGTGCCCCAACCTGCACGTATGCCACCGGCCAGCGGTGGGCACCAGCGCCCAGTTTATGTATGTATTTCTGACTCTGATCTTTTCATTGAAAATTGGGTTGCATCGGTAGTTTAGAAGTCCATTAATCCACTGAATTGCTCAAATTTCTCAATTAATGCATTAATTATTTATTTTTTATATAGGGAGTAATGGGGAAACAGAAGGTGATGAAATTTTTTTAAAGCGAAACGAAGAAGCTGTTGAACTCCATTCCTGATGCTATGGCTATGGAATATGTAAATCAAAAGGAAGATGGAGATGGATAGGAAAATCAGAGGCAAAGATGTACGAAGAGCATACTTGAGGTTTGGTCCTATGCAGCCTAAACTGAACACCTAGATATAATTATTGATTTTAAAGCTAAGAAAAACCATCTCTAGCTAGGCTTTATATGCTGTCTTTTCTTTTGGAGCATCCAAAATACAGTCCATAATGCTGGGGTGTATTCTAACCTGTTATGTCTGTTGCATTTGCGAGAACAATGCCCTATATATCATAATGACATTGCCATCTATTAGTATATAACATATGTTATATAAAATGCCCCATTTTTTTATGCTTCTTTGATGTTTTCTATTGAGTTGGGCCCCTCTTATATTTTGCTCACGCTCCGCCACTGTATCTGAGTGGAGATTCTTGTGTATTGTATTAATATAAGCACTATCTAACTTTGATTTTATTTTTCTAAATTCTGAGTGGATATTTTTGGCTCCCGGAGGTTTGCTTGAGACAATCGTGCAGTAACAAGAAGAAAAGCATGCGAAAGTCAGATAAGCTTACTCACTCAAAACTTCGTATCCCTTGCCAAAACTGGATTCCCATCTGGCAAGGTGTTCAGCGAACTCCTTCTTCTCAGTCTCCATGGAATCCTCCTCCTCTTCTTCTTCCTCCTCCTCCTCTTCTTCTTCTTCTTCCTCTTCTTCCTCCTCCTCTTCCTCCTCCTCTTCCTCTTCCTCTTCCTGCCAATCCATCTCTTCATCAAGCACCTCCGTGGTTGGTTCGCAGGAGATCGATTTCGATTTGAGATCGTGCTCTGATCCCGGGCGAAGCATCTCTTCTTGTCGCTGCGAATTGGCGTGCTGCGAGGAACGTCTCCGCCGGCTATAGAAGAGCGGCGTTGGTAGCGGCTGCAACATGGACGAGATTTTGCTCGCCCCTTCTTCTCCCTGGTTTTCCTCGCCGCCGCCGGCGTCAGACATGACTCCTCTTTTTCCACACGAACCAGCTAGGGAGCACAGACACGACGCTCTGGGGTGCATTATATTCCGACTCAGGCCCGGCCCGTTCGGGGCCTTCGGGCCTGTTCGGTTCGGACTCTTTTTGTGACGTAGTGTTTGGATGCAGTGAATTGGCCTCTGAATTCGGGAATTGGAATTAGAACCTCTAATTCTAATGTTTTGATGGGGCGAGGAATTAGTTCCTAGAATCTGGTGCGAATTCCATCCCGCCCCGCCCGAAGCGTTTTTCTCAAAGGAACGATTCGGAGGGTCGACCCTCCATATTGGCCTGGAATTGGCTCTCCTCGCCCGCGTACCCCTTGGCATACGAAGCCTCCCGAGTTCCGTTGCCTGACTTACTCGACCCCAGTACTCCGGCGACCAGGCCCTGCCGGCGACGGTATGTACCATCCCCGCCCTCCTCTCCCTCTCCCCGCCCGGCCGTCCTCTTCCAATCCCAGATTTCCTCTCGTTGACCCCTACCCGCCTCTGGTCCGGCTCTGCCCCAAACCCTAGTTCCTGGCCAATGGCGGCTGAACGAAACAACATCGGTAGACGTGAAACGGAGGCAGCTGGAGGAAGTGGCGATGGTAGGGGATAGGCACAGCGAATCTGCGATGGTTTCTGGCCGAGTCTGTCATGGACTGTACACACGATTTATCTGGCAGGAGTATTCATGACGAAATGATTTGCTTTCTTTTTCAGTTGCAGCCTTGCAGGTTCCTTCGGTACAGCGGAGGCCACTCAGCTATAACCATTAAAGCGTGTCTCAGTTTCTATATGCATTTTTATTTTCACTACCCCTATTTGATGTGTTCTACCTAGTTGAGTTGATGTGTACATGCTTTTGTCATATGGTTATAAATTCTCATTCATGTAAAAATGATGTGTAGGAGTATTGTAGTTTTATTACGTCTCAACAAGACTTGTACATCCTATATTTTTTCTACATTTACGCCAAGTTTATATTGTCGAAACTCAAGAAAACATTAAATTCCAAGGTTTGTACATCCAAACAGAAATTGGAATTGAGTACACACTTTGATTCCGACAACAAATTCCAAGTGCATCCAAACGACAAAATTTGAATTAGAAGCCAATTCATTTCGATTTTGGATTTGGAATTCCCGATCTAATTCAATTCTAGATCCAATTCACTGCATCCAAACAAAGCGGAGGGAACCTGTTCGGTTCAGACTTATCAAGCGCACAGATGCGATTTTTAGGGTGTGCTCGATAAAAAAAAGATGCGATTTTTAGGGTGTGTTTGGTTTGGGCAATGTAAGATGCTAAGTAAAGAAGGGCAAACTGTATAGATGCTAAGTAAGTAGTGGCAAATAGTAAAATTTCCCTGGTAGTTTTTTTTTGAAAATAATAATTTCCGTGATAGTTGATACCATCACCACCACACATGTTCTTTTGCGGCCATGCTGGACGCAGCATGGGGAGGCATGGCGAGTGGTGGGCCAGCTCTATCATTGACATGCTGACGGTTGGCCACGCGGATGTAAACCCGTCGATTACCTCTGGTTAATCTGTGTAAATGCATGTGTAGTCGCGGCGAAGGTTCCTAGTCACATACGAAGGTGTCTCGCCTAGCCGCGTGAGCATGCACGCTGGCGATAATGTGTTCCACCGCCCCCTCGCCTACCTCCGTTGTATAAAAATGTGTGATTCGAGTGGCGTCCCCCTCACACACATCGTCGCCGCACCCACAACCCTAGCACCACCAAGCTCCAAGATCCAATATCCTTGCCGCTATGTCGAACCGATGCCCCACCGGCGCCGCCGCTAACGGTTTCGAACGTGGCAGACTCTCAACCTACGAGGCATGGGCTCTATACGAGGCGCGCTACCATGTGCCTCCTAACATGCGCGGCTCCCAAATCCCTATCAGCGGCAACTGGAATATGGCGACCAACAGAGTCGGCATCTTGTTGGTAGGTTTGACCTTGTCACTAAGAATGACCCGCTGTTGTAAACTGGAAGTGGCATGGTAAAGACCATGAGTAGGAAGCTTGATGACCTTTCCTCAAAGATCAGTTTTTTTTGGAATGTTCCAAATCCCAAACCACATAAAAAAAAAGTCCCCTTAATAATAACAATACCTCAACTGATACAGGAGAATATTTCTGTTAGAGTTGTATAGTCCCTTTTCTGTTATTCCGCAGTGTATGAGGGGCTTACCTGCACATTGTCACACATGTACATATACTGGCCTATGGCCCTCTGTGAATACTAGTTGCTATTCCAATATGGTATCGCAGCTCATGGTCTAGCTCTTTGCACGTTGCAACTCCGTCCTCGATCCGCGCCGCCGCCGATGATCTTTTCGGCCGCCGCCGCTCCACTTTCTTCTTCCTCTCCTCGCTCTTGTCGGGATCGAGTTCTTTCCAAGTAATTTAGGCCTTTTTCGTCCAAATCGAGCTCCAAATCGAATTTCCGCCGCCGTGCTATCTCCGGCCGGCCCCGGCCCGCGCTGCTCCGGCCGCCACCGCGCTGCCCTCGACCGGCCCTGGCCCGCACAGCTCTGGCCACCGCCACGCCTGTTCTCGGTCGGCCCCGGCCCCCGCCGCTCCGGCCGCCGACGCAGCTGCCTCCGGCCGGCCCCGGACCGTGCGGCTCCGGCCGCCGCCGAGCCGCGCCTCCGGCCGGCCCCGCGCCCGCGCCGCCCCGGTCGCCGCCGTGCTGTCCCCTCGCGGCCAGGTGCGTGCCTGCTTCGTGGCCGATCTAGCCCGGTCACGTGCGGGCTGTTCTACGTCCGGCCCGATCTAGATCCGTATCCAAAAAAATGTCGTCCTCTCGCATCCGGCTATGTCAGCATTTCTCGGTCCCAGTGATACTTGATGGCACGAACTATGGGGAGTTTGCTGCCTTTATGCGCATCCACATGCGTGGTCTTCGACCGTGGGGTGTTCTTACCGGCGAGGTCTCTTATCCGCTGCATCCCATCGCTCCCGTGCCTCCTATCCCACCGTCGCTGCCGCGGGCCCTTGTTGCCGATGCTACTCGAGCCGATCGGGATGCAGCCAAGTCCGCCGAGGCTACAGCCGATGAGGCATATGAGGAGCATGTACTTGCTTATTCAGAGGCTCTTGGCTCTTACCGTGACAGCTTTGTCTACCTTTACTCAGCTGGTGTGATGAGGATGCCGTGGCTGCCGCCGTTCTTTCTCGCAGTGTTCAGCCACAATTTGCTTCCGAGTTTATGGGCCTCGCCACCGTTGCCGAGATGTGGTCTCACCTTCGCCGCCGCTATCACCTTCCGGGGATTCTCTCGTACTTGTCTCAGTGTTGCGGTCGGAGCATGATCTTCAAGCATGGTGACTCTACTATTGATGAGTTCTACACCCGTAGTGCGGCGATCCGGCGCCGCCTGACTCCCTTCGCAAGCATCGTCTCGTGGTACTTGCCAGATGCTGCCGGACGAAGGCGTTCGTGATATGGACTTCCGTGAGGATCCATGAGTTCCTGTCTAGACTTTCGCCCGCAGTTTGAGCCTCGTCGTGCTCGGCTTGTTTGCTCGAGACCGTGTTCCTATCTCGCAGGTGCTTACCGAGCTTCGTGGCCGAGGAGACTCGTCCGTGTGGTGCCGGACCGCTTGGGGCACCTTATGTTCTTGCCGCTCGATTTCCCCTCGCTCCCGCATCGCCGCTTCTACCCACACCAGTGCTTGCTCCTTCTGGAGGAGCCCGCCCTTCTCGCGGTGGGGTTGCTCTCGCTCTCCTCGGTTCTACACTCACTGTCGGAGGTCTGGTCATCTTGAATCCGACCGGCCATCGGGCAGCCGGGGTGTGCCTCCTCGTGCTCCACCTTCGCGCCGTCACCACCGGCTTCACCGAGCAGGATATAGCGAGACTTCAGCCGTCTCCTTGCCTCCTCCGGCCTCGCTTCGACGGGTACCGCTGCCTCCGCGGCTGTTTCCTCTCCACGACTGTGCACATCTTCGTGGGTTCTGGATTCTGGAGCTTCCTTTCACATGTCTCTTGATTCTTCCTCTCTTTCTCTCTTCGACCTCTTCCTCTTCCTCGTTCGTGTTCTTACCGCCGATGGTACTTCTCTCCCTATTGCTAGTCGTGGCACTCTTTCTACTTCCTCCTTCTCCGTTCCTGATGTTTCTCATGTTCCTCGTCTTACCATGAATTTGTTTCCCGCTTCTCAACTCACTGATTCTGGTTGTCGGGTCATTCTTGATGTTGATTCTTGTTCTGTTCCGGACACTCACACTCGGGCACTAGTTGGGGCTGGCCCTCGGTGCCGTGACTCCCAGGGACTTTGGGAGCTTGACTGGCTTCATGTTCCTTCTTCCACCACTTCACCGACCGCACCATGTGTGCTTGCTGCTTCCACTACCGCCTCCTTTCAGCAGCGGGCATCATCGTCTTGGTCATCTTTGTGGTTCTCGCTTGTCATCTTTACTTCGTCGAGGTCTTCTGGGCCTGTCTCAGGAGATGTCTCACTTCAGGGTTGTCAGGGTTGTAGGCTTGGTAAACAGAATCAGTTACCTTATCCTACTAGTGCGTCTGTTCAGCGTCCGTTTGATTTGGTCCATTCTGATGTATGGGGTCCGGCTCCTTTTGCTTCCAAGGGGGGCCACCGCTACTATGTTCTTTTTATCGATGACTTCTCTCGCCATACTTGAATTTATTTTATGACTTCTCGCAGCGAGTTTCTCTCGATATTAAGCGTTTTGCTGCCATGGTCCATACTCGCTTTCAACGCCTATACGTGTCTTTCGAGCCGATTCTCGCCGGTGAGTATATCTCCCTACTGTTGCATGGTTTTCTTGCCGAGCAGGGTACTCTTGCCTAGTTTTCCTCGCCCTCGGCGCCCATGCCCAAAATGGCGTGGCCGAGCGCAAGCATCGCCACTCGCTTGAGACGCGCACGTGCGATGATGATCGCCGCCTCTTCCCCGCTCACTTCTGGGCCGAGGCCCTGTCTATTTCCACCTATCTCATCAAACTTCAGCCCTCCACAGCCTTGCAGGGTGGTATTCCTCTTGAGCATCTCACTGGTCACACACCTGATTACTCGACCCTTTGTCTTTTTGGTTGTGTTTGCTATGTTCTTCTTGCTCCACGCGAACGCACCAAGTTGAGTGCTCAATCGGTTGAGTGTGTCTTCCTTGGCTACAGCCCTGAGCACAAAGGATATAAGTGTTGGGATCCTATTGGTCGTCGGATGCGCATATCTCGGGATGTCACTTTTGATGAGTCCCGTCCTTTCTACCCGCGTCCCTCCTCCTCTTCCTTCTCGGTTGATGATATCTATTTTCTCATGTTCCCTGACTCACCTCCTCCCGTGCCTCCGGTCCTCGCTCCGCCGAGTCTCTCACCACCTTCTCCTCCTCCACCCGCCGTACCTCCCTCTCCTCCCTCACCACCGTCCCCACCCTCCACACCTTCCTCTCCCATGTCACCTTCCTCGACTACGGTCGTCCCTCCCTACCCTTTTCACTACTCCCGTCGTCCCTGTGAGGATGATGCTGCTTGATACGTCTCCGACGTATCGATAATTTCTTATGTTCCGTGCCACATTATTGATGATATCTACATGTTTTATGCACACTTTATGTCATATTTATGCATTTTCCGGCACTAACCTATTAACGAGATGCCGAAGAGCCGCTGTCGTTTTCTCGCTGTTTTTGGTTTCGAAATCCTAGTAAGGAAATATTCTCGAATTGGACGAAATCAACGCCAAGGGTCCTATTTTTGCACGAAGCTTCCGTAAGACCGAAGGGGAAAGGAAGTGGGGCCACGAGGCGCCGACACCACAGTGGCGGCGCGGCCTGGCCCTTGGCCGCGCGGCCCCGGTGTGTGGGGCCCTCGTGTGGCCCCCGCGTTGCCCTTCCGCCTACTTAAAGCCTTCGTCGCGAAACCCCCAGCACCGAGAGCCACGATACGGAAAACCTTACCGAGACGCCGCCGCCGCCAATCCCATCTCGGGGATTCTCGAGATCGCTCCCGGCACCCTCGCCGGAGAGGGGAATCATCTCCCGGAGGACTCTTCACCGCCATGGTCGCCTCCGGAGTGATGAGTGAGTAGTTCACCCCCGGACTATGGGTCCATAGCGTAGCTAGATGGTCGTCTTCTCCTCATGTGCTTCATTGTCTGGATCTTGTGAGCTGCCTAACATGATCAAGATCATCTATCTCGTAATTCTATATGTTGTGTTTGTCGGGATCCGATGGATAGAGAATACTATGTTATGTTGATTATCAATCTATTACCTATGTGTTGTTTATGATCTTGCATGCTCTCCGTTATTAGTAGAGGCTCGGCCAAGTTTTTACTCTTAACTCCAAGAGGGAGTATTTATGCTCGATAGTGGGTTCATGCCTCCATTAAATCCGGGACAAAGGACGTAAAGTTCTAAGGTTGTGGATGTGCCGTTGCCACTAGGGATAAAACATTGATGCTATGTCCGAGGATGTAGTTATTGATTACATTACGCACCATACTTAATGCAATTGTCTCGTTGTTTGCAACTTAATACCGGAAGGGGTTCGGATGATAACCTCGAAGGTGGACTTTTAGGCATAGATGCATGCCGGATAGCGGTCTATGTATTTGTCGTAATGCCCAATTAAATCTCACAATACTCATCATATCATGTATGTGCATTGTCATGCTCTCTCTATTTGTCAATTGCCCGACCGTAATTTGTTCACCCAACATGCTATTTATCTTATGGGAGAGACACCTCTAGTGAACCGTGGACCCCGGTCCATTCTTTACATCTGAAATACAAATCTGTCGCTATTGTTTTCTACCGTTTTCTCGCAAACAATAATCATCCACACTATACATCTAATCCTTTGTTACGCAGTAGCCGGTGAGATTGACAACCTCACTGTTTCGTTGGGGCAAAGTACTTTGGTTGTGTTGTGCAGGTTCCACGTTGGCGCCGGAATCCCCGGTGTTGCACCGCACTACATCCCGCCGCCATCAACCTTCAACGTGCTTCTTGGCTCCTCCTGGTTCGATAAACCTTGGTTTCTTTCTGAGGGAAAACTTTCCGCTGTACGCATCACACCTTCCTCTTGGGGTTCCCAACGGACGCGTGCTGTACGCGTATCAAGCATATTTTCTGGCGCCGTTGCCGGGGAGATCAAGACAAGCTGCAAAGGGAGTCTCCACAATCCAATCTCTTTACTTTGTTTTTGTCTTGCTTTATTTTATTTACTACTTTGTTTGCTGCATTATATCAAAACACAAAAAAATTAGTTGCTAGCTTTACTTTATTTACCGTCTTGCACTCTATATCAAAAACACAAAAAAATTAGTTACTTGCATTTGCTTTACTTATTTCAACATGTTTCCTTTTAATTTTACTGTAAAAGATATACTTGTGGGACAAGGGTATATAATTGGAAGAGATAATATAGAAGAATTTTTCACCCATGTTAGTATGCATGAAGATCTTAAAGATATACCCCTTGCAAAAGCTGTCCCTACTTATGAAGATGCCTCTGTTTGTTTGGTACGCATGATGGAAGCTAGATTTATTAGTCTCAACCCCATGATACAACACATGTTTCTTAAACTTTCTGATATGAAGCGGGGAGAGAAGAGAGATTTTGTTCTAAAAGTCTTAGTGCGAGAATTTGAAGATATAGTTAAAGAAGCTAGAAAAGTTTTTATTAAGCATAAGAGGCTTGGTTCGTTCCCTGATTTTAAAAGAACACTTGAAAAGATGGAACATGGATAGAATAAGGTACACTAATAATGTTAATAATGGTGGGGAGATTAAATCACCAATACCATGTAAGCTCCTAGCGATGCATGAAGCTCTAGATAATAATTATGCTTGGCTTGTTCCCGAAAATTTGTTTGATGAGAGCAAGCAAGCCCAAGACTAATGAAAAGGGAGCCGCTGAAACTTATGTATCCAACATACTATGCATGGTTGAGAAAACTCCCAACATCCCTGGTAATGATGTCAATGCTCCATCTCTCGATAATACTTGATATACACTTGCTGCGCCTAGCTGAAAGGCGTTAAAGAAAAGCGCTTACTGGAGACAACCCATGTTTTTACTACAAGTATTTTTATTTTATATTTGAGTCTTGGAAGTTGGTTACTACTGTAGCAACCTCTCCTTATCTTAGATTTGTGCTTTGTTGTGCCAAGTAAAGTTTTTGATAGTAAGGTTCATACTAGATTTGGATTATCGCGCGTAAACAGATTTCTTTGCTGTCACGAATTTCGACCTGCCTCTCCGTAGGTAGCTCGAAAAATATGCCAATTTACGTGCGTGATCCTCGGATATGTACGCAACTTTCATTCAATTTGGGAATTTTCATTTGAGCAAGTCTGGTGCCTCAATAAAATCCATCTTTACGGATTGTTCTGCTTTTGACAGATTCTGCCTTTTATTTCGCATTGCCTCTTTTGCTATGATGGATGAATTTCTTTGTTCCATTAATGTCCAAGTAGCTTTATGCAATGTCCGAAGTGTTAAGAATGATTGTGTCACCTCTGAACATGTGAATTTTTATTATGCACTAACCCTCTAATGAGTTGTTTCGAGTTTGGTGTGGAGGAAGTTTTCAAGGATCAAGAGAGGGAGATGATACAATATGATCAAGGAGAGTGAAAGCTCTAAGCTTGGGGATGCCCTGTGGTTCACCCCCGCATATTTTAAGAAGACTCAAGCGTCTAAGCTTGGGGATGCCCAAGGCATCCCCTTCTTCATCGACAACATTATCAGTGTTCCTCCCCTGAAACTATATTTTTATTCCATCACATCTTATGTGCTTTGCTTGGAGCGTCGGTTTGTTTTTGTTTTTGTTTTGTTTGAATAAAATGGATCCTAGCATTCATTGTGTGGGAGAGAGACACGCTCCGCTGTTGCATATGGACAAATATGTCCTTAGGCTTTACTCATAGTATTCATGGCGAAGGTTGAATCTTCTTCGTTAAATTGTTATATGGTTGGAATCGGGAAATGATACATGTAGTAATTCTAAAATGTCTTGAATAATTTGATACTTGGCAATTGTTGTGCTCATGTTTAAGCTCTTGCATCATATACTTTGCACCCATTAATCAAGAAACACCTAGAGCTTGCTAAATTTTGTTTGCATATTTGGTCTCTCTAAAGTCTAGATAATTTCTAGTATTGAGTTTTGAACAACAAGGAAGACGGTGTAGAGTCTTATAATGTTTACAATATGTCTTTTATGTGAGTTTTGCTGCACCGGTTCATCCTTGTGTTTGTTTCAAATAACTTTGCTAGCCTAAACCTTGTATCGAGAGGGAATACTTCTCATGCATCCAAAATCCTTGAGCCAACCACTATGCCATTTGTGTCCACCATACCTACCTACTACATGGTATTTCTCCGCCATTCCAAAGTAAATTGCTTGAGTGCTACCTTTAAAATTCCCATTCTTTACCTTTGCAATATATAGCTCATGGGACAAATAGCTTAAAAACTATTGTGGTATTGAATATGTACTTATGCACTTTATCTCTTATTAAGTTGCTTGTTGTGCGATAACCATGTTCCCGGGGACGCCATCAACTACTCTTTGTTGAATATCATGTGAGTTGCTATGCATGTCCGTCTTGTCTGAAGTAAGGGAGATTTACCACTCATTTATTGGTTAGAGCATGCATATTGATAGAGAAGAACATTGGGCCGCTAACTAAAGCCATGAATCATGGTGGAAGTTTCAGTTTTGGACATATATCCTCAATCTCATACGAGAACATTAATTGTTGCTACATGCTTATGCATTAAAGAGGAGTCCATTATCTCGTTGTCTATGTTGTCCCGGTATGGATGTCTAAGTTGAGAATAATCAAAAGCGAGAAATCCAAATGCGAGCTTTCTCCTTAGACCTTTGTACAGGCGGCATAGAGGTACCCCTTTGTGACACTTGGTTAAAACATGTGTATTGCGATAATCCCGTAATCCGAGCTAATTAGGACAAGGTGCGGGCACTATTAGTATACTATGCATGAGGCTTGCAACTTGTAAGATATAATTTACATGATACATATGCTTTATTATTACCGTTGACAAAATTGTTTCTTGTTTTCAAAACCAAAGCTCTAGCACAAATATAGCAATCAATGCTTCCTCTCGCGAAGGGCCTTTCTTTTACTTTTATGTTGAGTCAGTTCACCTATTTCTCTCCACCTCAAGAAGCAAACACTTGTGTGAACTGTGCATTGATTTCTACATACTTGCATATTGCACTTGTTATATTACTTTACATTGACAATATCCATGAGATATACATGTTATAAATTGAAAGCAACCGCTGAAACTTAATCTTCCTTTGTGTTGCTTCAATACCTTTACTTTGATTTATTGCTTTATGAGTTAACTCTTATGTAAGACTTATTGATGCTTGTCTTGAAAGTACTATTCATGAAAAGTCTTTGCTTTATGATTCAGTTGTTTACTCATGTCATTAACATTGTTTTGATCACTGCATTCATTACATATGCTTACAATAGTATGATCAAGGTTATGATGGCATGTCACTCCGTAAATCATCTTTGTTATCGTTTACTCGCTCGGACGAGCAGAACTAAGCTTGGGGATGCCGATACGTCTCCGACGTATCGATAATTTCTTATGTTCCATGCCACATTATTGATGATATCTACATGTTTTATGCACACTTTATGTCATATTTATGCATTTTCCGGCACTAACCTCTATTAACGAGATGCTCGAAGAGCCAGCTTGTTGTTTTCTCGCTGTTTTTGGTTTCGTAAATCCTAGTAAGGAAATATTCTCGAATTGGACGAAATCAACGCCTGTGGTCCTATTTTTGCACGAAGCTTCCGGAAGACCAAAGGGGAAAGGAAATGGGGCCACGAGGCGCCGACACCACAGGGCGGCGCGGCTCGGCCCTTGGCCGCGCGGCCCCGGTGTGTGGGGCCCTCGTGTTGCCCCCGCGTTGCCCTTCCGCCTACTTAAAGCCTTCGTCGCGAAACCCCCAGTACCGAGAGCCACGATACGGAAAACCTCACTGAGACGCCGCCGCCGCCAATCCCATCTCGGGGGATTCTGGAGATCGCCTCCGGCACCCCGCCGGAGAGGGGAATCATCTCCCCGGAGGACTCTTCACCGCCATGGTCGCCTCCGGAGTGATGAGTGAGTAGTTCACCCCCGGACTATGGGTCCATAGCAAGTAGCTAGATGGTCGTCTTATCCTCATGTGCTTCATTGTCGGATCTTGTGAGCTGCCTAACATGATCAAGATCATCTATCTCGTAATTCTATATGTTGTGTTTGTCGGGATCCGATGGATAGAGAATACTATGTTATGTTGATTATCAATCTATTACCTATGTGTTGCTTATGATCTTGCATGCTCTCCGTTATTAGTAGAGGCTCGGCCAAGTTTTTACTCTTAACTCCAAGAGGGAGTATTTATGCTCGATAGTGGGTTCATGCCTCCATTAAATCTGGGACAAGTGACGTAAAGTTCTAAGGTTGTGGATGTGATGTTGCCACTAGGGATAAAACATTGATGCTATGTCCGAGGATGTAGTTATTGATTACATTACGCACCATACTTAATGCAATTGTCTCGTTGTTTGCAACTTAATACTGGAAGGGGTTCGGATGATAACCTCGAAGGTGGACTTTTTAGGCATAGATGCATGCTGGATAGCGGTCTATGTAATTTGTCGTAATGCCCAATTAAATCTCACAATACTCATCATATCATGTATGTGCATTGCCATGCTCTCTCTATTTGTCAATTGCCCGACTGTAATTTGTTCACCCAACATGCTATTTATCTTATGGGAGAGACACCTCTAGTGAACTGTGGACCCCGGTCCATTCTTTACATCTGAAATACAAATCTGCTGCTATTGTTTTCTACTGTTTTCTGCAAACAATCATCATCCACACTATACATCTAATCCTTTGTTACAGCAACCGGTGAGATTGACAACCTCACTGTTTCGTTGGGGCAAAGTACTTTGGTTGTGTTGTGCAGGTTCCACGTTGGCGCCGGAATCCCTGGTGTTGCGCCGCACTACATCCCGCCACCATCAACCTTCAACGTGCTTCTTGGCTCCTCCTGGTTCGATAAACCTTGGTTTCTTTCTGAGGGAAAACTTGCCGCTGTACGCATCACACCTTCCTCTTGGGGTTCCCAACGGACGCGTGCTGTACGCGTATCACTGCTTCTCCTGACATGCCCTCTACCTCTGATGCGATGCCCTCTCCGTCCGAGCCGACTCATCATCTTCGTGCTCGTCCTCGTCCTCCTCCTGATCGCTATTCTCCCACTCACTACGGTCTTTCTCGCTGCCCTTGAGCCGACCTCTTATCGGGATGCCCTTGCTCATCCCTAATGGCAGCTAGCGATGGCTCGGGAGATTGCTGCTCTTGAGCGCATCGGCACTTGGGATGTTGTCACTCCTCCTTCCTCTGCTCGTCCCATCACCCGCAAGTGGGTCTACAAGATCAAGACTCGCTCCGATGGTTCTCTTGAGCGCTACAAGGCTCGACTTGTCGCTCGCGGCTTTCGGCGGGAGCATGGCCATGACTATGACGAGACCTTTGCTCCGGTGGCTCACATGACCACTCGTTCGTACTCTTCTTGCCGTTGCTTCGTTCGTCACCGGTTTGTCTCGTCAGCCTTGATGTGCAAAATGCTTTTCTTAATGGTGAGTTGACCGAGGAGGTATACATGCAGCCACCTCCTAGCTACTCTATTCCCGATGGCATGGTCTCGTCGTCTCCGGCGCTCTCTCTATGGCCTTAAGCAAGCCCTCGTGCCTGGTTTCAGCCGTTTTGCCTCCGTGTTCACCGCTGCTGGTTTTCGTCCCTAGCGCACATGACCTTGCGCTCTTTGTCCACACATCCTCTCGTGGTCGGACTCTCGCTTCTTCTTTATGTTGATGACATGATCATCACGAGCGACGACCCCCGAGTACATTGCCTTTGTCAAGGCCCGTCTTCGCGATCAATTTCTCATGACTGATCTTGGTCCTCTCCGCTACTTTCTTGGGCTTGAGGTTTCCTCTACCTCCAATGGCTTCTATATCTCCCAGGAGAAGTATATTCAGGACCTTCTCACTCGTGCCGCTCTTGGTGATGAGCGCATTGTCGAGACTCCTATGGAGCTCAATGTCCGCCTCCGTTCCACTGATGGTGATCCTCTTCCGGACCCGACTCGCTATCGTCACTTGGTTGGGAGTCTTGTCTACCTTACTGTCACACGTCCTGACATCTCCTACCCAGTCCACATTCTGAGTCAGTTCATGGCTGCTCCTACTAGTGTCCACTATAGTCATCTTCTTCGTGTCCTTCGCTATCTTCGTGGCACTATCTCCCGTCGGCTTTTCTTTCCTCGCTCCAGCTCCTTACAGCTCCAGACCTACTCAGATGCCAAAAAATGTGTTGCCCATCAAATTGTGGTTATTTGTAGCCAAAATATTGGCTGCCTGCCAATACATGTCCATCCCTCTCACTCACAAATTCTTGCCAAATAGTTGGCTAAATGTGGGCAAAGGATTCCTTAACCAAAAACTTGGCAACCAACTCTTGCTAATTATTCGATAGGGCTAGTGTGGGCACCAACCAAACACACCCTTAAAGCATCTCCGCCGCGTCCCCCAAATCGTTGCTCAAATGGCACCGGATCGAGCGTTTGGAGGACGTAGTTTTAGTTCGTGCCGCGTTTAGGGACATCGCTCCCCAATCGCATCCCCCAAACGCGCCCCAAAACTTAAAAATTAATTTTAATAGATGGAAGAAAACTCCTTACTAATACTCAAATCGGTGTAACATAAACAAATTACATATAAAAACTTCAAAAAACATAATCAAATTACATATAAAAAAATTAAACTACTACTTCTTCTTTGATGGCCCCGCCTCGTCGTCCTCATCACGGTGGCGCTTCCTGCTCGTCACCTCTTCCGAAGAGGCGGTGTCGGTCGACACGTCGGAGGAACTTGTGTCCTCCTCGTCGTCGCTGGTGCTCGCCGGCTGCGCCTTGGCCTGGCCTTCGCTTTCGCGTCCGCCTCCGCCTTCGCACGGGCCGCCGTCGCCTCCTCGGACCCTTCCTTCTCCGCCTCCTCCTCCACGGCCTGCCATTCCTCCGCGTTGTCCAGTGGCGGCGGGGAATCATCGCCGCTGCTGGGCGTCCGGACTCTATCCCACCAATGGCGCCATCCTGGAAACTTGCCCTCGTTGTCGGTGTTAGATGGAAGTCCAGAGATGTAGCTCATCGTGAGAAGTTTGGATGAATGGCGGCCAGTTGAAGATCCGAAAGCGTCTACGTATGGGTCTTATTGAGCGCGGATAAACGGCGGCGCAGAAGTCGAAGAGAGAGGTGGTTGCTCTTCCAAGGAGTTCGCACTCCATTCGGCGGTTGGCGCGTCGGTCGACGCGGTTGCCAATGTGACGGTTCCCCTTCCCGGCAACTGCACCGTTAATACGTAGGCGGCGGTTGAGCGTCCGAGCCGCTGACGCGCCGGGCCCGCGCCTCCTCGCCTCTCGTGTTGTTGTGTCCGGCGTGCCCGGAGCATCCCCTGTGTAGCGGGGACGGGTTCGGGGCGCCAGACACTGTATTGACCGCGCCGGACAAAAAGGACGTTTGGGGCGAGCGGCTGGAAACGATTTTTTGTCCGACGCACCCCAAATCATTTTAGGGATGGTTTGAGGGACGCAACTGGAGATGCTCTTAGTATTCATGACCACGAGTAAAGTCTCGCCACCAGCCATCAGCTCGTATGGCTAGGTTTCTAATCCTAGTATTTGGATGGAGAAACCTCCTACTACCTCTTTTGATTAAAGATGTACTACCTCCGGTCGAAAAAGATTGACGTGCGCATTGTACTAAATATACGCATGCAGTGCAGTCACCCACGTCAATTAAATCTGACCCGATGTAGTAACACTTATTTTGAATGAATAAAGATGTACTAAGTTGTCAAAAAACAAAGTCTCGCCACCAGCCATCAACAAGTTTTCACCTGGTGCACATGTTGTGCACACCTTGTAAAAGAAGAGTGAGATTATACCTAGGCAGTAGGCATTGTTCGGGTCGGGTCGGGACGGGCTTCGGACCTAACAAAGCTTGATGTAAAAAACCTAGGCCTAGCCTAGCCCGATCGTTGGGCCTAATATTTTGGCTCAAGCCCGCCCCATCACAGCAAAAGACCGTCGGGCCTTGGGCTAGGCCTCTTCCCTATTTGATGCATTTCTCAAACCCTCGCCCGACCATCGGGCCTAAATCTTTGGCCCAGGCCCGACCCACAGGCATGCTCAAGCTGGCCCAAACTCGTGCCGCTGGAGTTAGGGACGTTGGAAAAGAAAACTTTCATAAGACATCTCCAACGGCCCAACGTAAAGGGATCAAAAGTCAAAAGCATATGTGGTAAAAAATAATGGGTTGCCTCCAGGCCGAGGCTCGGGCCAAATTAACCGGTGTGTTCGCACCGATGCATTCGTGGCCCAAAATTTGTGATATGGAGCGCTACTAGTAAGTGGTCCTCAAAATCCTAACCCACCCCTGTTTGAAGTGGCACGCCACTACTAAGTTCACGGTCGTGACGCAGTATTATTGGTACGCCACTGGTACATTGTAGCGGCGCAACCCTATTGCAATGCGCCACTTGTAGCAAACCCCAGATAGCTATTTTTGATCACCGCGCTTAGGCTTGTGCCAATACTGCCAGTGATAGGGAAACGAGTGTCAGATTGTTGAGTCCCTACGAATTTTTTTGTCAGCACAAAATCAGAACACACCGAAGGTCACGGTGGCAACTGGGTCATCGGTTAGGCACACATCAGAGCCCCCATTTGTACGCTGTTAAACGGTGTAAATATATGTTTATAGCTTTTGCAAATAATTATCTCTAGAGTTACAAACTGCATGGTCCTAGATCATTGTCTGCCAGTACAACCTCAATCACGCAGTAGTACACGTACCAAATTAGCAAGTTACAAACTTCATGGTCCTAGATCATTGTCACAATATAGTCAATTTCGACAAGACTGGCACAATCAATAAAAATTACCAAGGCACAGCTCACCACGCACAATCAGGAGATAAATCTGTCTGCCAGTACAACCTCAATCACGCAGTAGTACACGTAACAGTACATCACAGGGGCATGTCAACAAACAGGTTGCACGTGTATCCAATTCTCACATGGTTTGGAAGGCACAGACCACAAATTCGAATTACAAAGTTTCAGTTCACTTGGTAGAGAAGATAAACAGAGGAGAAGACCCGGAAAGAGTGAGTTTGGTCACCACGGAAATAGCAGCAGCAGGGGACATAGAGGATGGAGAGCTTCAGGTCGTTCTCTTCTTGGGTAAGATCAGCAGCGGATGGTTGGAGAAGAGCAGCAGCAGTTCAGCGTTGCGCAGGCGTGTCTTCCTTGACGTCCCGGCGGTGCAGCATCCAAGCGTCAGTGAAGTAGTGGAAAGAGGCAGGTGCGGTGACGCGCCGCCTGCTGGCCGGCGGTGGCCTGGAGCTGAGCAGAGTGTTGGGATATTAGGGATAGAAGCCAACCTGACGAAGAGATGGAGGCTGCGGCTCCTGTTCTCTCGATCTCATCTGGTCTCTATGGAATCAGGCCCTCTAGTTTTCTTCTATTCTTAGCACAAAGATCCTTTTCTTCTTTAGCTCTCTTCTAGTTCATTCCTTGAAATAATCTCTTTTTTTTGCACTCGAGTCCATTTGATAGCTGCACTTGATGATGATGAACCAAAGTCAAGGTCCAGTCATGAAGAATTGTGCCTTTACGCACTTCATCTGCAAAAAAAAGCAACACAACTGTCTCACCACCATTGGAGCAGGCCAGAAGCAGCAACAACGGGTGGAGCAGGTCAGAAGCAGCCACAAGGGGAGTGGTAGGGCGGTGTCCAGCTTGTGCAGGACCAAGCCCCAGACCTGCCTTGAATAGAGTAAGCTGCAAACAGATGCATGGCAGTTTCAGGTTGCAATGAACATAGCTGGCAGATCGGATTGCAGTGCCAGCCTCTCTCTCTTCTGAAGATTATCTGAAGTCAAACAGCAGTTCTTTGCCGCAAGCCAAGCACAAAATTGGCACTTCAGTGGACTATCCAAATCCTGCACTGTCAAGGGCAACGCTGAAGGGATGCTGCCCAGAAACTGAATCTGATAAGCAGATTGGGCTGAGAACATCAGGGCCAGAATCTGGCAGTGATGCATTTGGCCACTTCTGCAAACCTGAACTAACTTGGCCATTGCTAATAACCCACCAATAACGTCAGGCATAAGCAAAACCACTAAGGCGGTACCTCTGCATCAGGCTCTGAATCAGGTTCAGTATCTGCATCTGGCCAATACTCACGGTGCTTGTTCATCAACTTATGAATGTCCTGTACAAGTTCACTGTCGCACTTTATCAAATGCAACAAGTGATGAACTTCAGTACCCAACAGAAGAGGCATGGAGAGTACACCGTTGATTTTATTAGTCTCGGTACCATCTGGCTCGCGACGATAAACTATATACCTGTTGATAAGCTCGTAACCCTTAGATGTAACAGCCAGAACTGCTTGTGACAGTTCAGACTCAGCCAGCTCTAATTCCTTTTCCCAACCACGTTCGCCATAGTCTCTCATCAAAATTGCTAGGTATATATGTAGGACAGCGCTACAGAAATTACCCCAACTATGGAGATGATCCTCAAGTTCAATACCAACTGGAGACGGCTGTTCACTGTCATGGTGGAGCTCAACAAATTCCACGAATACGCCAGATCTTTGGCATTCCCCAAGCAATACCATCCATGTTTGAAACAGTATAACCCTATCATAACCTCCAAAGCTCTTCTTAGTGCAATTTGCTGGTTTATAATCCATGTCACATGTCACTAAGGAATGCATAGTGTGTCTGCAAATAGACACCTTATCTGGCGTCAGGTAGCCACAAGCCCACTCCACTGATCTCCGTTCGCCAAAAAGAGAGGTAACTTGATGTCAGGGTCACTGAAATGAAACCATCCCTACCAGGCAAGTAGGTTTTTCTCGTTTTTGAGAAGACGAAATGCAACTAAATATCCATCACTGTCGAAAAAGAAGTTGGAAAACGGCATGGCCATCAAGAGTGATCTCAACAATGTGATAGGTTATCAATTTAACAATATTGTTAGGTCCCAATTAACAACAATTTGACCTCACACAGGATATAAGGCAAGCAAAGCAATGAACATTACTTTTGGGCCATGATTCAGCTGGGTGTCTGGAGTACCATTAACATGAAGCGACATCACTCTTTTGAAAAGTCTGCGCCTACGACGGAGCACAGTTTTGAAATCATGAAAAGACATCCTAACAATATCAAGAGAATCAGTCTTGAGTTCCCATCGAACTATTTTTACATCCTGAAATAAAAAGAAGCAAACATGTCTCAAAATAAGAAGGTACGGAATTCCAGCCAGATGTAAATAATCATGCAGCAGAGTACATGTGGTAGGGGAGATATATGAACTAGACTAGAGCAAAGGATACAATTGAGTAATTGACACAGATATATCATCATGTTATAGAGCGAACTTGCATTGGGGGGAAGAAGAATCACTTTGCCCAGTAAGCATTGCAATAACTAACACATCTATCTACAAGGAAATAAAAATAAGATACTGATACA
>NC_061508.1:210280067-210422205 GCF_022539505.1 Lolium rigidum | reverse complement strand
GTCCATAAGGCTCGTTAGCTTGCATCTTCGACACGGACATCTTATCTCCTTTTGGTTATTTCTAATCATCTCGTACTGTCGCGGCTTTCAAAAACCTAGCCACAACGCCTTCGCTCATCATGCGGACCATGGTCGCTTAGCGGATATAGAGAAAATGGATATCTTAGCATACCAAAAGAAAATTTTGGCATGACCTTCCCTAAAAATAGGACATGTATATGCGTAGTATGCCCAACATTCGCGAAACGGAAATGAATCAACGTTTCGGCAAAATATTGGCAACTCCATCGCATTTCAAATCACTGCAAACAAAAACACATGCAACACATGTGTGGAGGCTTCGCATATACAACACACATGTGGATCCGGAGGCTTCGCATACAACACACATGCACGTGACGCTTTTCGCGCATGCGCACGTACACATGATATCATCGAGCTTCGCACATAACATATGTGCATGACGTGTGTGCAAGGCAGATCGAAACCGTTCACACACAAAGCATAAAACCAACAAAGTTACCGATACGGTGAGACCTAGAGTGTTGGATGAGGTAAAAAGTTGAGATTGAGTAGGGTATTGAGCTAAGAAAGCTTCACCATTAGTTACCTATGAAGAAAATTAAGTTTACCAACTTAATTTTGGTGAATGAAGAGGTGAAAATGAGGTGGGAAGGAGGGGCAACACGACCAGATCCAGATTTGGTGGGAGGTGGTGGTGGAAGAGTGTTTGGGGAAAGTGGGTGGCACATGTGAGTGGAGGGTGAAAAGCGAGGAAATGGTCCCGGGTTAGCGAGTGGCGCACCACCTAGCCGTGCGCCCATCTGCTAGGGTGACATAGCAATGGCGCACTTTGCAAGTGGTGCGCCGCTTTGCTCACCTGTTACTGTAAACCCACGCCCATGCCCAACTTAGCGAGTGGCGCACCATGTCGGCGGTGCGCCATAGCTGGTAGTGGCGCACCAAGCGGTGCGCCATTGCTAAAGCCCTCATCTCTAAAGGGCCACGGCCACCTCCTAGCGGTGGCGCACCACAAAGACATGCGCTATAAGTAAGCCATGTAGCGGTGGCGCACCATGGAGACGTGCGCCACTATTAGTTTTGGGTGGGAGCTGGCCTCCGCGCGGGAGTTAGTAATGGCGCACCACAAACAAGGTGCGCCACTACTACATTTGTAACAGTGGCCCACCATTTTGTGGTGCGCCACTGCTAAGTAGTAGTGGCGCACGGCCATCATGGTGCGCCACTGAAGTCAACCTTACGGCTAGGCCTTTTCCTAGTAGTGGCAAGTATAACCTTTCGGCTTCCTCCAGGCCGCGCAATCGCTGAACCCTGCGCTTTTGGGAACGGCTGAGTCCATCAGGGCACCACCTTGGCCGGTGGTACCTGTCTTCTTCTTCTCCCTCGTCTTCGAATCCTCGAGATCTTCCAACCGGGGGACTCAGGCGCGTTTGCTTTGTGGCGGGAGAGGCCCTAGGCTCTTGAACATGGACACGTTGGCTGTCTCCTTCTTACGGTTGCATTCGCAGGCAATTGCCGAGTGTGGGCAATCGGCTCATTCCGAGATCCCGGCGGGGGTCGAAGAAGGGACGGTCCCGGTGCCTATCCTCGTCGTCTTGCTCCTCGACTTCTCCTTGGCGTGGCGCTCGTATCGCTCCTCGTTGTGATCATGCCGACGACGTCTCACTGTCGTCCCTAGCCGGACGATCTTCTTCATCATCGTCGTTGTATCGCCGGCGTTAGTCATGCCGACTCACATACTTGTTGAGGAGGTGATCGAGAGAGAGTCGTTGATATCTTATGTTCTTCACTTCTCCCTGCGTGACGTAGCGCTTGCCGTCTTGGCGGAGCCGATCGCGTGGAGCGGCCTCCTCTGTGTCTTTGCTATGAGAGCAGCTGCCCTCATCTCCGTCCTTACCAGAGTGGTGTCCAGGTCCTACCATGTTGATATTGTATGAGAAACATGGCTGGCACCCTCCATGGTAAGTGTACTCCACCATGTTAACGGCGGGGAAGGGGTGTGTGTCGACCTTCATGGCGTACTGGTTGAAAATCAGCCGTCCATTTTCTATCGCCATTTGGATCTGCTGCCGCCACACCCGCGGTCGTTGGTGGTGTGGGTGAACGTGTTATGCCACTTGCGGTATGGCTTTCCGTTCAGCTCTTGCACCGTGGGGATCTTGTGGCCTTCGGGTACCTTTATATGCTTCTCCGTGAGTAAGAGATCAAAAATCTGCTCGAGTTTTGGTCACGTCGAAGTCGAACCCTTTTGGAGGGCCTTGTGGCTTCACCCATTTGCAGGACACGGGGCACTGCCGCTCGAGTCCATTCAGCCCACTGCTACCTCTCGATCTCCCACGGCACCTTCATCCTCATCTGCCTCAACCGGGGTCACCGCACGCTTGAGTTTATCCTGGTAAACATGCGGGTGGCCTTGTTCATATGCGGCAGCTTACTGCACCATGTGCGCCAATGAAGGGTAGTACTGCTTGGGAGGCCACGTCCTTGATCGATGATGAGAGACCCACCACCGCCAACTCGGCTGCTTCTTTTCACTTACGTGAACCGAATAGCATCGGTTCCTCACGGTCTCGAAGCGGCTGGATGTATTCCGACCACTGTTTCCCCGCGCACGTCGTACTTGTGCTAGATCGGCAATGCCAGCCTCGGAAGCCTCGGTGATATTGCTCATGGAGCTGCTCTTCCAATTGCTTCCAAGTCCGGATGGAGTTCGGTGGCAGCGATGTGTACCATCCGAAGCCGATCCTGTGAGGGACTGTGCGAAGAACCTCACACGCAGCTCGTCGCCGGCTGAGATCGTGCCCAGCTGTGCCAAATATCGGCTCACATGCTCGATGGAGCTGGAACCATCGATCCACTAAACTTTGTGAAGTCCGGGAGCCGATATTTGGGTGGTAGCGGGATCAATTCGTACTCGTTGGGGTATGGCTTGGTATGGCGAACGTCTTCCTTTTCGGCATCATGCCGAGCCGATCTTCGAGAATTGTACAAATCTGATCCGTGGTGATGGCCGAAGGCGTCGAACCACTGAAGATTCGCCGGGGTGGCATACTTAACCAGCCATGCTTGCTTTTCCAGTTCTGAGCCAGGCCTGCGGGAGCTGGGCTGCGGAGGTTGGTCGGAGTGGCGTACTTAGCTAGCCACGTTTGCTTCTCAAGATACTGCTCCCGACGTTCCTCCTGCTGTTCCGGAGGCCCTGCGCTGTCGCAGCCTGGTTTGAGAGTGCGCAGGTGCTGCGGTACGGTGCGTATGCGCACGCGTATCCGTGCGGGATCTCCTTGGGCGCCTCGGGTAGGAATTGGTAGTCACTAGGATCACCACCAATTTTGTAGACGACGTATGCCGATGAGTTCGGCACTTCGGTGCTGCCCATGCGAACGGCGGCGGAGGATGGGACAGGAGTGGCACCTCTCCTTTGTAAGTCCCCGAGCTGGTCCCGACGGAGAATACCGATGGCTCATGATTTCTGGACCACGCGCGGGCGACACGCTCCAAAGTGTTCACCGAGGCTCTCAGAGTGGCGATGCAGCGAATGAGCCACCATGTAGTTGATCTCCTGACGCAGCGACCTGGTGCGTTCTTATGACGGGGCGGACAGGTCCACTCCATCGAGTGCGCCTTCAGGTGAGAACCCCTTCCACCTGACGCCATGGGAGCGGGTTCTGTGGAAAGAGCCGATGAGTTCGGCTTCGAGGGATGCCTTGATCTCGTCATGCTTCTTCTTGAGCTCATCAGGCAGATCCTCGTACTTGGCCGGAGTGCTTTCCGCCATCTCGGATGTAGACGGCGATGTGGTGGATGTCGAAGGTTGTCCCACGGGCGTGCCGAGAATGTGTTGACGTCGAAACCCACCGGCGGGCAGCGACGGGCAGCACGGGAGAGCCGGGAACAACTAGGGCTGCGGCTGGCCCCGGTCCCTCGGAGCGACGGCCCGCAAAGCCTCCTGGTCACACGTCCGATGCTATCGCAAGGGCGTGCCACCTGACCTATACCCGGTCGGGAAGGTGTTGGATGATGCCTCGCTTAGTTTCTGCGGGGCATACACGTAAACATTAAATACGAGCCTCGATCGGCTCTCGGAGTTATCCCGTGAATCGGCTCAAAGAGCCGATCCACCCATGATTCGTACAAGGTGTCCGAATATATGGTGGTCCCGCTTGATCAAGATAAAGCTAATGAGATCTACGACGATTTAGGGTTTTCACCGCATAATCGGATCATCCTACTCACGATTGGGCCTCGCGCTCGCGCACGGTGATCGTAAGCCGATCCTAGACAGGGCCTAAAAACCAACACGAGGTTGATCCCCGGAACATCCTTTCTAGGGCTAGCAAACTTCACCCTACACGCCGCTGGATCCTCCATCCCTTTGTAAGGCCTAACTATTGCGGATATTAAACTAATCCTTGCAGAACAAGGAGCAACCGTAACGGATCAAATCTACTAAACTATGATCAAGCGAGGTGCCGCCCCTACACCTAAGATAGGTGTAAGGGCGGCTAGATGTATAAGGGTTGCACTACGACATCATATGATACGAAGAACAATGCTAACCCTAACACATCTAAGATAACTACGTTGCTCGCCATCAAAAAGGCTTCGAGCACGAGCAACGCATGAACAACGTGGGTAGGCTTGTGCTGCCTAGATCGCAAGATGCGATCTAGGCAGCATGGTGCTTACCGGAGAAACCCTCGAGACGAAGGAGTTGGCGATGCGCCGAGATTTGTTTGTGTTGAACGTTGGTTGTTGTTTATTCCATAAACCCTAGATACATATTTATAGTCCAAGGGACTTTCTAATTCAGGTGTGCACCTAACCGTGCACGAGTAAAACTCCAACTCCTAATCGACACGTAATCTAATATGTTACAGATACAAGGGCAAACTAGCCCAAACTTTGCATGTAAGGCCGATTCACGCATTTCTTCTATATATATATTCTTCGAGTCCATCTTGATCACGGCCCACCTCTGACCTGGTCAAATTCTGGTGATAACACATGCCCCCCTGGTTTTGGAAATGTCATTTCCAAAATCATTATGCTTATCCCTCATCGGGACATGTCGTGGCGTCTTGCCTCCTTGATTTTATCACCAAAAAATGAAGGAATGTCTTCACTTAACCCTGCCGATAGCCAGAGTCAGGCACTCCCCAAAAGAGCCGATGGTATCACATCAGCCTCTACGATAAAACGGGAGCAAGGCCAACCTAACTGCCTCTCCAAACGGTAACCTGCGCCCTTCGTCTGAGAAACTCAGATCCCCAAATCGCCGCCCAAACAGCCCTACGGATCTCAGATCTCAGCCGCGCCGTCCCAATCCCTCAGCACATCCAATGGCGGAATCATCCAACGCCAACGCCATGGTCTCCGGTCTGAAGGTAATCCTCAACAGCCCCCTTGCCACATGCATCAATGTCAGGAGTAAACAGCAAACGCCTGAATTAATGTTCCGTTCCACTATCAATTTTAGGTCTCAGACATCCTGCTGCCACATCCCTCTCTCGCAAATTCTATGTGCCTTGGTCCTCGTTCTTCCGAGAGTCCCGCTCTCTTGATTTCATGCGAAGCTAACAGGATCCCCTTCGTGAATCAGAACCTAGATCTGACCTCCTGGGCCGACTGCCTGTGAGCCTGGCCTAATCCCCCTGAGGGTTGGGTGACATGGTACAACAGAGTATCCAAAGCCCATTATGCCACCTGGGAAGCCATAGGGATAGCCGATGCTCTGTCATTATCATTGTCTCCTCTTGAGAAGAATGAAAATATTCTGAAAACCATCGGCTATTTCTGGTCTGACGCACTGAACTGCTTCATGTTTGGCCATGGTCCTATGACACCAACCCTGCTGGACGTGACCATGATCACAGGCCTAGACATTGCATCCCCGAGCCCTTCTGCATTCAAACTGCCGAAAGTCCCCTTCACCCTTTCTTCTAAAAAAGAGTGTACCAGTTGGGGTGCCTACCTCAATCGTTATATGAAGACCAAAGGCCCTGTGACAGAGAGAGAACACACAACCTTCCTGAACTTTTGGTTGGAACACTTCATATTCTGTGGCCCATCACTTGCCCCTACCAAGAATTACCTTTCCTTAGCCTATGACCTGGCCAAAGGCACCCATCTTGGCCTAGGCAAGCTGTTTCTTGGAGAGGTCTATCGATCTCTTCAGCTGATGTTCGTCAAACTGTTCTCTCAAAAGACAGTTAAAACTGGCGGTCCCTGGTGGTTTATTCAGTTATGGGCGCAGCTATACTTTCAAAACCAGATCTCAGACTTCCCACCTTTGACCTCCTGCACCTTTCCAGATGCTAACGGAAAGGATATCCGATGTACCAGCTATGGCCAAGCTTTGTATGGTCTCCCAGGCAGCAGGCTGATCCCTAAGGAAGCAGACAGGGTGGTTCAAGATCTTCTTCCAAGGTTTGGACAACCCCCTGTTCTTTCCTTATACTGAACCGGAGAATTTTGAAAATCCAGTCTCCTTTCGATTGGATAACTTTGCCGATGACGATAGCACCCAGCATCTGTATTCCATCATGATTCGCCCTTTCTTCCTCCCTGTTGGTATGAGTACCTCGAACCGGATCATCAAGCCTGGTTATGAGTGTTATCAACCGGTAGTGGTAGCCCGACAGCTCGGTCTCGGGCAGGTGCCTCCACACTTTTTCTTACACCGCCTGACAGCAAGCAGAGCTGAACTTCCTGACATCCTTACTGGCCAAAGGTGTTACACCTTTTTTGACGCTTTGGCCATCCCAATTCCCCACAACCTCCGCTTCTCCTTCACCACCGACGGTTTCGAGATCTGGTGGTCCATGTGGAAAACCCATGTCTTCACACGAGCTTTAGGACCGCTGTTGAGACAACTCGATGCCGAGTACGACATCCCCGCAGACCAGGTACCATCACTCAAATATTTCTTGTAACTGCTTATGGTAATTCGTCTATGACCTGACTCTATTTCCTGGTAGCAACAAGATGGCCCAGCTCCCAAGCAAGCCGATGGCTCCCCCTTCGTATTCCTTCCTCCGGCCCCAGTGGTTCTCTTCTGCCAGAGCTCGCCATCTCTGAAGAAAGTCATAATGCAGAGCCAGCCAATTTCTCCGAAATCGGCTCCCAAGCGTAAAGCAACTTCGGGGCCAGTTGCCCCCCGAGTCTCGACTCAGGCGAGGACGGCAGTGAGGAAGGTGGCTGTCAGGAAGACCCTGAGGCGCAAAGCTCCGGCCCAGGAAAGCTTGCACGTAAGTTGATCCGCATCCTGATCGAACACATTTGCCTTCCCAACCTCTGTAACATGGTTGTACCTCTTCTTTCAGGCTTCCACTGAGGAGAACTCCAGTGAGGGAGCACAGTCCAGTCCAAGGGACTCTTCCCCAGGTGACACTGAAAGATCCACCACACAGAGCCAGACGGATTCGCCAGCGTCGGCTTCTCGGAAAAGGTCGACTTCCGATCCTGCTGTCCTGCAGGTTCCGATCCAAACGAGGTCGCGCATGAAGCGTCGATGCGTCAAAAGGGCTCGCACAGGCCCACAAGTCTCCTCGCCGAGCCAGGGAGTTTCAAATGTAATACCCTCAACAGCTCGTGTTCCACATCGTCTTGTCACTAATTGGATTGCCTCACCGTTTCCCTTGCAGACTGATGGAACTTCTAGCAGGGACGTTGAAGAGGTGTCGATGCCATCTGCTGCCCTTGGCCGGTCCAACTCGCCAGGCGTGACTGACCAAGTGGCTAACCTGGTCCAAACTACTGCAAAGCCGATTGTCACAACATCGGCTTCCCTTCCTTTCTTGGGAGAGGTAAGCTCGACCCTTCCTCTCGGGCCTTCTCTTTTCCTTTGTCGTATGCTCATGCTGCTCTTATTCGTCTGTCAGGGGTGTGATCCTTCAAGCTTGCTGACGTTCGACCCTGACTCCATCGAGCCGGCTGTTCCCAAAGCAGGTGAAGAGCCAGACCCTAGCGCGGTCGATGGCCCGCTCCAGCGTCTCCAAGTTTTGCTCTCCTCCCCGGTCGATACCTTGGTCGAGAACCCCGAGGCAATCAAAGGCATCCTCGAGGACATCCAGCCCCGTCTCCCAGTGACGCTGCAAGTTAAGCTTTGGCCGGCAGTATCTTTGTCAGTTTACAGGTCAAGGGTGCAGTCGGCTCGCCAAAGGATCGCTCTTCGCCGCGCCCAACTCCCGTTGAGAGCCGATATCGCAGACAAATGTCAACGGCTCAACGAGAAGAAAGCTGCTTTAGACGCCAAGACCGCCACTTCTACTCGTAGTGTCAAGCTTGAGACCTTGCGCAAGGAACTGGAGGACCTTGAAAAGAGGGCCCAGGAGACCAAACAACTTATCCAAGATGAGGAATCCCTCATTGCTCGCTCCGAAGAGGAAGCAAAAGGTCTCACGGCTGATCTGAAGACCGACCTGGCTGAAATTCGCGCCCTGGGCAGCCAGCTGGTGATGGGAAGAGACGAGGACGACGAGGCCGAGATCGCCGAGGTGGATCGAATCCGTGCCGATGCTCTTCACGCCCTTAATGCTTTCCTTCAGTAGGGCCTCCTCGTGTAAACTGATGCATGTAAACTTGCTTTGCTGTACTTGTTAAAATCGACTGCCGTGCATCGACTTTCTTATCACTCTGAAATTGTTTTTTTTTACTGGCCAATTTCTCTATCGGCCACCAAAATTCCTCCGCACATGCTCAATGGTGTCGCGCACGCTCATATGATTATGTGCCCCCCGAGCCGATTCTGCCAGGTAACTGCTGACATCGGCTCTATGGTTAGCCAAGATACTACGATGTGAACGTCGGCTTTGTTAGGAACAACATGGATTTCTTCCAGTGCATCAGCCGACGCATTCCATTGCCCATTAGATCGACGTTTAGACCGAAAGCAAAGTGAGGATGATTCTGGACGATTCCTAGAATCGGCCTCTATATTAGTAGGTCTGCGAAGGTCTGGCGATGTTTCTTCACAGATCTTGGCTGGCACCCTCCAAGGTAAGTGCGCTCCACCATGTTAACGGGGGACGCCGGTGGAGTCGGTACTCCTGGTGCTGCCGATGCGCATGGCAACGGTGGACGGACCTGGATCGCACTTTCATGTGAGAAACCCTTCCACCTGATGCCATGGGAGCGGGCTCTGTGGAAAGAGCCGATGAGTTCGGCTTCGAGGGTTGCCTTGATCTCGTTATGCTTCTTCTTGAGCTCGACAGTCAGATCCTCGTACTTGACCGGAGTGCTTTCCGCCATCTCAGATGTAGATGGCGATGTGGTGGATGTCGAAGGTTGTCCCACCGGGCGTGCCAGAATGTGTTGGCGTCAGAAACCCACCGGCGGGCAACGACGGGCAACACAGTAGAGCCGGGAACAACTAGGGCTGCGGCTGGCCCCAGTCCCTCGGAGCGACGGCCCGCAAAGCCTCCTGGTCACACGTCCGATGCTATCGCAAGGGCGTGCCACCCGACCTATACCCGGTCGGGAAGGTGTTGGATGATGCCTCGCTTAGTTTCCTGCAGGGCATACACGTAAACATTAAATACGAGCCTCGGTCGGCTCTCGAGTTATCTCGTGAATCGGCTCAAAGAGCCGATCCACCCATGATTCGTACAAGGTGTCCGAATATATGGTGGTCCTGCTTGATCAAGATAAAGCTAATGAGATCTACGACGATTTAGGGTTTTCAACGCATAATCGGATCATCCTACTCACGATTGGGCCTCGCGCTCGCGCACGGTGATCGTAAGCCGATCCTAGACAGGGCCTAAAAACCAACACGAGGTTGATCCCGGAACATCCTTTCTAGGGCTAGCAAACTTCACCCTACACGCCGCTGGATCCTCCAACCCTTTGTAAGGCCTAACTATTGCGGATATTAAACTAATCCTTGCAGAACAAGGAGCAACCGTAACGGATCAAATCTACTAAACTATGATCAAGCGAGGTGCCGCCCCTACACCTAAGATAGGTGTAAGGGCGGCTAGATGTATAAGGGTTGCACTACGACGAAGCATATGATACGAAGAACAATGCTAACCCTAACACATCTAAGATAACTACGTTGCTCGCCATCAAAAAGGCTTCAGCGACGAGCAACGCATGAACAACGTGGGTAGGCTTGTGCTGCCTAGATCGCAAGATGCGATCTAGGCAGCATGGTGCTTACCGGAGAAACCCTCGAGACGAAGGAGTTGGCGATGCGCCGAGATTTGTTTGTGTTGAAAGTTGGTTGTTGTTTATTCCATAAACCCTAGATACATATTTATAGTCCAAGGGACTTTCTAATTCAGGTGTGCACCTAACCGTGCACGAGTAAAACTCCAACTCCTAATCGACACGTAATCTAATATGTTACAGATACAAGGGCAAACTAGCCCAAACTTTGCATGTAAGGCCGATTCACGCATTTCTTCTATATATATATTCTTCGAGTCCATCTTGATCACGGCCCACCTCTGACCTGGTCAAATTCTGGTGATAACAGGGTCCCACATGTCTTGTGGGCCGGCCCTTTTGCCTGTTGACCGGTCAAACGAGTGCATTCGGCCCGGCCCACATGCTTAGTGGGCCGGCCCATTAAAGTTTTGACCAGTCAACCTTAGAGGTTAGGCCCGGCCCACGTAACTAATGGACCAGCCCAGCTATATAGTTGACCGGTCAAACTAAGTCAGCTGGCCCGGCCCGCAAACTTAATGGGCCGGCCCGCTTAAGACGTGGCGGGCCTCGTGTGGGCCTACCATCTACCACGGGGTTTCGGCCGGTTAACGCCGTTAACCGCCGGCTAACGGCGTCCGCCACGTGTCGGCTTGCATGACGTCAGCAGTCAACGGGCTCCCGGAAACACTTGGGCAACGGTCCGATTTTCCGTGGCGGAAGGGCGCCCAAGCGCGACGGACCGAAAAAATCGTCGTAGGACTTTGCCTGACGCAGTTTCCACAACAGAACCCATATCATCGGGTTAGGCCCATAGGCGACGAAAAATGCCCCTTAGTTGACGATTTTGGGACGTTGTCTATCAGAACTTTTCTTGTAGTGGTGGCATCTCTCCTTGGTAAGTCCCCAGAGCTGGTCCTGACGGAGAATACTGATGGCTCATGATTTCCTGGATCACGCGCAGAGCGACACGCTCCAAAGTGTTCACCAGGCTCTCAGAATGGCGGTGCAGCGAATGAGCCACCATGAAGTTGATCTCCTGACGCAGCGACCTGGTGCGTTCCTCTGACGGGGTGGACAGGTCCACTCCACCGAGCGCGCCTTCAGGTGAGAACCCTTTCCACCTGATGCCATGTGAGCGGGTTCTGTGGAAAGAGCCGATGAGAACAGTTTATCCGTCGTCCACCGTTAACATGGTGGGATACGTGAGATCTAGGCGCATCGCCAACTCCCCCGTCTCGAGGGTTTCTTCCGGGTAAGCACCATGCTGCCTAGATCGCATCTTGCGATCTAGGCAGCGCACGTTTATCCGTCGTTCATGCGTTGCTCGTACTGAAGCCTTTTTGATGGCGAGCAACGTAGTTATCATAGATGTTTTAGGGTTAGCATCGTTCATCATATCATATGCTATCGTCGTGCAACCCTTAGGCATCTAGCCGCCCTTACACCTATCTTGGGTGTAAGGGCGGCACCCCGCTTGATAATTGTTTAGTAGATCCGATCCGTTATGATTGCTCCTTGTTCTTCAAGGATTAGTTTAATATCTGCATCGTTAGGCCTTACAATCAGATCTAGATTGGATTTGTCATCCTTGGTTTGTTGCATTCTTCCTCGGACCAAATTGATGCCTGAGAGTGGCTCTTGGCCTGATGTCTCCCAAACGTTCATGCCAGCCGTTGAAATCTCGGCTGAATCATCTGCGTGGACGACTTCTACTTCATCTCCATCCCACTGTATTAGGCATTGGTGCATCGTGGATGGAATGCAACAGTTGGCGTGGATCCAATCTCTCCCTAGTAGGACAGCTGATGCGTGTAGTTGACACGTCCGTTGGGAACCCCAAGAGGAAGGTGTGATGCGCACAGCGGCAAGTTTCCCTCAGTTAGAAACCAAGGTTTAATCGAACCAGTAGGAGTCAAGAAGCACGTTGAAGGTTGATGGCGGCGAGATGTAGTGCGGCGCAACACCGGAGATTCCGGCGCCAACGTGGAACCTGCACAACACAACCAAAGTACTTTGCCCCAACGAAACAGATGAGGTTGTCAATCTCACCGGCTTGCTGTAACAAAGGATTAACCGTATTGTGTGGAAGATGATTGTTTACAGAGAAAACGATAAAACAAGTATTGCGACAGATTTGTATTTCAAGTATTAAAAGAATGGACCGGGGTCCACAGTTCACTAGAGGTGTCTCTCCCATAAGATAAAATCATGTTGGGTGAACAAATTACGATCGGGCAATTGACAAATAGAGAGGGCATAACAATGCACATACATGACATGATAAGTATAGTGAGATTTAATTGGGCATTACGACAAAGTACATAGACCGCCATCCAACCGCATCTATGCCTAAAAAGTCCACCTTCAGGTTATCATCCGAACCCCTCCGAGTATTAAGTTGCTAACAACGAGACAATTGCATTAAGTATGGTGCGTAATGTAATCAACAACTACATCCTCGGACATAGCGCCAATGTTTTATCCCTAGTGGCAACAAGCACAACACAACCTTAGAACTTTCGTCACTCGTCCCGGTGTCAATGCGGGCATGAACCCACTATCGAGCATAAATACTCCCTCTTGGAGTTAAAAGTAAAAACTTGGCCAGAGCCTCTACTAGAAACGGAGAGCATGCAAGATCATAAACAACACATATGTAATAACTTGATAATTAACATAACATGGTATTCTCTATCCATCGGATCCCGACAAACACAACATAGAGTATTACAGATAGATGATCTTGATCATGTTAGGCAGCTCACAAGATCCAACAATGAAGCACAATGAGGAGAAGACAACCATCTAGCTACTCGCTATGGACCCATAGTCCAGGGGTGAACTACTCACTCATCACTCCGGAGGCGACCATGGCGGTGTAGAGTCCTCCGGGAGATGAATCCCCTCTCCGGCAGGGGTGCGGAGGAGATCTCCGAATCCCCCGAGATGGGATCGGCGGCGGCGGCGTCTCGGTAAGGTTTTCCGTATCGTGGTTTTTCGCCTCGGGGTTTCGCGACGGAGGCTTTAAGTAGGCGGAAGGGCAGAGTCGGGGGCCAGACGAGGGGGCCACACCATAGGGCGGCGCGGGCCCCCCTGGTCCGCGCCGCCTTGTGGTGTCGCCACCTCGTGGCCCCACTTCGTGTGGTCTTTGGTCTTCTGGAAGCTCCGTGAAAAAATAGGCCCCTGGGTCTTCGTTTCGTCCAATTCCGAGAATATTTCGTTACTAGGATTTCTGAAACCAAAAACAGCAGAAAACAGGAACTAGCACTTCGGCATCTTGTTAATAGGTTAGTTCCAGAAAATGCACGAATATGACATAAAGTGTGCATAAAACATGTAGGTATCATCAATAATATGGCATAGAACATAAGAAATTATCGATACGTCGGAGACGTATCAACAGCATAGGTGCTCTTGCTGTCGACAATAAAGAACGTCGTAGGGACGGTTTTCCTTCCTACGGTCAGATCCACGTTCAGAACACCTTGTGCGTCAGATGCTTGGCCGTTGAAATCGCTCAGTGTCACATTGGTCTTGATCGGATCCGAGGTAGAGCGTCCCAACCGACGTAGCATGGAGTATGGCATAATGTTAGCTCGCCGCTCCGGTGTCCACCAACATCTTGTTGACAGGCTGCCCATTGATGTAACCTCGCAAGTACGGGGCCTTCGGATGCCCGTAGCTTCTCTCTCGTGGCTTCTCAAAGATGACCGGCCGTGGGCCGCGATCAAGTTGTGCCACGAGTGCTTCATCTACTCCTGGAGCACTAAACTCCGTTGGCAGGATGAACACCATGTTTGTGCCAGCCGATGTCTCATCGTCGGCTTTCTTTTGTCTGGGGTGCCACTCTTTCCTTTGTGGCCGACCTTCTTCGTCCTGGGTTCGCTGAATTTTAGCGGCCAGATCAGGCCGCGCCTTCCTTAACGTGTGCAGGTATAACCTTTCAGCTTCCTCCAACCCACGTAGACGCTGAACCCTTCGCTTTTGGGAACGGCTGAGCCCATCAGGGCACCACCTTGGCCGATGATACTTGTCTTCTTCTTCATCATCGTCCTCTAGTTCCTCGAGATCTTCCATCTGAGCGGACTCAGCATTCTTATTCCGAGGCGGGAGAGGCCCTAGACGTTTGAACACGAACACGTTAGCTGCATCCTTCTTCTTTTGTTTACATTACGGGCGGTTGCCGATTGTAGGCAATCGGCTCATTCCCGAATCCCGGCGAGTGTCTGAAGAAGGGGCAGTCCCAGTGCCTATGCACGTCGTCTTGCTCCCTCGACTTTTCCTTGGCGTGGCGCTCATATCGCTCCTCGTCGCGATCATGCCGACGGTGTCTCCTGGCGTCCCTAGCCAGACGATCTCTTTCATCATCGTCGTTGTATCGCCGGCGTTGGTCGTATTGACCCACATACTTGTTGAGGAGGTGATCAGAGAGAGGTCGCTGATATCTTATGTTCCTCACTTCTCCCTCTGTGATGTAGCGCTTGCCATCGTGATGGAGCCGATCGCGTGGAGCGGCTTCCTCTGTGTCCTTGCCAGGGTGGTGCCCGAGCCCTATCATGTTGATGTTGAACGAGAATCTTGGCGGGCACCCTCCAGGGTAAGCGAGCCCCACCATGTTAACGGCGGATGCCGGTGAATTCGGCACTTCTGGTGCTACCAACGCGAACGGCAGCGGTGGACGGGACTGGAGTGGCATCTCTCCTTGGTAAGTCCCCGAGCTGGTCCCGACGGAGAATACCGATGGCTCATGATTTCCTGGATCACGCGCGAGCGACACGCTCCAAAGTGTTCACCGGGCTCTCGGAATGGCGGTGCAGCGAATGAGCCACCATGAAGTTGATCTCCCGACGCAGCGACCTGGTGCGTTCCTCCGACGGGGTGGACAGGTCCACTCCATCGAGCGCGCCTCGGTGAGAACCCTTTCCACCCGATGCCATGTGAGCGGGTTCCGTGGAAAGAGCCGATGAGGTCGGCTTCGAGGACTGCTTTGATCTCGTCATGCTTCTTCTTGAGCTCCTCGGCCGGATCCTCGTACTTAACCGGAGTGCCTTCCGCCATCTCGGATGTAGATGGCGACGCGGTTGATGTCGAAGATTGTCCCACCGGGCGTGCCGAATGTGTTGCGGTCGAAACCCACCGGCGGGCAGCGACGGGCAACACCGTAGAGCCGGGAATCTCCCGAGATCGCGGCTGGCCCTGGTCCCTCCGAGCGACGGCCCGCAAAGCCTTCGGCACGCACGTCCGATGCCGATGCAAGGGCGTGCCACCCGACCTATACCCGGTCGGGAAGGTGTTGGATGATGCCTCGCTTAGTTTCCTGCATGGCATACACGTAAACGTTAAATACGAGCCTCGATCGGCTCTCGAGTTGTCTCGTGAATCGGCTCAAGGAGCCGATCCACCCATGATGCGTACGAGGTGTACGATCGGATGGTGGTCCCGCTGATCAAGATGAAGCTAAAACGACCTACTACGATTTGGGGTTTTCACCGCATAATCGGAACATCCTACTCGTGATCGAGCTCGGCGGCCACGCACGGTGATCGTAAACCGACCCTAGACAAGGCCTAAAAACCAACACAAAGTTGATCCTCGGAACATCCTGTCTAGGGCTAGCAAACTACACCCTACGCGCCACCTGGATCCTTCGACCCGTTTGTAAGGTCTAACGATGCGGATATTAAACTAATCCTTGAAGAACAAGGAGCAATCATAACGGATCGGATCTACTAAACAATGATCAAGCGGGGTGCCGCCCTTACACCCAAGATAGGTGTAAGGGCGGCTAGATGCCTAAGGGTTGCACGACGATAACATATGATATGATGAACGATGCTAACCCTAAAACATCTATGATAACTACGTTGCTCGCCATCAAAAAAGCTTCAGTACGAGCAACGCATGAACGACGGATAAACGTGCGCTGCCTAGATCGCAAGATGCGATCTAGGCAGCATGGTGCTTACCCGGAAGAAACCCTCGAGACGGGGGAGTTGGCGATGCGCCTAGATTGGTTTGTGTTTCCTGGATCCTGTGTCGTTGTCCTCCTGCCATTCCTTCACACAAACTCTCTTCCCTATTTTGGATTCTACATTACATTCCCATGCTCATCTTTTGCCTACAATACAAGGAGGACATGTAATATTTTGTGTCCTTAACACTTATGTCTCGTTGCTTGTGCGCAGTACTATCCTACCAAGCAACTAACCATGATTATCTTCGAACCCGTGGATAATAGGATACGTTTGTCAACATTTTTCATCATTCATTTATGTCGAAAGGTAGTCGAGACTTATGAACATATGTTGAAAAGTTAGTGTAAGGGTCATGTTTTTGATGGTGCTTGTCCCCCAAAGATGTAGCACATGGCAAGCATATAAATAACCCACCAATGCACCTGCAATAGAGCTTATGATGAAAGATATTAACACTCTATCAACAAAGTCATAACGGCACATGTACAAAGCATGTGCATCTACACGCATATATTCCTTTGTACCATAACATCATGCTTTTCAATGCATATCACAAACACTTAACTTAACACGGGAAGGACGGAAACAACCACACACCTTTCTGTTTGCTAGGGAACAACCACACACACACACTTCAATGGAGAATCCAATCCAATCATCGTCTTCAAGATGACACGGTACTGGTTTGATATTGTGCTTGTGCATAGACGCAGCTACCATATCACATTATCCTGACGCACATGGCAACATATCGGCCCTGAAGAAACAACATGATCACAGTCGGAACCTCAAAAACACTTCTTCACGAAAAGCGCCATTCGTTCCTCGCTCCGTTTTGACCTGTACCGTCGGATCCCAATCGGACGGCCTCGCTCCTGCCCCTGGCACCACCGGGATTGAATTCCGGCAGGTGATCGGGAAAATCAAGGACCATCACGCGATCCCCGTTACAAAATCCCAAATCAAGCCGAACCCGCTGGCCGCGCTCCGCTCCCGCATGCCTCCTCTGCCTCGCCCTCGTCACCACCCTCCCAAACCCTAGCCCGCCGCGGCGCTCCCCTTCCCCGCCCCCGAAACCCTAGATCCCCCCGCCCCCATGGCCTCCGCCGCCGCCGCCGCCGCGGCCCCCGTCTCGGGCCAGGTCGTGCAGCGGTTCCGCGCGCGGCTGCGGGAGGAGGCCGGGGAGGAGCCGGGGCCCGCCGCGGTCGTGGCCGTCTACGACGAGGTCCTCGCAGACCTCACCTTCAACTGCAAGCCCATCATCACCGAGCTCACCATCATCGCCGAGCAGCACGCCGCGCGAGCCGCCAGGGGCATCGCCGCCGCCATCTGCGCCCGCATCTTCGAGGTGCTTGCTTGTTCTGCCCTCCCCAAGGATTTTTCTGCGGGGGGCGGTTACGTTGTATTTTCCGAGAGAATGGATTGGGCTAGGGTTTCGGCTACGTAGCTTGCTTGCTGTGCTATGCTTGTCCGTCAGATAGTTCCTTGTGGGTTTGCATCATTGCCGCTAGGGTTTGGTGGAGTTGAGAAGCTCCGTAGAATTAAATGTACACTGTCGGTCTTGATGACGAATTGGTGCTCATGTGGTAGTTCACAATCTCAGAATTCCTGTTTCTATGAATGTGATTGCCTGAGTTCAGTAACCAGAGTGAGTGAGATTCAACAATTTCCAAGCGAATGAATGCACCCCAGCGTATACTATTGCTCAGTTTACTTTTAATATTATCATTCTGATATATATTGGGTGAAAACCCAAACCTAAAAAGAATATATGGCTAAAACACACCTCGTGCTTGTGCATATTTTGGCTAGGAATTGTCGATAGGCTGAAACTGAACTAAAATTGGCTGTGCACAAGTTTGTTATGAATAATTGATGACAGACAGGTTCCTAGATTACTTTGTATACGGGATTTTATTCTGTGAAACTGCATGTCTTATTATTTCGTGAAATAGGTGCAGCCCGAAGTTGAATGTTAGCAAGAACTTTTTTTATAATCTTTCTGAAGAAGACAGTAATAAATATGAAATGGAACCAACTAACCTAAAATCAAAGATTCTGTTACATATTTCTGCACCCAAGGTCCCTTTGCATGACAGGAATCATTCTGCAATGCTTGCAGGTGCCCGCCGAACAGACATTGCCGTCTTTATATCTGCTAGACAGTATCGTGAAGAACATAGGACGAGAATACATAGCGCAGTTTTCCACTAGGTTGCACAAGGTATTCTGTTATGCATACAGGAAAGTTCATCCTAATCAGCATGGTTCAATGCGGCACCTCTTTCGTACTTGGTCGCAAGTCTTCCCTTCTTCTGTCCTTCGAGGGATTGAGGATGAGCTTCAATTTTCTCCTTCAGAGAATAAGCGTCCCGCCACAACGAATAATGCGCGGCAGTCAGAGTCGCTATCTCCTAAGCTATCTCATGGCATCCATGTAAATCTCAAGTATCTCGAAGAACCGCACCAGTTCAAGCATGGCAGCAAGGTAAGAGTTTTTGGTATAGCAGTAGACAATAATCTGTCAATGCGACCAGTTCAATAATAACCAATAGCTACTTCATCTTTTGGGTTTCAAGCATGTTCTTTTCTTGCTACTCCCTCCGTCCCTATTTAGGCGATGCACATGTTTTTCGAAATCTACGCTTGACCCTAAATTTAACCAACGAAAGATGGATTATATGTCACAAAAGTTATATTATTGAGTTCGTATTCGAATGAACTTTTCAATGGTATTCTACTAAATTTTTCAATGGTATAATATGTGACATATATTATTGGTGAAAGTTTGGACATGAAAACGAGTTCCTATGGGACGGAGGAGGGATTGTCCTGTATGGACTGCCAACCTATCACGCCTGCACTATTTAAAATCAAATTTGAAGCTGACGCCTTTTTTGTAAATCAGGTTGATCAACTAGCAACTCTAGGCAGGCAAATGATTGATGTGGAGGAGGATCATATTAATGGGTTAACATCAAATAACTTGCGGGGATTTCCTGCAGCTTCTTCAAAGCTCCAGGTATTTGGCATTCCATCTGCCCTCTTGCTCCTCTTGCCATTCTTTTACTCCGCCTCCTACTCCTAATCTGGCTTTCAAACCTTCGAGTTCTTATTGATTCTGCTTGTGGGGTTCTCTCTATGTATGAACCAGATAAGTTGTACTCTTTGTTTTCTGGGCAGTTTAGTAGTGGTTCCATTCTCTCGCCAAAGCTAAATTGCACAAGTTTAATGATTGTTGTTAGCAGTGTAATGCGTGTTGCAACTTGCAAATCAGACAGTTTTGCATTTTTTTTCACCTTTTCTTGATAAGAAGCATTCCAAGGCTTATACTGAATATCAGCACAAACGAGTTCTGGGCTTTCTGAACTTACAATATTTAGAAATTTGTTAGCGTAGCAGTGTAAACTGAGCCGTTGAGGACCCAGGCAAAGCATCATAAGCACCACTCATAGTTGCATTATCCTAAGTTCTAGAAAGACACAATGTTTTACTTTTCTATTATACTACTAAAAGTATGTCAGTTGGTAAGAATAGTAGCGGGTGGTACATTAGCCCTCACATGCCCCAGTTCTACCTCCATTTATAATCTCAATTTGCATTAAAAAGGAGAAAAAAAAGCCTCTTGACAAACATGTACCAGAACACAACTCATGATTTGGGTCGCAAAAAAATCAGTCGGGACTGTTGTGCTGCCAGTCATGGAGGAGCTTGGGTGAGAGCAATCGGGGCTCCGACGCTGGTGTAGCTGTTTTTCTATTCACTGCAACATACCGGCCGTCGACCAGTGGCTCAGCAGTTGTTGCTTTGATTGTGTTCTCTTCACTGGTTGTGACAAAGAAAAGTTTTTCTTATTGATTTTCCTGTTCAAGTCCTCTGACAATCTTAGAGCTCCTATCTTCCCACCATTTCATGTTGCCAAGTTAATGATACAGTTCACTTTAAGTATTGCTTCAGTTTTTCTTCCAAGTGAAAGCGTACCCATATATTTCAAAAGAAATTACCCCTTTCAATATTTTTTTATATTGAGGATAAGTATGACATGTGCTACTTAGTTGTTTTACTTCCAATGCAGCATGTGATATCTACTCCCTCCGTTCTTTTTTAATTGACTCGAATTTAGTACAAATTTGTACTAAATCTGAGTCAATTAAAAAGGAACGGAGGGAGTACTACTTATCACACAAGTTTTACTGATAATCTGTTTTGGAATCATACGGACAGAAATCTACGATACTTTATGCTGATGATCCTGATCAGCAAGAGACATTTCGGTCACGTACTGGAATGACAAGAAGAGACATGTCCAGATCACCACCTCGTGATGTCCTCCCTAGGAATGCATCCCCCAAGAGACCACCAGAGAGGCTACCGCTGTCTCATTCTGTATTGGGACATGATCCCAGAAGATTGCCTGATCGAAATGGTTGGTTTGAACGACAATGGACTTTTGAGGATGGCGCACAGCGGCCTTCGATGAGTATGCTTGATGAAGAGCATAGGAAACGAAGTGCAAGAGAACTTATTGATGCTTATGGAAATTCTCAAGCCAACGATACTGATGAAAGGCTTCCCAAGATGCAACGCCTAGAATCAAATGGCATGTCAAGCAGATCTAGTGCACAAAATTGGCTCACTTCAGAGGAAGAGGAGTATTCTTGGGAGGATATGAGTCCAACTTTGTCTATCCGAAACAGAAACGGCATGTCCTTACCTTCTTCTGAAACCTTGAGAGCTGGCTTTCCTGGGCCAAACTCTGGACAGATGGATTCTGATATTGGGATGCGCTGTTGGCAAGGCCAAGCTTCTCAGTCAGCAGCAGATCGGCCGGCATTAATTCTCGAAGATAGGATTCCTACTGCTGGTGTAAGCTTGTCTAATCTTTCTTTAATTATCAATGAATAGTTGGCATAACACTCCTCACACCTTTTAGCATGTCTTTCACTAATTGGTGAGCCTTTTCTGTTGATGTATCTCCTGCGTTCAAATAAAAGTGTTGTTAGTGTTATTTTCTTTACATAATCACAGTTATACAACTTTGTTCACCAATTAATCAGTGTGTTTGCAAATGTAATAATGAATTATACAGTTATGATTTATGGAAGTATTCTTTGTGACTAAAATAGTCATATATTTGAGTCAGCTAATCTAAGGATATTGTTGGTGAATGTTAGAATGATTTATCCAATGGCTCTCCATGGTGTCACTTTTTGATCGAAAAGGGTAGTTGTATTGTAATGCCTTTTATGTTTTCTTTCATGGTGGTTCTTCTCCTTTTGATGGGTTACATATTTGTCCAAAGATGTCACTTAGAAACTCTCTTGTTTCATTTCCTTTGGGTTTTGGAATTTTTGTGCTATTGAATTAGTTGCAGTAATATTGAGGAGTCCATATAGTATATACCATGTGTACCGGATGATACCAAAGTAGGCCTCAATAGTATACATAATTACTTCATTGTCATAATAATGTTCTAATGCAACTTTTTAACATTTTATCATTTACCATTTCAACTTATTACAACTGTTAATCTTGTATTGATATGGACCCACTTTATTTACTGTTGACCATGCCTTTTTGCAGCATGTTGACATGGCCACTAGGCGATATACAGGCAATTTTGGTCCCCGGAATGGAGCTATTTCAGAGTACCATAGTTCTGAGAATACCCTTGATACTGGGAGAATTCTTGCTATGCAAGCTCCACCTTGGCAACAAACAAATGGTCTGCCAGTGCGAGTACAAGCACCTCATCCTTCACTGAATAGGTTGCCACTGCCCACTGATGGTGAAATGCCTGTTAAGAGGTTGGCCGCTGGTGGTACATATGATGCTATGAATATAGACATAGAGAATCATAGGCCCCCACTTACTCCTGCTCCCATAGAATGGCCTCCTCTTCATCATAATCAGCCACCACCTGATACAAAGTACATTAGACATGCAACAGATAGTCTTGAAATTAGGCCATTTATTAGCCAAGGAGTCAATTCATCTGTATTTGTTCCAAGGCGTCAGTATGATTCCTTAGATCGGAAAACTGTAAGTACCGTTAACTTAGCTCAACCACCATATCAGCACCCAGATTTGTTGACATCCAGACAACAAAATAAAGGCACAATTTTGGAAAATCAATCTCAGCCTCATCATACACAGCAGTTTCATCCTCATACCCAATCTCGCCCTCAGGAGGCTGCATTTAGAGGCTTTGCACCCAGCATCCCTGTAGATCCAACCCGAAATCCATTCCAAGGACAAGGATGTAGTGCAACAACGCCACCAGTCCCACCGCTACCAATGCCCAATTTTGCTCTGCAACCATTGCATCGAGGTCTACCTCCTGCTTCACTGCAGATGGGTCCATCATCATCACAAGTTGGTGGCCCTACACCATATTTTTCTGGAATTTTAAGTAACCTTGTGCAACAGGGTGTAATTAAACTGGATCCTCCTAGTCAACCTCAGGTACTTCTAATGCATGTGTGCACCTTATTATGGCTATATCTAATATTACTCTTTATGCACCTAATTCTACATTTTTATTATACTAATAAACATGTTCCTTTAGGACGCTGTTGGAGTCGACTTCAATGTAGACCTCAAGGTACGGAACGAGTCTGTCATAAATGCTCTGTATCAGGATCTCCCCAGGCAATGCAAAACTTGTGGCCTTCGTTTCAAATGCCAAGAAGAGCACCGTGTTCATATGGATTGGCATGTTACGAAAAACAGAAATTCCAAAAATCGCAAGCAATCTTCACGTAAATATTTTGTCACTGTGAGGGAGTGGTTAAGAGCAGCAGAAACAGTAGGAAATGATGGTGTTCCTTCTTTTGAGCACATGGAACCAGTCCTTGACAGAAATGAAGAGAAAGAAATGGCTGTTCCTGCCGATGAGGACCAAACAACATGTGCTTTATGTCAAGAGACATTTGAGGAGTTCTACAGTGATGAAACTGAGGAGTGGATGTATAAAGGTGCAGTTTACATGAATGCGCCGGATGGTAATATTGTTGGTCTTGAAAGGTCGCATTTGGGGCCTATTGTCCATGCCAAATGTTGTTCTGGGCCCAGCGGTACTTCTTAGGCCTAGCTGGTGAGCATCTGTGCATTTAATTTTTCAACAAAAAATGCACAAAATTTAATTTGGAGAAAACTTCAGTAAGGATTCAACAAAAAAGATTCATATTTTGCTGTTTGACTCCAGTAACGACAATTACATACAAAACGATGAAAATGATTTTCTTTTGTAAAAGGGCTCTATAATGTATAGATGATTAATTATGGGCATTGGTTGCCACTTCAACCATAATTATGATTGTTGAAGCCATAATTTGTACAGATACCAGTAGAATGTGTAGTTGTCAACTTTTAATCACCTTACTTTTGTAACTAATCATATTAACATCATATGAAAAGTTCTGACCTTGAAAGAGCGACTGTGTTTTAATCTATGGATCTACTGTGTGTGCCGTTAAATAGTTATTGTTGTGTTGCTTCCCATCAACTAACGCATAATAAGATTCCATAGAAGTGCATTGTTCAAAGAATAACTATGTTCATCTATTGGTTGCAGGAATTCTCAGACTCATTTGTTTCAGTTTCTTTGGTTGCGGCTAGACAAGACATGTAAAACTAATGGAGAAATCAGATTTTGATATGCTTAGTTCCCCATCCTGACGGCAACAGTTTGCATAGAAGTTAATGTGACAATAGTGTAAAAATGTAACATACTTTCTGTATTTTAGTGATGGAGCATGAGTAAATTTGCTCAGCAGTCGCTTGTGGTGTCTGCCCTGTTATCTGTTTACCGTTTCACAGTTGCCGTGAGCTGTGTTCATATTATTTTGATTTGCATGGAATCATCGAGTCTAGGGCGGCATGCAACACTTTTTAGGATGGAGTAATATGTAGTATTGCTTCACTGAACATGCAAAACATATTTCTACCTTTTCTTTGTATTCGTCCTCTGTTCAGTCTCTTATGCAGGACAAACTCAGACAATTAGTTTGCTGGTAACTTGCAAGTAAACAAGGGGAATCATGCAAGAAGACCAAGAACCAAGGCGTCCATCTACATCATTCCTGATCTAGATGCTGCAGTCTTTATTTTCTTTAGCTCTTCTTTCTTCTTTGTATGGCACTGTATTGTAACAGTATTCTGACAATAAATTCTTAGTCAGTTGTATAATTCCACATTCCTTATATAATTCTGCATTTGTTTCTGCCGGATAATGCTTTTGGAAAGTCATCTGTGGAACTCAAAATATTATTTTATGCTACAAAGCCACATTTGTTGAACTGAAATGTTTGTGCAGTAACCATTCTTTAGCTGTTTCCTTTTCGATGGTTCTTTTTTTTCTTTTTTGAGGGAAGGCCATACGACGAGCTTTATTGATATATAAATAAACTTGCATTCTATCGTCTCAAAACCTGATGATAGAATACGACAATGATAAAAAGTTGCCGCGGACGACATTGTATAAATGACATGCAAGTTGTCTGATTGTATGATGAACTTGTCACAACCTAGATGTTGTGCTAAGCAGAGTCCTTCCCTTAGCGCATAAGCCTGGCATCATGGCATCAGTGACAAAGTGTAGCAATGAAGTCTGGTTGATTGTGATTTGGTAGGGGAATTTGAAGAATCCCTTCTGCGTCTGATGGCCAGAAAATGCTCTTCACCAGCTCCTCGTCCCATCCTCACGAATAGTGTCAGTTGACAAGGTTGGTGAGTATCCAGTCATTACTTCTTCGGAGAAGGCTTCTTTCTTCCCTGCTTATCCCGCCAAGTGGTTTTACCTGAACCGGGGTTCTAATTCAAAGTACCAGTGCTACCTGTTCATTCTGAAAGTGGTCAAGCTTCCCTGAGATCAGTTCCGAGTGTCCTGTACCTTGAGATGTCTGAGTCTGATAGGGAACGAGAGTATTGAGAAGATTCAAGTCGCTCGGGAAGCTAGGAGTGTAAGGGACCTCCTAGAGGAGATGTTCATGTGTGGACGGTTTGTATGCCGGAGGCGCGAAGAAACCTATGTGGGTCCCCCTTTGGATTACCGTTCTCCCTAGTGTAGCTCTTTGCAATTAGCAGCAACAAACTTCCCAGAAGCATCTCTCACAACAGCTCCCATGCCGCGGGTGCGAGCGTTGTAGAGAAGAAGAGAACGAAAAGGAAAAGGAAAGATTTTTTAAGGAATATATGCTGTTATGTGGATCGTGTTTGGCGTATCTGGACTGCGTGGTCTTTTTTCAGTCCGCAAAACGTGTTTGGGGTGGCTTGGATACTTCTATTTGGGCTTTGCGGTTTGGGGAGTCTGCTAGAGATGCTCTAAAGGGTGGCCGTGATCCTGTGCGCGTCATCGCCGTTCGAGCTGGGACTTAGTCCCGGTTCATAATGCGGCCGGGATTGTTGCTCCCTGGGCCTCCGAACGGAAGCACTATTTTTTACTAGTGGCACTAGAATAGATGGTTCTGCGGTGAGAGCTTCACCGTGATAAGGTGCTCAAATTAAATTGACAGGACCCGACGAGGTGACACAGACGGAAGACGACGGCATTGAGGGGAGGACGAGGGTGGTGAGCGTCGAGGACCATGCAGCGGAAGACATTGCTCCAGATCGGACCTGTGATACCATGTAATACAATTGAGTATATTGGTTTGAACGACAAAAACGCACACAGCCAAATGCCTGGCGTTGGTTGTATATATATGGAATATAATCACATCGATTCACGATGGTATGACATATATGGTTAGAGTCCATCTATTTCTAAACACTAGGAGTTACCTAATTCAACACATATACATATTCTATCAGAGATAATTGAGGTAGACGGAGCAGATCGGGACGGGGGGTTGAGGAAGGGAGCTGCTTGGGTAACGTAATATATATGATTAGGGTGGGGGTGGCCGGTAACAGCCGAGACTAGCGGGGGTATTTGTTTACGAGGTATCTGATAACAGGCTAAAAACGCCGAACCACTACAGGAATGGTGACAGATGCCGACGGCCAGAGTGTACGCCGACGGCTTTTTATCGGGGCCGTCGGCGTACGGCCTCGCCGGGGCAGCTCACGAACCCGACCGTCGGCGTACGAACACCGTCGGCGTAGAGGAGGCTACGCCGAGGGCAGCCGTCGGCGTCACCTTGGCCCTCGGCGTAGCACCGGCATCGCCTCGGCCCGGCCCGCGCCGTCGACGCCCGCTCACGGCGTCACTCAGACGCCGACGGCCACCCTCGGCATAGGGCATGGACACCCTATGCCGACGGCCACCCTCGGCATATAGTATTTTTTTATTTTTTTTATTTTTTTCCCTCTCTCATATTACTTTATAATATGTTTCTATTATTTATTTACTAGTATGAATTATGTAGATGGCATATGTAGGTCCCATGCATGGGTGACGCTCTTCGCAGACGGGTCAACCGGAGCCACTAGGCCCAACATTTGCTATCGATGTACATATGGGTAGATCCGCGGGGTCCCCGCCCTACGGTTTCCCGAACCCTAACCCTAACTCTAACCCTAACTCTAACCCTAACCCTAACCCTAACTCTAGCCCTAACCCTAACCCTAGGGTTTCCACATACTACATTGCTAACTCTAACCCTAACCCTAACTCTAGCCCTAACCCTAACCCTAGGGTTTCCACATACATTGCTAACTCTAACCCTAACCTAACCCTAACTCTAACCCTAACCCTAGGGTTTCCACATACATTGCTAACCCTAACTATAACCCTAACGGATCACTTGGTAAAACCCTAACCCTAGGGGTCCCGCCCTAGGGTTTCCCAAGAAACAGATCACCGGAGCGTCAGAATTGTTGGAAAACTTGCTTCTGCCCCTAACATACATGTACAAGTGTGATGTAAGGTTTGGCTAACCTTGGATGTACCCGGCGTTGACGATTTCCGCATAATGGGCTACCAGTTGGTAAAATCCAGGATCTGTATGTGGAAACCCCCGCCATGGCTCGAACGGAGCCTATTTTATGGTAAAGTATGCCCAACCTATCGTTTCCATGTACATATGTCCTAAACAAAGCAAACTAAATAAAAAAGTCCACTGGTAAACCCTCGCACGGAGAAAGCTATAGGGGTAGATGTGTGGGGTCCCCGCCCTAGGGTTTTCCAAGTTACAGACCACCGGAGCGTCGGAATCGCTGGAAAACTTGTGTGTGTCCACATGGAATGCACAAAAGTGATTTGAGATGGTTTTATATCCAAGGCTACCCCCCAGGTGTGTCCGGCTTCTCGGACAGGGGGTTCCTACACTTGGGCAGATTCTGCATGTATAGGGGGAACTCCCTCGGAGTTGAACCGGAGAGAAACTTGAGATCATATGTGATGATCCTTGTTTCCACATGTACCTATGACCTAACCAAGCTCAAATTGAGGCATATGCCCACCGGGGGACCCCCGATGGGATGCAGTCAAAGGGGTAGACCGCGCGGTCAAGAGAACTAGGGTTTCGTCGGAAATCGAGCATCGGATGTAGGGAATGGCCCCAAAACTTGTGTGTGTCCACATGGAATGCACAAAAGTGATTTGAGATGGTTCTATATCCAAGGCTACCCCCAGTGTGTGTCCGGCTTCTCGGACAGGGGGTTACTACACTTAGGCGGATTATGCATGTATAGGGGGAACTCCCTCGGAGTTGAACCGGAGAGAAACTTGAGATCATATGTGATGATCCTTGTTTCCACATGTACCTATGACCTAACCAAGCTCAAATGGAGGCATATGCCCACCGGGGACCCCCGATGGGATGCAGTCAAAGGGGTAGACCGCGCGGTCAACAGAACTAGGGTTTCATCGGAAATCGAGCATCGGATCTATGGAATGGCCCCAAAACTTGTGTGTGTCCACATGGAATGCACAAAAGTGATTTGAGATGGTTCTATATCCAAGGCTACCCCCAGGTGTGTCCGGCTTCTCGGACGGGGGTTACTACACTTAGGCAGATTATGCATGTATAGGGGGAACTCCTCGGAGTTGAACCGGAGAGAAACTTGAGATCATATGTGATGATCCTTGTTTCCACATGTACCTATGACCTAACCAAGCTCAAATGGATGCATATGCCCACCGGGGACCCCCGATGGGATGCGATCAAAGGGGTAGACCGCGCGGTCAACGGAACTAGGGTTTCGTCGGAAATCGAGCATCGGATCTAGGGAATGGCCCCAAAACTTGTGTGTGTCCACATGGAATGCACAAAAGTGATTTGAGATGGTTTTATATCCAAGGCTACCCCCAGGTGTGTCCGGCTTCTCGGACAGGGGGTTCCTACACTTGGGCAGATTCTGCATGTATAGGGGGAACTCCCTCGTACGTGAACCGGAGAGAAACTTGATATCATATGGGATGATTTTTGTTTCCACATGTACCTATGACCTAACCAAGCTCAAATGGAGGCATATGCCCACCGGGGGACCCCCGATGGGATGCTGTCAAAGGGGTAGACCGCGCGGTCAACAGAACTAGGGTTTCGTCAGAAATCGAGCATCGGATCTAGGGAATGGCCCCAAAACTTGTGTGTGTCCACATGGCATGCACAAAATTGATTTGAGATGGTTTTATATCCAAGGCTACCCCCCCCAGGTGTGTCCGGCTTCTCGGACGGGGGTTCCTACACTTAGGCGGATTCCGCATGTATGGGGGGAACTCCCTCGGAGTTGAACCGGAGAGAAACTTGAGATCATATGTGATGATCCTTGTTTCCACATGTACCTATGACCTAACCAAGCTCAAATTGAGGCATATGCCCACCGGGGGACCCCCGATGGGATGCAGTCAAAGGGGTAGACCGCGCGGTCAACAGAACTAGGGTTTCGTCGGAAATCGAGCATCGGATGTAGGGAATGGCCCCAAAACTTGTGTGTGTCCACATGGAATGCACAAAAGTGATTTGAGATGGTTCTATATCCAAGGCTACCCCCCCAGGTGTGTCCGGCTTCTCGGACAGGGGTTACTACACTTAGGCAGATTATGCATGTATAGGGGGGAACTCCCTCGGAGTTGAACCGGAGAGAAACTTGAGATCATATGTGATGATCCTTGTTTCCACATGTACCTATGACCTAACCAAGCTCAAATGGAGGCATATGCCCACCGGGGACCCCGATGGGATGCGATCAAAGGGGTAGACCGCGCGGTCAACAGAACTAGGGTTTCATCGGAAATCGAGCATCGGATCTATGGAATGGCCCCAAAACTTGTGTGTGTCCACATGGAATGCACAAAAGTGATTTGAGATGGTTCTATATCCAAGGCTACCCCCCCAGGTGTGTCCGGCTTCTCGGACAGGGGGTTACTACACTTAGGCGAGATTATGCATGTATAGGGGGAACTCCCTCGGAGTTGAACCGGAGAGAAACTTGAGATCATATGTGATGATCCTTGTTTCCACATGTACCTATGACCTAACCAAGCTCAAATGGAGGCATATGCCCACCGGGGACCCCGATGGGATGCGATCAAAGGGGTAGACCGCGCGGTCAACGGAACTAGGGTTTCGTCGGAAATCGAGCATCGGATCTAGGGAATGGCCCCAAAACTTGTGTGTGTCCACATGGAATGCACAAAAGTGATTTGAGATGGTTTTATATCCAAGGCTACCCCCGAGTGTGTCCGGCTTCTCGGACGGGGGTTCCTACACTTGGGCGGATCTCGCATGTATAGGGGGAACTCCTCGTACGTGAACCGGAGAGAAACTTGATATCATATGGGATGATTTTTGTTTCCACATGTACCTATGACCTAACCAAGCTCAAATGGAGGCATATGCCCACCGGGGGACCCCCGATGGGATGCAGTCAAAGGGGTAGACCGCGCGGTCAACAGAACTAGGGTTTCGTCAGAAATCGAGCGTTGGATCTAGGGAATGGCCCCAAAACTTGTGTGTGTCCACATGGCATGCACAAAATTGATTTGAGATGGTTTTATATCCAAGGCTACCCCCCCAGGTGTGTCCGGCTTCTTGGACAGGGGGTTCCTACACTTAGGCAGATTCTCGCATGTATAGGGGGAACTCCTCGGAGTTGAACCGGAGAGAAACTTGAGATCATATGTGATGATCCTTGTTTCCACATGTACCTATGACCTAACCAAGCTCAAATTGAGGCATATGCCCACCGGGGACCCCGATGGGATGCGATCAAAGGGGTAGACCGCGCGGTCAACGGAACTAGGGTTTCGTCGGAAATCGAGCATCGGATCTAGGGAATGGCCCCAAAACTTGTGTGTGTCCACATGGAATGCACAAAAGTGATTTGAGATGGTTCTATATCCAAGGCTACCCCCTGGTGTGTCCGGCTTCTCGGACGAGGGGTTACTACACTTAGGCGGATTATGCATGTATAGGGGGAACTCCTCGGAGTTGAACCGGAGAGAAACTTGAGATCATATGTGATGATCCTTGTTTCCACATGTACCTATGACCTAACCAAGCTCAAATGGAGGCATATGCCCACCGGGGGACCCCGATGGGATGCAGTCAAAGGGGTAGACCGCGCGGTCAACAGAACTAGGGTTTCATCGGAAATCGAGCATCGGATCTAGGGAATGGCCCCAAAACTTGTGTGTGTCCACATGGAATGCACAAAAGTGATTTGAGATGGTTCTATATCCAAGGCTACCCCCCGGGTGTGTCCGGCTTCTCGGACAGGGGGTTACTACACTTAGGCAGATTATGCATGTATAGGGGGGAACTCCCTCGGAGTTGAACCGGAGAGAAACTTGAGATCATATGTGATGATCCTTGTTTCCACATGTACCTATGACCTAACCAAGCTCAAATGGAGGCATATGCCCACCGGGGGACCCCCGATGGGATGCAGTCAAAGGGGTAGACCGCGCGGTCAACAGAACTAGGGTTTCATCGGAAATCGAGCATCGGATCTAGGGAATGGCCCCAAAACTTGTGTGTGTCCACATGGAATGCACAAAAGTGATTTGAGATGGTTTTATATCCAAGGCTACCCCCCAGGTGTGTCCGGCTTCTCGGACGGGGGTTCCTACACTTGGGCGGATTCCGCATGTATAGGGGGAACTCCTCGTACGTGAACCGGAGAGAAACTTGATATCATATGGGATGATTTTTGTTTCCACATGTACCTATGACCTAACCAAGCTCAAATGGAGGCATATGCCCACCGGGGACCCCGATGGGATGCGATCAAAGGGGTAGACCGCGCGGTCAACGGAACTAGGGTTTCGTCGAAATCGAGCGTCGGATCTAGGGAATGGCCCCAAAACTTGTGTGTGTCCACATGGCATGCACAAAATTGATTTGAGATGGTTTTATATCCAAGGCTACCCCCAGTGTGTCCGGCTTCTCGGACGGGGGTTCCTACACTTAGGCGGATTATGCATGTATAGGGGGAACTCCTCGGAGTTGAACCGGAGAGAAACTTGGGATCATATGTGATGATCCTTGTTTCCACATGTACCTATGACCTAACCAAGCTCAAATGGAGGCATATGCCCACCGGGGACCCCGATGGGATGCGATCAAAGGGGTAGACCGCGCGGTCAACGGAACTAGGGTTTCATTGGAAATCGAGCATCGGATCAAGGGAATGGCCCCAAAACTTGTGTGTGTCCACATGGAATGCACAAAAGTGATTTGAGATGGTTTTATATCCAAGGCTACCCCCTGGTGTGTCCGGCTTCTCGGACAGGGGGTTCCTACACTTAGGCAGATTATGCATGTATAGGGGGGAACTCCCTCGGAGTTGAACCGGAGAGAAACTTGATATCGTATGGGATGATCCTTGTTTTATTTACTAGTATGCATTATGGAACTGCTCTGCGTCGGTGTCTACTCAGGAAGAACCAAATAGCACATACAAGGAGAGTAATAGCACAAATTAATACAGGTAAATGCAATACGCAATATCATGCATGATGACATGGCAAGATGGTAGGTGCAAGCAAAAATTAAGTGGGGTGCTCACAATTCACATGAAATGATAACACCCTCACATATAGTTTTAATTCAATTTGCAAGTTTTAATTTGGAAAACTCATAGATGATGCCAAAGATGCATGACAATGTGATATTTGAATTCCTCTCACTTTTCTGATGCAAATAGATATAAAATTTGCTAAATTTGGAATTGTAGATAAAGAGTTATGAATTAAACAAGTTTGCATGTTGAATTCCCAAATTGAATTATTGTCAAATTTATTTGTTCAAAAGTTGAAACAAAGTTTATATTTGGGTAGATCATGTTTTTCTGAACAATTTGGATATAAACTTCGCCGAAATTGGATTTGTGAAAAAGCATTTGTAAAAGAAAAAGAAAAAATAGGAAATAAAAAAAAAAGGCTATGCCGACGGCTACCCTCGGCATACCCCTGGCCGTCGGCATAGCCCCTAGGGTTAGGACTTGAACGGGTCGAGCCGGACCCGTTCGAGCCGCCCCCAAACCTCACTGCCCTCCCCCAAACCCGCCCGTGCCGCCCCTCCCGCCGCCGCAGGCCCCTCCCCGCCACCTCGCGCCGACGCCAGCAGCCGCGCCCTCCCCCCACCCGCCAGCAGCCGCCGCCACCCGTCGCAGCGCCGCCGCCCTCCCCTCACCCGCGCCGCCGCCCTCTCCCCACCCGGCCCGCGCCCGAGCCTCCACCCCTCACCCGCGCCGCCCCTGCCTCCCCGCAGCACACACGGTAAGGTTTATTTTTTTGTACTTGTGTATTGGTTTTAGTTGTTAAAATTGAAATGTGTAAGAAAATAGTAATTGAAATGTGTAATTGATTTGAAATAGAAAGATAGAAATAGTAATTGAAATTGAAATTGAAAGAAATATAAATTGATTTGAAAATTGGAAAGAAATAGAAATGAAATGGAAATGTGTAATAGAAATAGAAATGAATTTGTTTAATAATGGAAATAGAAATGCAAATGTGAATTTGTTCTAATAATGTGAATTATTAATAGGCCATGTGGTGACCGCCTCGTCATGAGCACCCCGGCGTGACGATCCCGGATCTTGACGCGCTTCTCGACGGTCGCCAACATCGTCACTTGGTTGTTGGACTACTTCCTCTACAGCCGAGGGTGAGCTAAATTTCCAACTTCTTCTCCGCATTTTCTTATGTCACTAGATTCAATTTCCAAGTCAAGTTGCGTAACCTAGGTGTCACTTCCCGTCCGCGAGCGTTACGCGGATAAATATGCATTAGTGGTCCGCATATTTTGAACCGTAACGCTTGCGGCATTTACGGGACAGTCGGCGGATGCGTAGTTGTCTACGTTTTCCATGTTCTACTCCGGTCCGAGTCAGGATTTCGGCGGCGTCTCCCCGTTGTTCTCCGGATGCACATCCTCTCGGCTTTTTGCCGAGACGTGTATCGGGAGAGCAGCGGGGAGGTGCTGCCGAAATTCTGACTTGGACCGGGGTAGAGCATGGAGAACGTAGCCAACTACGGATCCGGCGGCTGCTAGGAGCCCACCTAGTAGAGATGTAGGTTGATGCATGCGTTTCGCCCGGTAAAATAAATAAAAATATGATGCATTTAATTTCCTATTTGATATAAATGCTATGTCCGTGGTTTGGCTCCCAATAAAGCGAGAGGATGGCTGATAATGGATGGATGTACAATGAGCGTGTTAGTGCGACCGAGAAAACAGATGAGTGGACAAGGAAGACCCATTTTCTAGTGAATGAGTTAGCGCGTGGTACAAAGGGGCTGGTTCGGGCACTTTGCCCCCGTGTTCGCTGCGTGAAGCGTCAACGTCGTGGGAAGGATGAAATGTATAGACACCTTCTCGCAATATGGGTATATGCATGGGTACGTCACGGAAATCGACTTTGATGAGCGCGAACGTGACAGAGGTGAGGTGATGCGGCAACGGCTCAATGGCAATGCGTACGATGGAGTTAGAGACTTTCTAGATGATCTCGTCCATGCCGATGTCCCGGATTCGCCGCCAGAACCGGAGGCGCCGCCAGAACCGGAGGAACCAGAGCCAACCGCGAAGGCCTTCTATGATATGATTGCCGCGGCTAAGAGGCCTCTGTACGAGGGCGCCGCGATTTCTCAGCTCGATGCCATCTCCCAATGTCTAGCCGACAAGACCCGGTACAACACCACCCGTGAGGGCTTTGAAGCAAGTCTCGAAAACAACCGGTAACATGTTGCCCAAAGATCATTGTCTCGCCTCAAAGCCCGCACGCGACGAGGAGAATTATGAAGGACCTCAACATGGATTATCAAAGGATAGATCGTTGTCCGAAAGGCTGCGTTCTATTTTGGAGACGAGTATGCGGAGGACAAGTACTTGTCCCATCTCGTAAGCGATCTAGGTATGAAGAGGTAACGGGAAAGGATGGTCAGGTGAGGCAGTCAAGCACCGCAAAGTCGATTCTTCGATATCTCCCATTCATAAAAAGAATCCAGCGGCTTTACATGCACGAGGAGACAGCCAAACAGATGACATGGCACAAGTATGGGAAGAGATTCGTGGACGAAAACAACAAGTTGAAGATGGGACATCCATCCGATGGTGGATCTAAAGGACATATCTATGCTCGAGAAGTTACTTGAGGCGAATGACAATTATGATGAGCCTCCACCCGTCGACCCTTCAACTTTGTACTCACAAGATAGTGATAGTGATAGTGGGCCAGAGAAAGAGAAAGAGAAAGAGATGGAGTATGAGAGTGAGCATGAGAGCGATGATGGCTGGTGAGGGTCTTTTATTCTTAGTATTTATTATGTCAACATGCTTCTTAATTGCATTGTGCCTTTTATTCTTAGTATCTTCATTTTATTATGTCAACATGCTTCTTAATTGCATTGTGCCTTTTATTCTTAGTATCTTCATTTTATTATGTCAACATGCTTCTTAATTGCATTGTGCCTTTTATTCTTAGTATCTTCATTTTATTATGTCAACATGCTTCTTAATTGCATTGTGCCTTTTATTCTTAGTATCTTCATATAATATGTCTTTGTGCTTAACTCGTTTTATTCTTCTCAATGCAGGTGATCTGGACAATATGAGCAGCGGCAAGGCGGACTCCGAGAGCTTGCTTAAGACGCCGGCGCAGGTGAAGAGGAATATTCCTAGACCCACTAGACGGAGTGATCGAGCCCCGGTGCAAAATCCGCGTTACGCCGATGGTACCGATGGAGGACGAGGTCGAGGAGGACGAGGTGGAGGTCGAGGACGAGGACGAGGAGGACGAGGTGGAGGACGAGGTGGCGGCGGGGTACACATGGACTTTGACGAGCCACCCTCCGCTTCGGCGACGTGGCTCCCGAGTTGTACCTAGAGGGTCCGTCTAGTGGGGAGGTGGAGATGGAGACGGAGTCTACACACGAGTCGGACTCTAGGGCTGAGTTGGAGGTGATGGAGGATGGGGGTGCGCCGAAGCCCTTGAAGCTTCGTGGAGAAGCTAGAGTCCCCGATGCGAGGAAGGAGCCGAAGACCCATGATGACAAGGCCCTTATCATTCCTTCGAGCGATGAGTAAGTGTACTACTTCAGAAATTTCGAACATGTATTTTCATCTTGGGCATAATAAACAATTTGGCATGTGTACTAATGTGTGATTTATTTGCAGCAACTCGGACATGGGATGCCAAGCCCCCCGCATGCCTAACAGCTTGCTTGGGGCTACGATTAAGAAGTTCTGGCCCGGCAGATACACTCCCCTTAGCACGGTCCCCGGTGGCCCGACGAAGCTAGCCACTACTTGGGCGGACTATGAGGATGCCCCTGCCGTAGGCTTCGCGACAGCTCGCTGAGGCCGTGACCACCAAGTTCCGGGTAAGGCATATATTTCTCGAGCACCGTTCATAGTTGATGACCCTAATGTGCTAACTCATGACTTTCACAACTGATTTATGCATGATTGAAGTGCTTCTATCGTGTGGACCCGGAGCATGACACGCAGGCGCGTCTCACTTTGCGTGGCGCTTGCGAGAGGTTGACACCGCAGCAGTGGTACAACCAAAAGTTCACCAGCGCTAGTGCCTTCTGGGCTAACAAGGGTAAGAGGGTCAAGAAGGAGTACTATGTTGGTAACGAGCCTACGGACGAATGGGCAATGACCATTGAGGAGTACATGTCGGTGAGTAAAATGTCAATGAGATTCTACATTGCTGCTAAGTTTTCATTGAATTATCTTGAGCTCAGTATTGCGTTTTCAGGTTTGTCCGGAGTGGGCCGAGCAGCATAGGGAGGCATGGGAGGAGCTGATTAGGGCGAGGTGGCTCAGGCAGGACGAGGAGTTTGCAGCCGTGTCGAGGCGTAACATGGAGAACCGAGGCACCGGTGGCACACACTCGCGCGGGAAACCGCGACTACACCCGCTTCAAGGGGAAAAAGGTATGTATATACATGGAACGACCTTCATTCATTTCCCGCCATGTCTCATTTGTGGTACGCTTAACTTTTCTTTTCGCGATGCAGGTGGCCGAGGCACCACCCGGGGTGGTGCTTCATGATGCCCAAATATATGACATGATGCGGACGAAGCGTGAAGCCCAATCCCGCATTGCCTCGGCCACAGTACTACGGCAATGCCAAGGCCGCCAAGGAGGACTACTGCGACATGGTCAAGTCTCGTCACCCCGAGGTGGATGACCCCTTGAGCATTCCGGTCGACGAGGAGTCGTTGGTCCTGTCGGGGCACGGGCGTCCGCATGGCCGTTTCCCTTGGATGAATAAGGCGGTCAAGCCTACCCACTCCACGAGCTACACGCGCCTCAAGCATACCCTCACCGCCGACAGCCCCCAGCCTCGTCCACGGCCTGCTCGTCCACCCGCCTACGATGTAAGTTTTCCTCATTTTCATCCTCTTTCCGGTTTTCCTTCCTACATGGCTAAGTGTTTACGAGATTCATTGTTTCTGAAATTGTAGCCTGAGTTCGAGGCGGCCTTCGAAGCCCGTAATGAAGCTTATCGGCAGGCCGCTGCCCGGTGGAATAGGCAGAATACGGCCTACATGGCGTATATAGGAGTAAGTCCGAATCTTTCTTCTCGCGCAAGTAGATGACAAGTCTCAGCTTGATGCTTTATTTCTGCAAAGCCTAACTTGTAACCTATCTTGCAGGAAATGATGATCTCTATGTCTATCGGTACACCGCCACCGGATCGAGTTACCGTGGCGGGGGACATGCCTATCATGCCATCGAGGGCAGCTTTCGCTGCGACTTACTACGGATCCACACCGGAGGTAAGTTCTTTGCCAAACCGGTAGTTACCACTTTCCTTTGCCTCGCAAGTTGCTAACATGTAGGGAACACGTAGGGAACGGGATGGTCCGGGAACCAGGCATCGCCGGGTGGGCGCGAGGTCACACCGGTTCATGAAGGTGGTCGGTCTCCGGGCGTTCTGCTGGTGCCTCTCCGTCGACTACTCCCGGGACTACTCCCGGTGCCTCTCCGTCGACTTCTCCCGGGCGTGCTACCGGTCCTTCTCAGGTGGTTCTTCTGCAGCTTCTACCGGAGCGAAACCCCGGGGTGCTCGTTTCGCCAACGATGTGGGCGGACACACCCCGCCCGGGTCCTTCCTCCGCTAGTCAGCACCGGGCTTCTTGCTTGCCATCATTTGCTACCTACTACTATGTATTGGATGACATGGCACTCTCCTCTTGTATGCTACTACATGCACCATGTATGCTACTATGTGGATTTCATGCTATTTATGTGAATTATGGTGATTTTGGATGAATTTGGATGTATTTGTATGCTACTATGTGGATTTCATGCTATTTACGTGAATTATGACGAATTTGGATGAATTTGGTCGATTATATGATATTTATGTGAATTTGGTGGATTATATGAACTGGAACTGGAACTGGATTGCACTGGAACTGGAACTGGAAAACGAAAAAAAAAATTAAACAGGTCTATATGCCGAGGGGGTTGCCGTCGGCATAGACCCCTGCATAGACCATTTGGTCAGGTCTATGCCGAGGGGGTTGCCCTCGGCGTAGGAGATGAGCTCGGCAGGCGCGCCACGTGTCCCATGCATGCACGTGCATATGCCGAGGGGGTTGCCCTCGGCGTACACGCACAGGTGGCGCCGCCAGCTTGTGCCACGTCGCCTCGTTGGTCACCGGAAACCTGCTGTACGCCGAGGGGGTTGCCGTCGGCGTATGCCGATGCGCCGTTAACGGCGACGTCCCGCCGCCAGGAGACGCCGAGGGCAGCGACGCCGAGGGGCCCAGCGGGCCGTCGGCGTAGGTCGCGTACGCCGAGGGTCAACCATACGCCGACGGCGAGGCTGGCTACGCCGAGGGACCTAGACGCCGAGGGTCTACGCCGAGGGCTGCCGTCGGCGTAGCCTACGCCGAGGGCCAGGCGTGGCTACGCCGAGGGCAGCCGGCCGTCGGCGTATGCGGCGATTCCTGTAGTGAACCAAACACGTCCTAGGATTTCTTCCTCCCTTTGCTTTGCTTCTCCACAAGAGAAAAAAGCAGACCGGCGGTGGAGGCTTGGCGGAGGGGAGGACCCCCTTGCCTCGTCGACTCATTCTCTCTTGCTACTCCACCCACAGGGTAAAGCCAAACCTAATCGACGCGGAGGCCGGAGGGTCTTTGATGGACAGGGGCAAATCAGCCATAGAGGAGGAACACGTGCCTAGCGACTGGATGAATCCCAATGATAGAGTTGAAATATCTGTGAAGGTGGGAAGCAGCAAATCGGTCATGGACCAAGAGGTGATCAGTCCGGAGACGGAAAAATCTGTGATAGAAGTTGAAGAAGCTGTGAAGGAAGCTGAGGAGGGTGCCATACTGGTGGGGATGGATTCAATTGGTGGCGAGTCTTTGACCCGGACGCAAGCCAAGGAGGTGTCGAGAAAGAGACCAGATAAAGTGGAGGAGATATGGCAGATGGAGTGGCGTGTGGAGGAGATATTGCAGGTCGAGCGGCACATAGCTTTGCTCGGAATCAAAGAGAAGCTTGCAAAGAAGGAGGCTGCCCTACTGGCAGGGATTTATTTGTTAGGAATAAGCACTCCGGCCGGCACGGCACCGTACACTTGCGTATACGAGAGGTATACGTACGTGTGTTCTTTACCAAGTAGAACTTCTAGTTCTGTTGTAAACCGGATTACTTGACCGGGTCGGCGTCGTGTTGGGCGTGGAGTCCATGCCGTGTTGGACGCTGGTAGTCACCGAGTCGGTTCATGTGTGGAGTTGCTAGACTAGTATATAATACCTATGTAATAGCTAGGTTGTAACACACCGTGAGTTGAATCAATAGAAAAGAAACACCAAGGACCGACAAGGCCCTTTGGCTATCAATCTGTTTCCGCGTACGTGAAAGTACCTAGCTGATCAATAGATCGATCAGACTATTCTTTGGCTTGCTTGGCTAGCTGAAGGTGTACGTGGTGGTCGGAAGTAGCAGGATACGTGCACATCTCGCCAGAGATCGCTTCGTCGTCTACGTCGGAAAGTACTCGACGTACAGGGGCTGTGTTTGGTATCAGATCGGCGAGAGTACTGCCGGGTCTGGGCCAACAATTGGTTTCAGAGCCTCGTGGAGGATCTCCTAGTAACGGGAGGTCATGACGAAGGAAGTGGGCGAGTCTTCCGGCGCCGCGGCGCCGGTGTCGACGCAGTATCCGCAGTACATCCGCGACAACTACACGGTGTGGGCGACCACGATGATGTGGGCGCTCGAGTCCAACGAAATCTGGGAAGCTGTCGATCCAGGCGGCGACGAGTTCAAGAAGGGCGCGTCGGAGTACCACAAGGACCGACAGGCACTCACGGCCATCTGCTCGGTGATGCCGATGGACGTGAAGCAGCACCTGATCTCGAAGAAATCTGCAAAGGAGGCGTGGGAGACGATCAAGACGCTAAATCTTGGTCACGAGCGCGTCCGCGAGGCGGCCCTACAAACCTTGCAGAAGAAGTACGAGAATCTGGAGATGAGAGAAGATGAGACGGTGGACGCCTTCGGTTCGAGGGTCGCTACATTGGTCAATGGGATTCGCGCGCTCGGCGAGAAGCTCGAGGAGATCTCGATCGTAAGGCGTTTCCTTCGCGCGGCGCCGCCGCGTTATTTGTCCGTTGTTTCGGCGATCGAGCAATGCGTTGATCTCAAGACTCTCACGATGGATGATCTAGTTGGACGGTTCAAGGCTCATGATGAGCGGATGAAGATCACCTATGGTGATGGGGTACCGGAAGAGCACGTTATGCTTACCCGTGCCCAGTGGCAGGCGGTGGTCGCCAAAGAGAAGAAGGGCGACAAGGCATATGACAGAAGAAGTGATAAAGAAGCTTCTCGCCCGGCGAAAAAGTACATCGCAGGGGAGGACGAGGACGACGCTCCGCCGAGGAGGAAGTTTGACATCAAGAAAGTAAGATGCCATAACTGCGGCGAGCTCGGTCACTTCAAGGTTGATTGCCGAAAACCACCGAAGCCGAAGGAAAGGGCTCTCATCGCCCAGGAAGGAGATGATGGACCGATGATGCTGATGCTCGAAGTATGCGAGCAGAAGGACGAGGAGGAGCTACCTCCTCCATCACCGGGTACGGAGATTGTGATGGATCATGGTCTACCGTGTGTGGATCACGTGGACAAGCTATGCGACGAAGGTGTCGTCGAGAAGCAACGGAGTGCACCGTACCCACGTGAAACCACGGATGAGGCAAGTAAAGCTTTGGAGCTCGTTCATGGCGATATATGCGGTCCAATTTCACCCGCAACCCCGTCCGGCAATGAGTACTTCATGCTTGTGGTGGATGATCTCAGTCAATACATGTGGATTGTGTTGCTGAAGAGTAAAGATCAAGGTCTACAAGCATTTGCGAAGATCAAGGAAGCTGGAGGAGTCGAAGCAAGGGCGAAGAGAAAGTCCCTACGCATAGATCGGGGTGGTGAATTGAAGCATACAGTGGTGGCCATGGCACGGAGCATGATGGAGAGCAAAGGCTTGCCAGGAAAGTTCTGGGGTGAGGCAGTCAACACGGCTGTCTACTTGCTGAACAGGGCGCCAACTAGGAGTATGGTTGGTGGGACTCCGTACGAAGCATGGTACGGACGAAAGCCCTCGGTTGATCATCTTCGCACTTTTGGGTGTGTGGCGCATGTCAATACGGTGTCCGGCCATAAAAGAAACTTGGCGGAACGGAGTACTCCAATGATCATGACTGGCTATGAAGAAGGCTCGAAAGCGTACCGTTTGTGCAATCCCTCGACGAATAAGGTGGTTGTCACACGCGACGTAGTCTTCGAGGAAGACTTATCATGGATTTGGAACTCCACGGAACCGGATGAGATCTTTACTGTTGTTTACAGTAATTTGCATGCAGATGATCAAGGCACAAAATCTCGTGACGACGTGGACACGAGTATCGGCAAAGGCGTCGGTGACATGCACGCAGCACAAGCGACTCCATATACGGACATCGCGACCAGGAGTGCTGGTGCGTGTGCAGCTGCTTGTGGCGATGGAGCAGTCGAGCGGTGTCCAGGGAGCATCGTAGCAAGGAACTCATCTAGCGGTCGACCAGGAAGTGACACCAGAAGGTCGTCTCGGCTGGAAGGAGCTAGGCGCGGGAGGCCAGCTGGAGATGCCTTGTCGAGCAGCCCAGGTGACCAAGGCCTAGAGGAAAGCCCAGCTCGGGGTAGTACTAGTTCTGCTGTGGCTGGAAGGCACGTCCAGGACGGAGGGCTGCCACGCGGACCAGCAGCTGCTGCGGTTGCTCCGCCTCGAGGCAAAGCGCAGGGAGAAGGAGGCCTAGCTGCACCTAGCGTTGCACCATCGCTAGGACACGTTAGTCCAGGAGGGACGAGCGATGCCCGTCCAGACTCAAATGCGAGCGCTAGTCTCGCACGCAGTGCATCGTCTGGAAAATCGCCAGCTCCTGGAGGTCCGGAAGACGACGAAGTGAAAGCTAGTGTGACAGCACCAGAAGAAAGAAGGCCCGACGGGGGCAGCCATGTTGCTGTTTCGATCGAGCCAGAAGAGAAGGGTAGCCCGTCTGCGGTTGTGCGCTCTAGACGAGCTCGGAGTGGAAGTCCTAGCATGCAGCAAGTGCGTCTAGCTAAACGATCGTGTCTAGAGCTGATCGATCGTGCTAGGCACGCACTACCTAGTATGTTGGAGCATGACGGCCAAAAGAATCGGCTGGAGTTGCATCCATCAAGTAAGGAGCTAGTTAGCGTTGCTAGTAGCTATAGCATGCACGTCTGTGTGGATTTTGCCGAGAAAGTACTTCGACGAGATCACATTGGCGAGTCGCGAGGGAGCGACGTGGGTCTTCAACCAGAAAATGAAGAACCCTCAAGTGACGAAACAAGTGCGACGTCGGACGCAGAAGAGTACGTCGTGCTATCTCTGACTGCACTGGAGATGAGACGACTACGACCGAAACGAGCACGCATGCGACGCGTGTTGGAATACTATCCGAAAAAGGAACTTCGGACGGTTAATAATCCGGAGAAGATGAAGCATAAAAGGAGGTGTTTGCTCATCGAGGAACTGGTGAAGACTGAAGATGCGGACAAGAAAGACTGTCGGCGTGAAGGTATGAAGAAGCCGAAGAAGGTAAAGTCGGTGACATGGGTTCCACGAGGAGCGGCAAAAGCAATGCCGAGGAAAGCACACGTCGTGTTTAGGGGGTGATTGTTAGGAATAAGCACTCCGGCCGGCACGGCACCGTACACTTGCGTATACGAGAGGTATACGTACGTGTGTTCTTTACCAAGTAGAACTTCTAGTTCTGTTGTAAACCGGATTACTTGACCGGGTCGGCGTCGTGTTGGGCGTGGAGTCCATGCCGTGTTGGACGCTGGTAGTCACCGAGTCGGTTCATGTGTGGAGTTGCTAGACTAGTATATAATACCTATGTAATAGCTAGGTTGTAACACACCGTGAGTTGAATCAATAGAAAAGAAACACCAAGGACCGACAAGGCCCTTTGGCTATCAATCTGTTTCCGCGTACCTGAAAGTACCTAGCTGATCAATAGATCGATCAGACTATTCTTTGGCTTGCTTGGCTAGCTGAAGGTGTACGTGGTGGTCGGAAGTAGCAGGATACGTGCACATCTCGCCAGAGATCGCTTCGTCGTCTACGTCGGAAAGTACTCGACGTACAGGGGCTGTGTTTGGTATCAGATCGGCGAGAGTACTGCCGGGTCTGGGCCAACATTATTCAACAGATGGAGAGTCTTTGATGTTGAAGCGAGCCGAGGAGGAGTCGGGAAATAAATGTGAGATGGAGCGGCAGGCAGAGAAGGATATGATGAATTACTTCTCATGTTTGCCAACGGAACGTGGGGCCAGAGCAATAGAGCAGTACTATGGGATGAAATATGAAGCGGCGGAGTGGAAAGCTTTCGTCGCCAAAGCGGAGAAACGGAAAGCTTTGCTTGCCAGCCAAGAGAAGTCGGCAAGGAGGGAGAAGGCCAAGGCCAAGGCCAAGGCCAAGGCCAACAGAGCCAGGAAAGCTGAAGCTTCTGTGACAGAAGCTAGGAGGCCTGAACAATTTGTGACAGAAGCCACAACTGAGGCTAAGAATTTTGATTTATACCGTAGCTGCTGGGAATCTACATGGAGCGAAACCCGCGGTTCCTTCGAACATGAGTGAGTAAACATCCTGCTCCGTGCTTATGGCACTCTTTTTTTCGTACCTAGGTAGTATATATACTTCTTTCTGTAAGTCTAGAAGGAAATCAGGGATTTATTTTTCCTGCTTAGCTTGTGGTAATTCATGTCAGATTTCTAACACACACTCCTTACCTTAATGGGGTTGCTGGATGCAGCGGCATTGAGCTCCATGCAATTTACATACTACACACCTGGATGCCTCCGGCGCAACCCTGCAGCGTCCACTCCTGCGACCTTGCAGATATTCTCCGTCAAGCTCGCGGAAATAGCTGGTGGCCTCGGATGGCCCTTGTCCGTGTATGGTGTGGTTGCTGTCCGAGATGTCGTGGATCACAACCGCAACTTTCTCTTCTCCTGTGATAGGGACAATTCTCAAGAACTAACACAAAATGTATGTATTTATCTTTTTTTTTTCTTATTTCTTGTGGATTGCATGCCTACAAGAGTTGCTGATTAAATGGGGTTTTCTTGTACATTAATGCTTGCAGGATCCTTTTCTGCGCTTGATTGGCCCGTCTCGTGCTGTTGTGTATACAGACATGGTCCACTTTGAAATCCAATTAAAAGTAAAAGGTACAACCAAGTCTCAAGATGTGGCATTGATCACTGAAGGGTGCGATTACCACGAACCATTTGGTGATGGTCCATCTACCTTTTGCTTCAAGAATTGTTTCTGCACTATGGAGTTATGCATGCAGGTTGTTAGAATTACGACCCAGGCCACTATCTTGGGTGTCCAGGTTGTCGGAGGTGGGCAATGGCCTTTTGAATATGGTGCCCGAGTTACTTGCTCTGCACTACCTGGGAAATGGGTGGTCACTGATAATCGACTCACTTGTGTTACTTATCCCGCATCTGGGGAAATTGTGATGGTTGATTCAAAAGATGGAGCAATGCTGGGAGGTTCTGATGGTTACCTACATCTTCCAAGAAATGTTATTTCTGTAGAAACCCAAGGAAGGTTGGATGTGAAGATACAAGCCTACTCCAAATCTGGTGAAATTGCTGCGCACGAGAATATCAGGTTCCAGCCCAAGTTTAGCAAGATAAGCCTGGGAAAATGTTTCATTCGTGGCATTGCGGTGGTGATTACCGTTGCATGGTCCCGTGTTGCTATGGACAAACGTAGACTTATGGCTCTAGGGAGATTGGCTTGCGGCTGATGATATCCCAAGATGCCATCTTCTCTCCCTTGCTGGTGGCTTGATTAACTCAAGTATAAAATTGAAATTACTTATGGGATGGTTAAATTCAATTTGAGTTTGCTAATAGTAGTATCTCTATATCAGTTAGCTATGTAATAATTTGGCCAACTGTTGTGTACTGACTACAACTTCCAACTATTTATTTATCTACTTCCTCCATTCATAAATACATGTCCGAGGTTTGTCTAAATCCGGATATATCTAGAGACTAAATAGCGTCTAGATACATTCAGATTTAGAAAAATCTTCTATTTATGGATAGAGGTGGTACTATAACTTGTGCCATCCAGCTATTTATTTTCATCAATTGTTGCCTGAAGTGCTTCTGGGTTGGTTAATAACTGTTACTGCTACCTGATGTGTTGCGCATATGTTCCTTTTTTTTTAACCCTTGTGTGGTTTCTTGGATGATCAACATTCATTTGTCTTTTACAAATAAAAAAGAACAGGCCTGCTCGGAATGTGTGGTGATTCTTGCAGATTGTATAGCCTGGACGACGGTGGCCAAGAGCACAGGAGTTATTTTTTTTTTTGACGTTTTCAACTGGGTAGCTACATTGTGCGGACCGCACATGCATAGGAGTTATTCTTTCTTTAGCTGAATTGTAAAAGGAGGTGCCACTAGAGAAGGCTGGCAGATTTCAAGGTGGTTCGTGGTCCGACTTTCAGGGAGGAGGCCGCCTAGATCAGGATCATATGCCGCATCGACATTGATATTAAGGGAACCATCAGGTGGGCAGCTCCAGGAATCGATCTTCTTCTGCACTGTTTTATCTTTGGCTCTCCAATAATTTGTCCATGGTTCTTATCGTTCATCCTTAATGCAACATAAACATGCACGAACTGTCCTTCAGCCTGGTCCTGACAAAGTGAGAGCATGTATGCAGACTTAGAGCCATCTCTAGCAGATACCGCATCCAGGGTAAAACTAAATAATAATAATCGCTAGTATCAGTGGCGGACCTTGACCATAATTGTAGGAGGGGCAAAAAGACATTCAATGAAAGCTGAGGGGGCTAAATTGAAATCTTTTCTTTTTTGTATGGTAAAAAATGGCAAATACTAAGTAGCTGTCACTGCAGCTACTTACCGCAGCTGTCACCGCCGGAGAACGATTCCAGCGAGCCGGCGGCTAGCGGCGCGAGGTCCGGCCAAGGGCGGGCGTGGGCGGAGCGAGGTTTGGGTAGGGGCGGGCACGGGCAGAGCCGCCGACAGGCGGTGCGGCGTTTGGCGGGCAAATGCGTCCGGACGGTGCAGGCCTATAGGGTAGTTCTTCCGCGTGGGAAGAAGATGTGGAAGGGAAAAAAAGAAAGATTCTTTTTCTAGGAAATATGCTCTCTCAAAGTATGATTATAGGAGATTTGTTATGCTGTCCATCTTTTCGTGACGAAAATTGCAGATGCAGCATACCCCATCCGTGTTTTGCGGTAGAGCCGGATGGGTATCTGCTAAGATCATATCCTGTAAATGGCCTAAAATTGTAAAGTAACAATCACTTATTAGTTTTCGTTAGGTTTCTCGAGCTGATATGATCATGTAAAAGTAGACCACCAGGTTTTTTTTAAGGAGTTCGAAAGCAATCCTGCCTGAATTGTGTATTCACGGGTTGGGCGGCCGAATCGAGCCCAACGTCTATCCACACGAGGGAGATGGCACACTAAAATTTCTCAATCCCCATGCGCGCACCTTTTTCTTCTATGCTTCCACTTTTCACTGGGCCATCGGCACCGCCGCATCCCGCCATTGTTATCACCCGCCTGGGCCCTGCCTTGCCGTCTGTGAGTGCCCCTGCACTCCGGCACGTCAACAGTAGGTGGAATCCTGCAGGTGGACATAGTATTGTTCCGCCGCGGAAGATTCCGATGCTGACCATGATGGATGCGACGTAGAGATTGATTCGGGCGCGCCTAGTACCTAGGTGGCTGGATTCGACCTCATTGGAGCTCCTCGTTCCCCACCGCTCGTTGGTGTGCCCAAATCGGCCGCATCGACCCTGTAGATGGTAAGATTTGTTCGAAATATTTTCTTTGAGTTTGTTCGCTCGAGCGTGATTCGATTGGTCTGGGGATTGTTGTAGATGTCTTCTTCATTCAGCTACGAGCTCCTTTTTGAGGACTCCTCTTCTTCGGATGATTCGAACCTAGAAGAACCGATCAATGACGATGACACCGAGCACATGATCCTCATCCTCGCCGCGAAGGAGCTACAAGATAGAGCCAAGCTCAACTGGCGGCGGGATCTATGGCTGGGCGCGTTTGCACCTGTGGAACCGAGCATTCGGGCACGCCGTATTGATGCAAGACTACTTCGCCGACGTACCAACATACCCGCCTCATCTTTTTCGTAGAAGGTAGTGGATGCACCGTTGTTGTTCGTCGACATAGTCAAAGCTTGCGAGGCCAATTCTTGCTATTCTACTCACCGGAGAAATGGGGTTTAGCCCTTATAAAAAAATCTCGGCGGCTATGCGAGTGATCGCATATGGCGTCCCCGTGGATTATACCAATAAGTATCTTCGCATCATTCAAGATGTTCGGATATTTGCCAAGGTGATGATCCAAGTGTTTGGTCTCGTGTATCTTTGATCTCCAAATAAAGAAGATACAAAAAAAATTGATGGCGATGAACAAGAAGAGAGGTTGGCTGAGAATGCTAGGGCCTAGGGGGTGTAAATTGTATGCATTTGAGGTGGAAGAATTGCCCGAAGGCATGGCATGAACAATATTGCTGCAAAAGCAGAGATGCCACCAATGTGGTTGAGGCCGTGACATCGGGGGGACTTGTGGATTTGGCATTGCTTCTTTGGATGGCCGGGACCAGTCAATGATTTTTCGAAAAAGGGCGCTTTATTACTTTAGAGTTTGACATAATACACCTGACCTCTGCATAACTAGGATGCACATAGCCGTTCTCAGATACAACCGAACTAAAAAGTATCAACTACAAAAAGAGTTCTCATAACCGGCGAACAAATCATGGTGATGGAGCCGCTATCCTTAGACTATGCAGCCACCCATGTTGGATAATAAACTCCTTGGCCGTATTCTCCAATCGTGTAGACACCTCCGTAAAGAGGTCGCGGTCCTCCAAGCGCTGAAGCGGCAACCATAAACGGAGCATAGCCATAGACCGGTAAATTACCTGCATAAGAGAAGAATTTCTGTCATTGAAAACCTTGTCATTTCTACATAGCCAGAGCGACCATATAACGGCTAACGCTCCCACCCTGATAAGATTCCTAAACCTGACCTCTATCTCATTTAGCCAATTGCCGAAGATGTTTGCAACGCTACGGGGAGGGTATAAGCTAGATCCTATCTAGATGATTGACCATATAGCTTTAGCAAACCGACATTGGAAGAAAAGGTGTTTAATTGTCTCGTCTTCGTGACAGAGAACACATGTCTTGCATCCATGCCAGTTCCTTTTTGCAAGGTTATCTTTGGTGAGAATAACACCACGGCGCAGGTACCAGGCAAATACCTTCGTCTTTAGTGGTATCCTCAACTTCCAAATTCTTTTATTATTATATACCTGTTGAATAGGTTGAATCAAAGCTTCATACATGGATCTCACTGAGAATTTATCATTCTTGGTGAGTTCCCAGCGGAATAGGTCTTTCCCTTGGACCAATTGGATTGAAGCTAATCTTTGTAGCAGTTCGTTCCAGTTGGTCAATCGGAGACCGACTACATTACGCCGGAAGGTCATAGATGGTGGAGAGGTTTCCATCACCCTCTGCAGGGTTACATCTTTATGACGTACGATCCTATATAAAGCTGGATATTGCTCCCGGAGTGTAGTTGTTCCCAACCACCTATCCTCCCAGAAATGAATTTTCGACCCGTCCCTAATGGAGAAAGGCCCGTGCGGAAAGAAGTGCTTCTTAGTAGCCATAATGCCAGCCCAAAAATGTGAATCTCCGGGTTTCCAAGAAACCTGAGAAAATGCTTTGGAGCCAACATACTTCCTCCTCAACAAGCTTTGCCATACCCCCATCCTCGGTTAAGAACCTAGCCAGCCATTTGCCTAAAAGGGCCTGGTTCTTAACCTCTAGATCATGGATGCCAAGTCCACCTTGATCTTTAGGGCGGCATACAACGCTCCATTTAGTCAACCGATATTTTTCTTCTCACTATCTCCTTGCCAGAAAAATCTTGATAGGAGATAATCCAATCTATGAAGAATTCCTTTCGGCAATTGGAAGAATGATATCATATACAATACCATATTTATGAGTACTGAATTTATGAGTACCGATCTTCCACCAAGAGATAGCAGCTTTCCTTTCCAACTACCCAGTCTTTTCTGCAACCTTTCCTCGACCTTTTTCCATTCTGCTAGGGTGAGTCTCCGATGGTGTATCGGAATACCCAAGTAGCTAATGGGAAAAGAGCCTAAACCACATCCGAATAAATCGGCGTATTGGTTGGCCTCGTCTTGGGCATCACCAAAACAAAATAATTCACTTTTATGGAAGTTGATTTTTAGATCCGATAACTGCTCAGAAGCTGAGAGGATTAACTTCAGATTTCTTGCTTTATTAAGATCGTGGTCCATGAAGAGAATTGTGTCATCGGTATATTGCAGAATAGAGAGGCCACCATCCACCAGATGAGGCACCACTCCTTCAATCTGGCCATCTACCTTGGCACGCTCTATTAAAATAGCAAGCATATCCGCCACAATGTTAAATAACATTGGAGACAACGAATCACCTTGTCGTAACCCTTTGTTTGTTTGGAAGTACTTGCCAACATCGTCATGGAGTTTGATGGCGACACTTCCACCAGAGATAAAGTTATTAACTAAAGCGTGCCATTCTGGAGCAAAGCCTTTCATTCGAAGTGTTTATTGTAGGAAAGACCATTTAACTTTATCGTAAGCATTTTCTGTTGGAGATATGCCCAAGAGGCAATAATAAAATGGTTATTATAATATATCTTTGTGTTTATGATAAATGTTTGCATACCATGCTATAATTGTATTAACCGAAGCATTGATACATGTGTGTTATGTAAACAACAAAGGAGTCCCTAGTAAGCCTCTTGTATAACTAGCTTGTTGATTAACAAATGATCATGGTTTCGTGATCATGAACATTGGATGTTATTAATAACAAGGTTATGTCATTAGGTGAATGATATAATGGATACACACCCAAATAAGCGTAGCATAAGATCACGTCATTAAGTTCAGTTTGCTATAAGCTTTCGATACATAGTTACCTAGTCCTTCGACCATGAGATCATGTAAATCACTTATACCGGAAGAGTACTTTGATTACATCAAACGCCACTGCGTAAATGGGTGGTTATAAAGGTGGGATTAGGTATTCGGAAAGTATGAGTTGAGGCATATGGATCAAGAGTGGGATATTTTCCATCCCGATGACGGATAGAAATACTCTAGGCCCTCTCGGTGGAATGTCGTCTGATTAGCTTGCAAGCATATGAATGGTTCATAAGAGATGACATATCACGGTACGAGTAAAGAGTACTTGTCGGAGACGAGGTTGAACGAGGTATAGAGATACCGATGATCAAACCTCGGACAAGTAAAATATCGCGAGACAAAGGGAATCAGTATCGTATGTAAATGGTTCAATCGATCACTAAGTTATCGTTGAATGTGTGGGAGCCATTATGGATCTCCAGATCCCGCTATTAGTTATTGGTCGGAGAGGAGTCTCGACCATGTCTGCATAGTTCACGAACCGTAGGGTGACACACTTAAGGTTTGATGTCGTTTTAAGTAGATATGGAATATGGAATGGAGATCGAAGTTTTGTTCGGAGTCTCGGATAGGATCCAGGACATCAGAGGAGGTCCGGAATGGTCCGAAGAATAAGATTCATATATAGGAAGTCACTTTCCAAGTTTGGAAATGATCCGGTGCATTTATGTAAGGCGCTAGAATGTTCTAGAACCTTCCGGATGAAATCACCATGGAAGGTGGAGTCCCGGTTGGACTCCACCAAACCCAACCAGCCAACCAAGTGGGAGGGTGGAGTCCATGGAGGACTCCACCTCCTTGGCCGGCCAAAGAAAGGGGGAAGGGGAGAGTCCCTGTCCCTCTAGGTTTCGTCCATATGACAGTTTTTGAATTGGGGTCTTATTCGAAGACTTTGGGCAAACCCTTGGGGTTCCACCTATATAATGAGGAGGAGAGGGAGGGGGCAACCTACACCTTGGCCGCACCACCAAAGGGGGCTCCCTGGCTGGCGCCCTAGCCAACCCCTCTCTCCCAAACCCTAGCCTCTCTCCTCCTCCATCTTCTCCCACAGCGCTTACGGCGAAGCCCTGCCGAAGATCTCCACCACCACCGCCACCACGCCGTCGTGCTGTCGGGATTCCAAGGAGGATCTACTACATCCGCTGCCCGCTGGAACGGGGAGAAGGATGTCGTCATCAACACCGAACGTGTGACCGAGTACGGAGGTGCTGCCCGACTGTGGCACCGTCAATATCTTCTACGCGCTTTCAAAAGCAGCAAGTGATCGACTACAGCAACAACGAGATCTAATCTCGTAGGCTTTGGAAATCTTCGAGGGTTAGTCTCATGATCTTCTCGTTGCTACCATCTGCTAGATTGGATCTTGGCTTGTTATTCGTTCTTGCGGTAGGAATTTTTTTGTTTTCTATGCTTCGAATCCCTTCAGTGGTATCAGAGCTGTGTCTATGCATAGATTGGTTGCACGAGTAGAATACAATGGTTTTGTGGGCGTTGATGCTTTGTTGTCTTTAGTTCGTGTACTTTGCATCTTGCGGCATGGTGGGATGAAGCGGCTCGGGTTAACTTTACATGACCGCGTTCATGAGACTTGCTCCACGCTCGACATGCAACTTGTATTGCATAAGTGACTTTGCGGGTGTCTGTCTCTCTCACCATAGTGAAGATTCAATTTACTCTTTCTATTGACAACACTAGTATCACCGTTGTGGTTCATGTTCGTAGGTAGATTGGATCTTACTCGAAAACCCTAAACCACGTAAAATATGCAAACCAAATTAGAGACGTCTAACTTGTTTTTGCAGGGTTTGGTGATGTGATATGGCCATGATGTGATGATGAATATGTATGAGATGATCATTATTGTATTGTGGCAACCGACATGAGCCTTATGGTTGTCTTTATATTTCATGTAGTAGTGTTATTTCAAAGTAGTTGTAATAGTTGCTACATGTGGTGAAAAACCATGAAGACGGCGCCATGGACCTTGACGCTACGCCGACGATGATGGAGATCATGCCCGTTGATGATGAAGATCATGTCCGTGCTTTGGAGATGAAGATCAAAGGCGAAAAGAATAAAGGGCCATATCATATCACATATGAATTGCATGTGATGTTAATCCTTTATGCATCTTATTTTGCTTAGATCGCGACGGTAGCATTATAAGATGATCCCTCACATTAATATCAAGATAATAAAGTGTTCTCCCCTCGTATGCACCGTTGCTACAGTTCGTCGTTTTGAAGCATCTCGTGATGATCGGATGTGATAGATTCTACGTTCACATACAATGGGTGTAAGCCATGTTGCACACGCGGAATACTTGGGTTTGCTTGACGAGCCTAGCATGTACAGACATGGCCTCGGAACACAGGAAACCGAAAGGTTGAACACGAGTCATATGGCTGATATGATCAACATGTTGATGTTCACCGTTGAAGCTACATCATCTCACGTGATGATCGGTTTTGGTGTAGTGGATATGGATCGTGTGCCACTTAACAACTATGAGGGATGTTGTATTAAGTGGGAGTTCATTAGTAATTAGATTAAAACATGAACTAATTATCATGAACATAGTTTGAATAGTGTTTTGAATTAATTTGTAGAATTGGCATCTGTTTTCTACCATGCGCTAGTCTTGTTATTGAGATAGAAATACTGTTAAATCTGACAAGTAACTTTACGGACTGGTACCATATTGTTAAAGAATCAAGAAATGATTAAGTCCTATTGCAAACTTTTAGTAAACCTCACATTGCCGATTCAAAGAACAATGGTTTCAATTAGTACCTAAAATCATCTTGTCTCCGTGAAACTTGAAGTTCAAATCCGTTTGAAAAGTAAGGAGCTGGAAATTTTGTTTTCAGAAATAAGCAAGGTATGAGATATATGTGATATCTAAGACCTTATTGCAAGATGATAATCTAGTGAGACTACATAAACTCATAAGTTTTATGGGAATGTACGAAGGTTGAAGACGCCAGGCGTCCCAATCCTCCAACTAGTTGGGCACTAACGATATTCGCATATCCATGAAGTGATCGTCCTTAGTATGCACCGTTGCTAAGACTTGTCGTTTCGAAGCATCACGTGATGATCGGTTATTATAGATTCTACGTGTGCATACAACGGGTGCAAGCCAGATTTGCGCATGCGAATACTGAGGTTAAACTTTACGAGCCTAGCATGTACAGACACAGTCTCGGAAAGTCGTCATGATATGATGGATAAAATTATGAGTGAAATTGTTCCACATATTACAAAGTTGCTAATAGTGAAATCCGGAACACTTGTCATATGATGATCAACTTCAAAGTAAGAACCTCAAGGTTATTGGTATTGACCAAAAACCTAGAAGTTATTGATGTTGAAGTGTTTTTCTGAGAATGAGGAAAGCTAAAAGAGAAACTACAAAAGATATTTTGGCAGAAAGAAAGAAAAAGACTAGAAAGTCTAGCTCAGGTGTATATAGATGATATACATGTTATGAATGTATTCCTAGTTTGGTCACACAATGAAATTCTTGGGTATAAGTACCATATTGGTTGGTATGAAATGTCATACAACACAACGCAATTGTTGCGGTCAGAAACCCACCGGCGGGCAGCGACGGGCAACACCGTAGAGCCGGGAATCTCCCAGGACTGCGGCTGGCCCTGGTCCCTCCGAGCGACGGCCCGCAAAGCCTTCTGCGCACACGTCCGATGCGGTCGCAAGGGCGTGCCACCTGACCTATACCTGGTCAGGAAGGTGTTGGATGATGCCTCGCTTAGTTTCCTGCATGGCATACACGTAAACGTTAAATACGAGCCTCGATCGGCTCTCAGGTTGTCCTGTGAATCGGCTCAAAGAGCCGATCCACCCATGATGCGTACGAGGTGTACGATCAGATGGTGGTCCTGCTTGATTAAGATAAAGCTAAAGCGATCTACGACGATTTAGGGTTTTCACCGCATAATCGGATCATCCTACTCACGATTGGGCCTCGCGCTCGCGTACGGTGATCGTAAGCCGATCCTAGACAGGGCCTAAAAACCAACACGAGGTTGATCCTCGGAACGTCCTGTCTAGGGCTAGCAAACGACACCCTACACGCCGCTGGATCCTCCAACCCTTTGTAAGGCCTAACAATGCAGATATTAAACTAATCCTTGAAGAACAAGGAGCAACCGTAACGGATCGGATCTACTAAACAATGATCAAGCGGGGTGCCGCCCCTATACCCAAGATAGGCGTAAGGGCGGCTAGATGCCTAAGGGTTGCACTACGACAGCATATGATACGAAGAACAATGCTAACCCTAAAAACACCTATGATAACTACGTTGCTCGCCATCAAAAAGGCTTCAGTACGAGCAACGCATGAACAACGTAATAAGCTTGTGCTGCCTAGATCGCAAGATGCGATCTAGGCAGCATGATGCTTACCATAATAAACCCTCGAGACGAAGGAGTTGGCGATGCGCCGAGATTTATTTGTGTTGAACGTTGGTTGTTGTTTATTTCCTAAACCCTAGATACATATTTATAGTCCGGGGGACTTTCTAATTCAGGCGTGCACCTAACCGTGCACGGGTTAAACCCTAACTTCTAACCGACACATAATCTACTATGTTACAGATACAAGGGCAAACTAGCCCAAACTTTGCATATAAGGCCGATTCACGTATTTCTTCCGTATATAATCTTCAAGCCCATCTCCAATCGCGGCCCACCTCTGATCCGGTCAAATTCTGGTGATAACACATGCCCCCTGGTTTTGGAAATGACATTTCCAAAATCATTACGCTCTTCTTTCGTCGGGTCATGTCGTGGCAGAGCAGAACTGCTGCAGTATCCTTCATCACGATGCCTTGCCTCTTCCACTTCTCCGCGTAGCCTGCGAATTTTTTTTTTCTGTTGGGCACCACTTCCTCGGAAACTGCTGTGGCATTGAATCTCCACTAGGCTCCTCATTATTTAACCATGCCGATTGATCAGCCCTCTTCATCCCCTTCCTCTGTTCTAGCTGTTGGCACCAAAAAACCCTCTTTCCCTGTAGCAATGTCTTCCTCTTCCTCCGTCTCCTCCGGCCTCTCCTTCCAGTCTTTCTCCTCAAGCGAGCCGGAGTGGAACTTCGACCATGTGCCAGACGATCCGCCCGAAGCATTCGTCGGGTCAGATGGCGACCTGCCTCTGACCGATGGGGAAGACGACCTCAAGTTCCTCATCGAAGGGGAGCTGATAAGCGAAAGCGAAGACGACCTCCATCCCTGGGTGAAACCCACCTCCTCCAACGGGAAGGAGGAAGAAAAAGAAGTAGAGGAAGAAGAGGAAAAGGAGGAGGATGATCCCTCCTCCCCCGCTAAGCATCCGCCGGCAAAGCGATTCCGCGCTTGGGCGGACAGCGAAGACGATGATGACGATGAGGAGGAAGAGGAGGAGGATGAATCCTCCTCCTCCATCGGATACCCGCCGACAAAGCGCTTCCGCTCTTGGGCGGACAGCGAGGATGATGATGATGACGAGGAGGAAGAAGCTCTGGCCGAGGGCTGGGGCAGCAGCGACGAGGAACTTCCCGTGAGCAGCGCCGACGACATCGACAACGGCGACGATGAGGATAGCGAAGACTAGTAGAGTAGGCCTAGTAGTAGCAGTGCACTAGGCACCAGATCCCCCTTTTGAGAGCCATCGGCTCTTTCCTGTAAAGCCGCTCCTTTGAATTAATGAGAATTGTTCTTCCAATTTATCTTTCAATTAATCCAATTTCAAACCTTCCGCTTGCCACACCAAGACCGATAGCAACGTATCGGATTTTTTCCCCTTAGACGCCCATGAAGCCGGACTAAGATATCGATTAGACCGTCAGTCAAGCACTTCTCAAATTCAGACTGTGATTTGATACCTGACCACGATATTTCGCAATCCTGTAGCCGATGACTGTTCATCGGCTATTCTGAGAATCCAGTCTCCTTCCTTTTCTTGCAGCAACAGGACGGTCCAAACCCTGTACAAGACGACGGCTTCCCTTTCCGGCTCCTCTCCGTAGCTTTAACAATCTTCTTCCGCAAACAACTCACCGCTTTCGGAGAAGGTCATGATGCAGGGTCAGCCGATGCAACTCCAATCGGCTCTCAAAAATAGAGCATCTACCAAGTTAGTTGCCCCCCGAGCCTTAATCGAGGCGAGAATATCAGCGAGGACGCACAGATCAAACAAAAAGGCTTTGAACTCAGGTGATCTGGTAATCCGAGACAGCCACCAGGAAAAGTCAGCCAAACTTTCCCCCATTGATCAGCTTCCTTCCACTGAACGCCGACGTTGTAGATGACACACCACAGCTTAATGAGAAAGAGGCTGCCTTGCATGCCAAATTGATGTTTCCGCTAAACTGGCGCAAAGGGTTGTGCTCATTGCAGCCGAGGCTGCTCTCATTGTACATTCCCTCCAAGGAAACAAAAGCTCTTGAAGCCGAACTGAAAACCACCTTGGCGAAAATCCGAACCTTGAGCACATAGCCGGTAGGTCTTGTGTAATTGTACTAGAGTCGATGACTGTGCATCGGCTTTGTTCCTTAGTTCTAAAGTCGATGTCCTTGCATCGGCTGCATATCGTGAAATTTTTTTTTTACCGGCCGATTTTTCCTATCGGCCCCTAACATTTCACTGCACATACGTACATCTGCATATGTTCATCTGATTATATGCCCCCCGAGCCAAATCTGTCAGGGAACTGCAGATATCGGCTTTGTGGTTAGCCAAGGCACTGTATTTGCACGTCGGCTCCGTTGGGATTCGTGTTGACTCTCGTCCGCCGATGTGACCGCTGCCCAGTAGATCGATGTTGAACACAAGCAGAACATGTGGTGAGGATAATTTTGGCCGATTGCTGGAATCGGCCTCCATGTTGCTTGCTCGATGAAAGTTTTGCAATGTTCCTCCATAAATCCCTGGGGCCGATCACCTGGATCGGCATCGCCATGTTTGTCCATCGATGTTGCTTTTGTTACACGGTCAGACCGGTAGATAAAACCAGCCTAACCCCGTCCTTTGTCACATCGATGCTCTCTTGTGGCTTCTCAAAGATGACCGGCCGTGGGCCGCAGTCAAGTTGTGCCACGGGTGCTTCGTCCAATCCTGGAGCGCTAAACTCCGTTGGAAGGATGAAGACCATGTTTGTGCCAGCCGATGTCTTATCATCGGCTTTCTTTTGTCTGGGACGCCACTCTTTCCTTTGCGGCCGACCTTCTTCGTCCAGGGTTCGCTGAATTTTAGCGGCCAGATCAGGCCGCGCCCTCCTCAACGTGTGCAGGTATAACCTTTCAGCTTCCTCCAACCCACGTAGACGCTGAACCCTTCGCTTTTGGGAACGGCTGAGCCCATCAGGGCACCACCTTGGCCGATGATACTTGTCTTCTTCTTCATCATCGTCCTCTAGTTCCTCGAGATCTTCCACCAGAGCGGACTTAGCATGCTTGTTCCGAGGCGGGAGAGGCCCTAGACGTTTGAACACGGACACGTTAGCTGCATCCTTCTTCTTTTGTTTACATTCTGGGCAATTGCCGATTGTAGGCAATCGGCTCATTCCTGAATCCCAGCAGTGTCTGAAGAAGGGGCAGTCCCAGTGCCTATCCTCGTCTTCTCGCTCTCTCGACTTTTCCTTGGCGTGGCGCTCATATCGCTCCTCGTCGTGATTATGCCAACGACGTCTCCTGTCGTCCCTAGCCAGACGATCTTTTTCATCATCGTCGTTGTATCGCCGGCGTTGGTCGTATTGACCCACATACTTGTTGAGGAGGTGATCAGAGAGAGGTCGCCGATATCTTACGTTCCTCACTTCTCCCTCTCGTGATGTAGCGCTTGCCATCGTGACGGAGCCGATCGCGTGGAGCGGCTTCCTCTCGTATCCTTGCTATGAGAGCAGCTGCCCTCATCTCCGTCCTTACCAGAGTGGTGCCCAGGTCCTACCATGTTGATATTGCACGAGAAATCTGGCTGGCACCCTCCATGGTAAGTATACTCCACCATGTTAACGGCGGGGAAGGGATGTGTGTCGACCTTCATGGCGTACTGGCTGAAAATTAGCCGCCCTTGTTCTATCGCCATTTGGACCTGTTGACGCCACACCCTGCGGTCGTTGGTGGCGTGGGTGAACGTGTTATGCCATTTGCGGTATGGCTTCCCGTTCAGCTCTTGCACCGTGGGGATCTTGTGGCCTTCGGGTAACTTTAGCCGCTTCTCCTTGAGTAAGAGGTCGAAAATCTGCTCGGCTTTGGTCACGTCGAAGTCAAACCCTTTTGGAGGACCTTGTGGCTTAACCCACTTACAGGATACGGGGCTTGCCCCCCGAGTCCATTCAGCCACTGTTACCTCTTGATCTCCCGCAGCACCTTCATCTTCGTCTGCCTCAACCAGGACCACCGCGCGCTTGAATTTATCCTGGTAAACATCTGGGTGGCGCTGTTCATATGCTGACAGCTTTTGCACCATGTGTGCCAGTGAAGGGTAGTCTGCTTGGGAGGCCACGTCCTTGATCGATGATGAGAGACCCACCACCGCCAACTCGACTGCTTCTTTTTCACTTACATGAACCGAATAGCATCGGTTCCTAATGGTCCTGAAGCGCTGGACGTATTCTGCCACTGTTTCCCCGCGCTTCTGTCGCACTTGTGCTAGATCGGCAATGCCAGCCTCGGAAGCCTCTGAGTGATACTGTATGTGGAACTGTTCTTCCAACTGCTTCCAAGTCCGGATTGAGTTTGGTGGCAGCGAAGTGTACCACCCGAAAGCCGATCCTGTGAGGGACTGCGCAAAGAACCTCACACGCAGCTCGTCTGATGCTGAGATAGTGCCCAGCTGTGCCAAATATCGGCTCACATGCTCGATGGAGCTGGAACCATCTGATCCACTAAACTTTGTGAAGTCCGGGAGCCGATATTTGGGTGGTAGCGGGATCAATTCGTACTCGTTGGGGTACGGCTTGGTGTAGCCGATTGTCCTCCTTTTCGGCATCATGCCGAACTGGTCTTTCAAAATTGTACAAATCTGATCCGCGGTGATGGCTGCAGGCGTCGAACTCTGAAGGTTCGCCGGGGTGGCATACTTAGCCAGCCATGCTTGCTTTTCCAACTCTGAGCCAACTGCAGGAGCTGAGCTCTGGAGGTTTGTCGGAGTGGCGTACTTAGCTAGCCACATCTGCTTCTCAAGATCTGTTCCCGACGTTCCTCCTGCTGTTCCAGAAGTCCCTGCTGTTGCAGCCTGGTTTGAGAGTGCCCAGTCATCGCGATCCGGCACGTATGCGCACGTGTATCCGTGGGGGATCTCCTTGGGCGCCTCATGTAAGAATTGGTAGTCACTAGGGTCACCACCAATCTTGTAGACGACGTATGCCGATGAATTCGGCACTTCTGGTGCTGCCAACGCGAACGGCGGCGGAGGACGGGACTGGAGTGGCATCTCTCCTTGGTAAGTCCCCGGAGCTGGTCCCGACGGAGAATACCGATGGCTCATGATTTCCTGGATCACGCGCAGAGCGACACGCTCCAAAGTGTTCACCGAGGCTCTCGAGTGGCGGTGCAGCGAATGAGCCACCATGAAGTTGATCTCCCGACGCAGCGACCTGGTGCGTTCTTCTGACGGGGAGGACAGGTCCACTCCATCGAGCGCGCCTTCAGGTGAGAACCCCTTCCACCTGATGCCATGGGAGCGGGTTATGTGGAAAGAGCCGATGAGGTCGGCTTCGAGGACTGCTTTGATCTCGTCATGCTTCTTTTTGAGTTCTTCAGTCAGATCCTCGTACTTGACCGGAGTGCCTTCCGCCATCTCGGATGTAGATGGCGATGCGGTGGATGTCGAAGATGGTCCCACCGGGCGTGCCAGAATGTGTTGCGGTCAGAAACCCACCGGCGGGCAGCGACGGGCAACACCGTAGAGCCGGAATCTCCCAGGACTGCGGCTGGCCCTGGTCCCTCCGAGCGACGGCCCGCAAAGCCTTCTGCGCACACATCCGATGCGGTCGCAAGGGCGTGCCACCTGACCTATACCTGGTCAGGAAGGTGTTGGATGATGCCTCGCTTAGTTTCCTGCATGGCATACACGTAAACGTTAAATACGAGCCTCGATCGGCTCTCGAGGTTGTCCCGTGAATCGGCTCAAAGAGCCGATCCACCCATGATGCGTACGAGGTGTACGATCGGATGGTGGTCCTGCTTGATCAAGATAAAGCTAAAGCGATCTACGACGATTTAGGGTTTTCACCGCATAATCGGATCATCCTACTCACGATTGGGCCTCGCGCTCGCGTACGGTGATCGTAAGCCGATCCTAGACAGGGCCTAAAAACCAACACGAGGTTGATCCTCGGAACGTCCTGTCTAGGGCTAGCAAACGACACCCTACACGCCGCTGGATCCTCCAACCCTTTTTAAGGCCTAACAATGCAGATATTAAACTAATCCTTGAAGAACAAGGAGCAACCGTAACGGATCGGATCTACTAAACAATGATCAAGCGGGGTGCCGCCCCTACACCCAAGATAGGCGTAAGGGCGGCTAGATGCCTAAGGGTTGCACTACGACAGCATATGATACGAAGAACAATGCTAACCCTAAAAACACCTATGATAACTACGTTGCTCGCCATCAAAAAGGCTTCAGTACGAGCAACGCATGAACAACGTAATAAGCTTGTGCTGCCTAGATCGCAAGATGCGATCTAGGCAGCATGATGCTTACCAGAAGAAACCCTCGAGACGAAGGAGTTGGCGATGCGCCGAGATTGATTTGTGTTGAACGTTGGTTGTTGTTTATTTCATAAACCCTAGATACATATTTATAGTCCGGGGGACTTTCTAATTCAGGCATGCACCTAACCGTGCACGGGTTAAACCCTAACTTCTAACCGACACGTAATCTACTATGTTACAGATACAAGGGCAAACTAGCCCAAGCTTTGCATATAAGGCCGATTCACGTATTTCTTCCGTATATAATCTTCAAGCCCATCTCCAATCGCGGCCCACCTCTGATCCGGTCAAATTCTGGTGATAACAGCAATACAAGAATACAATGGCCTAAGTGACTGATAAGGAATATGGTAATAATGCACGCCTGGAACATAATAAAGTGTTATTATGTTTGTCGTCGGCATTCTACCTAGCCCTTAGGATTTATAATAAAGAACTCAATAATTGTTATTTTGCTCTGGTCAAATGAAGACAATGAGTTGTTCAAATTATGACCTTACTCCATGTACGATGGATAAGTTATTATAAATCTTAATGGTGAAACACACATACATAACACTGACGCTAATATGACGTAAGGCAAATGATTTGAATTCCACTTATTTGTGGAACCGCCATTTAGGTCATGTTGGAAAGGAACACATGAAGAAACTCCATGCAAATGGATTTTTGGAGTCATTTGATTTTTGAATCATTTGGCGCTTGCAAATCTCTTCTAAAAGGAATGACTAAAATACCGTTCATAGGCCAAGAGTTGAACGGGCAACTAACTTAGTGGAAACATACATGATGATGTATATGGTTCACTGGGCATAGTTGTGTGCGGGAGATTCTTCTACTTCATAGGAACTTCCAACAATGAATTGAGTATATATATGTGGATATATTTATTCGATAAGAAAGAAGTTTGAAACATTTGAATGGATTCAAATAAATTTCAGCATGAAGTGGAAATCATCGTAATAGAAAAGTCAAATATCTATGATTGGATCGTGGTGCAAATATTTTAATTACGAGTTTTAGCGAACTTCTAAGAGAGTTATGAAATTGTTCTACAACTCACGTTTCTTGGAGTATCATAGTGATGATAGAGTATCCGAGAGACGTATCCAAACCTTGTTGGATTAATGATGAGATAATATAAACTGATGCCATTATATTTTGTGGATTATGCTTTAGAGACTACCGCTTTTACACTAAATAGAGCATCATCATGATCCGTTGAAATGACACCATACGAGTTATGGCATGGGTATAAACCCTAATAGTCCTTTCTTAAATTTTTGGTATGCATAGCTGTAACATCCCAAATTTTCAAACAAAGAAGAAAATGAATTTCCTTTTTCCAAAAATGAGAACCAACAAACACTTTTCTTACATAGGGTGCTATGCATAGTACTCATACTTAATCCTTGTGCTATTGCCATGATTGTTTGTTTATTGCATTACACCCATTTCCAAAAGGGATTTCTAGTTTCGTGCCCCTGGTTCGTTAGTTGTACTCAGTTTTCCCCAGCCCCTTAGTTTTTCCTCAGTTTTCCCCTCCCTCTAGTTTGAAACCCGTCGCAGACGCTCAGACGGGAGGGTTGCCGTCTGGTCGAGAGGCCTTCACCGATACCGGTGACGGCTAGGGAGCCGCGTTGGTGTTGAATTGACCGTTTCTTTCGAACTCGTGTTGATCTGTTGACCGGAGGAGCTCACCCAAAGCTTTCCCCTCCGCCCGAGACTGGAGGAGCTCACACACCGCCCCTCCGCCGCCATGCCGTCCTGCCCTCCTACCTTATGGCGTCGTCCGCCGCCGAGCCGCCCCCGCCCCCACCACCACCCCCGGGAGGCGGAGAGGGCTCCGCCTCCACCAGATCTAGATCTACCCCTTTCATGGAGTTTGTATGTCCATCTGGTGTGCCAACTGTTCGCATCAGCCGCGGAGAAGATTGGGAATCGGAGGGATCTAACGCATGGATTCCATCTGGGTAAGCATCGTCTGCCTATGTGAATTAACAATAGGCAGTTTTTGAGCGCCAATCGTTGTTGCTCAACTAACTGCGTTGCTTTTCGAATAGGATTGATCCAGCGCTAGCTTTTCGGCTGGTGGTTAGGCTGGATTCTAGCTTTACGCGTGATTCTAAACGCTATAAGAATGGGTTTTACTTCGCTGCGGTGGTTGCAACCACCATCTCGTTGAGGAATTTGAAAGCTAACATCTACGCTCAGTACAGCTGGAGCTCTCACGACGCAAGATTCATTTCGAATATTTGCACAACAAGGAGGGAAGATTTGTTCCACTAATTTCCGACGACGATCTGGGAATTCTTTTTTGCTTTGAATGCTTCTTGCCGGTTCGGTAAAATTGGTATCCATGTGGACAGGGGCCGGGCATCATCTCTCTCTGGTGCTGGGGCATCATCAGGTGGTCGGGCATCATGTCTCTCTACTGCTGTTGCCTCTTCTAACAGTGTGCGCCGCGGCGCTCCTTGTAGGTCCACAACAGCACCATCTATCCCCAGTGCTAGTGGTAGCCAGATCGTTCGTACGGTCGATGTGGAGGACGATGCAGACATTGAGGATCAGTCTCCTCAAGATGATGAGGATGAGTTGATGTTTCCTGAATTGGTAGATCGATGCGATAAGCGAGGCAATGGAGGATCAATACATGGAAGATATTGCTTTTGGTGCCAGATTTGATGACACTGATGATGAAGAGAAGAATGAGAATGATGACAGCCTCGTTTTAGCCGATTACGAAGGTGAAGACTTGCCAACAATTGAGTGGAACAGGGAGGATCCCCGACTTGCGAAGGCACCGTGTTTCAAACGATGATGGACTGCCGTAATGCAATTACTACATATCACATTCTCACTAAGAATAATTTTGAGGTTGTTAAAAGTGAGTCAGGTAGGTTCACAATTAAATGCCCATACCTAAGGTGTAGGTTTAGGCTGCATGCATCCACAATGCGCGAAGCAGCTTGGTTCGGGTACTACGCCAACCGGTTGTGTATTTAGATCACGGTGTAAAATTTGTTATCTATTACCGACATCCCTTATCATTATGTTTCAGATAAAGAAGAATAAAGAGATCCATAGGTGTCCACCTCTAGGGGAGAGCCGGAGCTGAAAACAAAGCTAGCGAAGACTAGGTGGTTGGCGAGATATAATCGTAGATTGACCGAGAGAAGATCCTTCACTTGGTCCAACGAGCACTCGTAAAAAGGTGGTTGAGAAGTATAAAATGAAAGTACCTTACATGAGGATGTTCTATGCAAAGGAAATGGCTCTTGACAAGATCAATGGTCCATGGAATGAAAGCTTTCGGTTGCTTTACACTTTCAAAGCTGAAGTGGAGATGGCTAGTCCGAGCAGTGTTGTAGCGATAGACAAGCATACGAGTTCCCTACAAATTGAAAAGCGGGAAGGTAATGCACAAGGAATGTTTCGGAAGGGCTTTTGTTTGTTTCAAAGCTTGCTTGGAAAGGCTTTTTGGACGGTTGCAGGCCTTATTTGGCCGTGGATGCATCAACTCTTCATGGAAGGTTTAAAGGACAGCTAGTTGCTGCTACTGCAGTTGATGGACATAATTGGATGTTCCCTGTTGCTTATGGGGTTTTGGAGGTTGAGTCACGGGAAAGTTGGACTTGGTTTCTGCGAGAATTTGCGCGACCTTATAGGTCATCCACCAGGACTTGTTATCCACACGAGACGCTTGCAAAGGTTTGGAGGCTGCGGTAGAAGCGAGTATTCCCTGGAGTGGAGCATAGGGAATGTATGCGACACTTGGTACAGAATTTTACAAAGAAATTCAAGGGTAAAGTTTTTACTTGACAACCTATGGCCAGCTTCATACACATGCAGCTCTAGGAAGCATCTGTTTCATTTGGATGTGTTGTATAAACAAAAACACGGGGTGAAGGAGTACTTGGATGAACATCATGGTAGGGTGTGGTCAAGAAGCCAATTCAATGAAATTTGCAAGGTATACTATGTAACAAGTAACCTTGCGGAGAGTTTCAATTCAAAGGTCAAGTCATTGAAAGGGCTTATGATGTGGCAAATATTTGATAAGATTAGGCCAGATGATCATGATAAAGATCGATCTGCGTCAAAGAATTGCATCCACAAATTATGTTGGCCATCTCATGCTCCCATCTTTGATTAAGTCTTTGCATGATAGGGCAAAACAATTGAGGATGCAATGCGTCAGAAAAGGAATGGAGGCTGAGGTAACCTACACTGACAGTAAAAACAGGCAGTGGAGGTATCCAGTGAGTTTGGTTGATAGGACATGCCATTGCAGGGGATGGCAGATCCGTGGGATACCCTGCATACATGCATTGTTTTTCATGAGTGTTATAGGGGGTGAAGATGGTGAAGTTGATCAGTATGTGTCAGAGTATTTCTCTGTTGCCAAATTTAGGGCTGCATATGCTATGAATGTTCCTACCTTGTTGGGAAAAGACCAATGGATGAAAGTCGATCCAGGCTTCAAACTGTACTCTCTAGTATTGACTAGACCGGTAGGTAGGCCGAGGAAGAATAGGATCAGAGCTAGTGTAGAGGGTGGTGCACCGATTCGAAAACGTAAGTGCAAACGTTGTGGAATCCCTGGACACATTGCTAGGCTTTGTAAAAATGCAGTTGACCCAGCTTTTGGAATGGAAGATCAGGCGGGAGCAGAAAATGCGAGAGGAGAATGAAGCAGCAATTCAACTTGAGATTGAAGCAGCGAGTTCAACATGAGGTGATTGAAGCGAGCAAATGCGAGAGGAGATTGAAGCGAGCAGTTCAACATGAGGAGATTGAAGCAGCAAATGCAGAGGAGATTGAAGCAGCAATTGAACATGAGGAGATTGAACCGATGGATCGAGAGCGGAGGGAACAGATGGATGTAGAGCTGCTTGAACTGATGGATCGAGAGCAGAGGGAATAGATGGATGTAGAATTGCTTCAACCGATGAGTCTAGAGGAGAGGGAACAATATAGTCGAGAATGCCTCGAAAGTACTAAGGCCATGATAGAAGCTAACTTCGAAGAGTACATGGCAGAAGAAAAATCACAAGCTTTGCAGAAGAAGAAGAACAAGAAAGAGGGCAAAAGGAAGGTAGACACCGGTAATATCCCTGGTAGGGTTACCCGGAGTAAGGTGGTGGCCCCGGCGAGTCACACCAGGAGCAAGAGAAAGATTTTATTCTGAACAACTAATTTGAATTTGTATGAACAATTTGTATTGGGGTTCCCTTTGTATTGGCGATCCCTTTGTGTTGAACAATTTGTATTGGGGTTCCCTTTGTATTGAGGATGCCTTTGTGTTGAACAATTTGAATTTGTATGAACAATTTGAATTTGTATGAACAATTTGTATTGGGGATGCCTTTGTGTTCAACAATTTGATATTGTATGAACAATTTGTATGCCACATTTAAGCCACATTTATCATTTTCTCTAGGGTTTAGGGTTTTAGGGTTTTAGGGTTTAGGGTTTTAGGGTTCAATTCAAAATAATTCAAAACATGGTGGAACCTTCCCATGGAGCCTTGTTATGTTACCTACAACCTAGAGAAATAATAATGGAAAAGGAAATATAGAGATATGAAGTTTTTATGCCAAAAGCTTCAAAACCACTTCCTAGTCCATGAGCTACTAGATATGAAGATGCGGGGCTTTCTACTCAATACACCTCCCAAATACCCACTATGCTTACAAACTTTGTCCAAATGAGTCCAAATTCGTCACACTTGTGTATCTTTGAGTTGCAAACAATATCTAGTCGGCCAAAATGTAATATATTGTTCAAATAACACAATTTTACAATTTTTATGCCAAAAGCTTCAATTTCCCTTAGTCCCTTTATTATTTGGGTGCCCCTGTTTTACTTAGTGTTACTTAGTGTTACTCAGTTTTCCCCCTCCGGGCCCACTTGTTTTACTCAGTCCTACTCAGTTTTGCCCTTCCGATAAACATTTCCTCACTTTTCCCCCTCTTAGTTCTACTCAGTTTTCCTAACTTGTACTCACCGGCTGATCTCTGATTGGTCGAGATGTATGTCACACGGATCTTGGTTGGTTGAAAGCTCAACGAACGCTTGCACCGTTCGATCATTTATGATCGGACGGCCTGTATCTCTCTCTCTACCTTGATGGACGCATACGGAGACAAGAGCAGAGCACATACCTACCAACCCTGGCAGTCGCATATTCCAGTCGCATCTTCCTCTCTCGTATTTCCTCTCTTACTCCGGCGGTCGCGGCGGCGCGGATCTAACCGTGCGTGCGGCGGCGTGCGGCGGCGCGGATCTAACCGTGCGTGCGGCGGCGTGCGGCGGCGCGGATCTAACCGTACGTGCGGTGGCGTGCGGCGGCGCGGATCTAACCGTGCGTGCGCCGTGGATCTAAGAGTGCCGGTGAGGATCTAACCGTCAGAAATAGTTGAAATGTCTCTCTCTGTCTCACTTTCGATTCTATTCTCAGATCTGTTGAATGATGAAGAACACCAAGACGGCGGCCGTGCCGACAGTGGTCATCGATGCCACGAACATTGAAGCCATCGCCTACAACATCGCTTCGATGGCGCAGACCCAGCCTTCAATGTCGGAGCCTGTTGATGTCTCACTTCCGGTGCCGAGAGTGTGAATCGATGCCAAGACGATTGAAGCCATCGTCTACAACCACGCTGCAAAGCCGCCGATCCAGCCCTCCGCAGATCCGTCGCTGATGAAGTACACCAAGACAACGGCGGTTCCGACAATGGTCATCGATGCCACGAACATTGAAGCCATCGCCGATAACATCGCTTCAACGGCGGATGGCGCAGATGACCACCCCTCAGCCGCCCATCGTCCCGGCCTTTCTTGCCCATTGCTGCGCGGCCGTGTTCGACGCCGCATATTGGGATAAATTATGATAAATTTGTATTTTTCAATTTCCAATTGGGATAAAATTGTTCGAACTACTACCTCCGTCTCAAAAAAAGCTTCTCCACGTTCTTGATGTGTCCATGTACATCCGTATGTATGATTTGAATTCTATCCCAACTTGATTGGGAAGATATTGATATGTATTTGATCCGGAGGCTGGTACATGCTTTCACTTTTGGGATCCCTTCACTTTTATAAAATGTTCATGCATGCTAAAATTATGGTGCGCATTACTTAGCACAAGTAGGAAATTGTACACCAAAATACAATGCTTAGAGCCACAACAAAATACAGTGGTTAGAGCCATCTACTGAATAACAATTCTATACTAAATCGTCTACCAGAACCACATAACTGCTAGGACAGGGATGACACCTAATAAAACTGCACGAGATGAATCTACTTTTCTCCTCTCCCATCACTTTAAGTTCATGTTCTAGATTTTCTACCACTTGATCAAATACGGCAAGATCTGTCTCAACTCTCAACTTCTCCTTGCGAATAAGCTCTGAATTCTTCTTTTCTTCCTCCACAATACGCTTCAGCTCGAATATCATCAGGTTTTTACGGGCCAATTCATCACCTAAATTGGCCACCTTCTCCTCCAAATCCATCCTCTGGCTACACCACTGGGTTGATTCATCTTGGTATGCAATGTACCATGGATCATCGGCTTGCTTGGCTAACTGTAACAATAATGGAAAAAAGAACAACTGAAATCACTCCAACAGGCCATGGCGGAACTTCAAATTCAACGGTAGTACAGAGAGCTGAAGCTAGATACCTGCACTTCCGACGAGGTAGGAGAAGTAGAACGTGGCCACGACATGATCGAATCGCCACCCTCGCTGGTGTACCCGCTACGACCAGACATTGAGGACTATTTCGTACATGCAAACTCCAATAAATTACGGGAACCGAATCGATTAGGGGGCGGGGGAGGCAGAAGCGGAGGTCTTACCAAGCTATACCAATTGGTGCGCGGAACAAATCCCGGTCGTCGTGGGCGGCGGATCTTCTTGCGGCGGACTTTCCTGCTGTGGGTACAATGCGTGCGGACGAAAGAAGTGTTGGAGCCGTGGTTGACGTGCAGCGCCGCAGTTCGTCCGATGCCGCCGGGGGACAGAGCCGGCGGCGCGACGAGGCGCCGGCGATGGCTGCTCCGTCCGACGGTGGGGAACGAGCTGCCAGCGGTTCTCCGGTCTAGCTTAAGAATAATTAATTAGCGAACTTGTTGCTTCTCTCTATGATATTCTCTAAAGACATATATCAGAGCGGCAATATGTGAGTTTTCCTGAAAAATAGACGACCCCACTGGTCATTGGCTGCGCAGGCCCCACAGAGCGGCAATATATGATTTTTTCTCTCTAAATAAATAGACGACCCCACTGGTCATTGGCTGCGGTAGCCCCACAGAGCGGCAATATGTGTCTTTACCTGAAAAATAGACGACCCCACTGGTCATTGGCTGCGGCAGCCCCACAGAGCGGCAATATATGTGAGTTTTCCTGAAAAATAGACGACCCCACTGGTCATTGGCTGCGGAGGCACCACAGAGCAGCAATATATGATTTTTCCTGAAAAATATACGACCCCACTGGTCATTGGCTGCGGCAGCCCTATAGAGCGGCCCCGTTTGTCATTGGCAGCACCGCGTATAAAATCAAGAAATAAAACGGCCCACACGTCAACGATAGATGGATGGCTGCTCCGACGTGTCTCCTGACCCTACCCGTCAGGGAGGAGCTGCCCCTGTGCGGCCCCACCGGTCAGACTAACGGTCAAGGACTCTGACCTGACGTCAACCGGCCGTTCCAGCACTTGTGCGTGTTTCAAACTAGAGGAGGGGAAAACTGAGGAAAAACTAAGGGACTGGGGAAAACTGAGTACAACTAACGAACCAGGGGCACGAAAATAGAAATCCCTTTCCAAAACCCTAAAACCCTAACCATCTCAAAAACCAAAGTGGATCAAATATGAAGAAACTAAAATAAAACAAAAAGACATATGTGGGCATATAGCCCTAATATGTAAATCTTGACCCCTACCCTTATTACTTTTCTAAATGGTGGTGAAACATTGTAAACCCCACTAAACCCTAAACCTCAGCCCTCTTATCACATCCATTAAAAACAAAATAAAAAGAAATGATATCAAGTGAGGAAAAGGCATATGTAAGCCTATGGCTATTTTTGCAAATGGTGAACAAGGCCATGTCTACCTTGTGTAGATGGTTTGAAATACCTCAACAAACCTAACCTAGTACTTACCAACAAATCCAAGTGAGAAACAAAAATAAAATAAACATATGCATAGAGGCATATGTGGCACTTAGCCATGATATCATTTCTTGACCTAGGCACCCACCCTTTCCCAAAATGGTTTGAACCCTTTACCCAACTCAATCTAACACTAAATAAACCTTACACATGCCTAAGTGAAGCAAAGAAAAAGAAAAGAATAAAGGTTAGAAAATCACAAAACCCTCACATATAGTTTATGCCATTTTTACAAATCTTTGACCTAGACCAATTTGGCTTTCACCATTAGTTGTATTATGTTACTAAACACTTATTAACACTTTTGGAATCAAAGAAACTCAAATCAAATCAAGTTTGAACTCAAAATGTGATCACATGTAATAATGGTCATTTCTGCCATTTACAATCTGGTCACTACTTTGAGCCCCTGGATTTCAAGTTTTTCAAACCAAACAAATCCAATTCTTTGCACCTCATCCAACTACACATCAAGATGAACAACTTTGGTAAAGACCACAATATCAAATTCATCCTGGAACAAAAACTATGCTCATGCAAAGTTGAGACTTTTTAACAATTTCAACAATCTCACACTTTGCAAATTTTGCACTTCTTTTATTTTTTGCAATGCCACCACCAACATTGTCTGTCTCTGGTCATTTGCAACCAATCCAAACAACCCAATTTCAAATTTTGGAGGTACATGACATAGAGAAAATATGACACAAATTTGGAATTTTCAAATAGGAGCAAATCCAAAACACTATTTGGAATAGTGTTGGCCTAATTCTTGCCCACCACTTGCCTACACCTTGTTCCCTGGTCCCCTCTACACCCAACCCTGGCATAGCAACCCTAGATGGAGGCCAAACATGGCATAGACATAGCCATGCCGGCCATGTCCCCCATAGACATGCCAACCCTAGCTCCTCCCCTCTCTAGCTCTGCCAACCCTGCCATTATGCTCCCCTGGCTCCCCTCAACACGCCTGTGCCCGCCATTGCCGGAGAGGAGGTCCCCAGCGATGGCACGCGTCGCGCCCAGGACTGCCCAGGCCATGCCGATCACGGCGTAGGCGCGCCCACGAACGCGCCACGGCCACCTGTCGCCCCGACGAACGGCGCAACCCCGGACCCCATTTCTTCACCGTGAGCTTCACCGCCGCACCGTGAACCCGCTGGACACGCGCCCGTGCCCTCGCGCAGGTTGTCGCCGTCGACAACCTCACCGCTTCTCCGCACCCGTGCCGCACGGCCTTGCACGCGCAAGCACGAACCCGACCGTCCCCTACCTCGCCAGCAGGCTCCCCAGAACCGCCCGGGAGACCGGGACGTTGTTGCGCACGTCGTCTTGCCCTTTCGCGCCCTAGAACGCCATCGCCGCCGTCGACCTTGCCGCAGACCCACGGCCACCTCGCACAACTATAAATAGAGCCACCCCTGCGCCTCATTCTCCACACCAATCGACTCCCCACCTTCCTCTCGCTCTCCCCGACCACTTCCTCGTCCACATTGCCCCTTCCTTCGCTGAAATTTGGCCGGAGTTCGCCACGGCAGTAGCTGAACGGAGGCGACGACTCCGACCACCTCAGCCTCTCCCACGACCCTCGTTCACCTCGTCGTCGTCTTCCACGCCAGTTGCCCGCCTCGCCAGAGCGCCGGTAAGCCCCCAACCACCCACCTCGCCGCAGCCAGGGTTTGACCCCGTCGATGACGACGACGACCCACGGCCATGCGATCGCCTTTTAATCCAACGGCCCGCATCCTCCTGTACCGCTTCGGTGTGTTAAACACGCTGACAGGTGGAGCCCCTTGTCAGGCGGCCCGTTGCGCGCTGCAGCGTAGCTGGGCCGGCCCGTTAGGCTTTTCCCGCGCGAGCCCAGTAATTCGAATTCGATTTAATCCAATTCAATAAAAATGCAAATTGGTGTCCAATTCAAATTCAAATGGTTTCAAATCTACTGCACCAAATTCAACAAAATTTATGTTGTTGGAAAGCCTATGAAATTCTTGACCCAACCACACTTGTCTCACATTGAAATTCTTTGTAAAATAAATGTGACAAATATAACAATTCGAGAGACTTTTACAACTTCAAACAATTATTAAAAATCAACCAAAAATGTTATTGAGTTGATTTCAACTCTCATAGATCACATTTCACCTTCTTTAATTGATTATGCAAAAATATGGCAGGGTTACTTTGAGTGATCATGGCCTAAAGGAAATAAAGGACTATATGGCTATTCTAGTCAAATGATATTGTCCAAAACTATTATGTAAATTGTATGAGAGGCTTGCTTGTCATTTAAATCTTGCCCAAGTAACTTAGTATGAGTTAGCACCTCTGGTTTACTTAATATCATATTGAGTTAGTTGGTGATATTAAATCATAAGTGATAGTGTTAAATTGTATGAGGTACTTTGCCTCATTTAAATCATTTTCCCAAATGATGATTATAAATGGTTGACCTTGGTCAACAATGGTTCATGTATTATACATTTGGGGAGATTAAATCTTAACAAGATTCAATGAGAGGAAATTATTTCCTCAAAGACTTAAATAGAAACCCTAAAGTAATATTCATAATGAGAGGAAATTATTTTTCTCTTAATAAGAAAACAAAGCCAACTCACATGTTAGTAAGTGTGGAATGCTAGGATAGTTGTGTGAACCCATTGTGTGTGCTTAGTGTAGCTCTTGAACCTGGTTGGGTGATTTTTACTTCGTATCCGTTTTTAGACGCTAGCACCGAAGAGTACAAGGAGGAGGAGGTCTACTACCAGGAGGAGGAAGACCACTTTGACCAGTATACCATGATACGTCTCAAACGTATCTATAATTTCTTATGTTCCATGCTACTTTTATGATGATACTCACATGCTTTATACACATTATATGTCATTATTATGCATTTTCGGTACTAACCTATTGACGAGATGCCGAAGAGCCGATTCGTTGTTTTCTCGCTGTTTTTGGTTTCGAAATCCTAGTAAGGAAATATTCTCGGAATTGGACGAAATCAACGCCTAGGGGCCTATTTTTCCACGAAGCTTCCATAAGTCCGAAGAGGAAACGAAGTGGGGTCACGGGGCGACGACACGCCGGGCGGCGCGGCCTAGGCCCTAGCCGCGCGGCCCTGTTGTGTGGGTCCCCCTGACGCCCCTTGACCTGCCCTTCCGCCTACTTAAAGCCTTCGTCGCGAAACCCCCAGTACCGAGAGCCACGATACGGAAAACCTTCCAGAGACGCCGCCGCCGCCAATCCCATCTCGGGGGATTTAGGAGATCGCCTCCGGCACCCTGCCGGAGAGGGGAATCATCTCCCGGAGGTCTCTTCATCACCATGATCGCCTCCGGATCGATGTGTGAGTAGTCCACCCCTGGACTATGGGTCCATAGCAGTAGCTAGATGGTTGTCTTCTCCTCATTGTGCTATCATGTTAGATCTTGTGAGCTGCCTATCATGATCAAGATCATCTATTTGTAATTCTACATGTTGTGTTTGTTGGGATCCGATGAATATTGAATACTATGTCAAGTTGATTATCAATCTATCATATATGTTATTTATGTTCTTGCATGCTCTCCGTTGCTAGTAGAGGCTCTGGCCAAGTTGATACTTGTGACTCCAAGAGGGGGTATTTATGCTCGATAGTGGGTTCATGCCTCCATTAAATGCTGGGACAGTGACGAGAAAGTTCTAAGGTTGTGGATGTGCTTGTTGCCACTAGGGATAAAACATCGATGCTTTGTCTAAGGATATTTGTGTTGATTACATTACGCACCATACTTAATGCAATTGTCTGTTGTTTGCAACTTAATACTGGAGGGGGTTCGGATGATAACCTCGAAGGTGGACTTTTTAGGCATAGATGCATGCTGGATAGCGGTCTATGTACTTTGTCGTAATGCCCTGATTAAATCTCATAGTACTCATCATGGTATGTACATTGTTATGCCTTCTTTATTTGTCAATTGCCCAACTGTAATTTGTTCACCCAACATCTGTTTATCTTATGGGAGAGACACCACTAGTGAACTGTGGACCCCGGTCCAATTCTTTACATCCGAAATACAATCTACTGCAATTGTTCTTTACTGTTCTTCGCAAACAATCATCATCTTCCACACAATACGTTTAATCCTTTGTTTACAGCAAGCCGGTGAGATTGACAACCTCACTCTTACGTTGGGGCAAAGTACTTTGATTGTGTTGTGCAGGTTCCACGTTGGCGCCGGAATCCCTGGTGTTGCGCCGCACTACACTCCGCCGCCATCAACCTTCAACGCGCTTCTTGACTCCTACTGGTTCGATAACCATTGGTTTCTTACTGAGGGAAACTTGCTGCTGTGCGCATCACACCTTCCTCTTGGGGTTCCCAACGGACGTGTCAACTACACGCATCAAGCAAATTTCTAGCGCCGTTGCCGGGGAGATCAAGACACGCTGCAAAGGGGAGTCTTCCACATCCAATCTCTTTACTTTGTTTTTGTCTTGCTTTACTTTACTTTATTTACTGCTTTATTTGCTCTTATATCAAAAACACAAAAAAATTAGTTGCTAGATTTACCTTATTTACTGTCTTGTTCTCCATATTGAAAACACAAAAAAATAGTTACTTGAATTTACTTTATTTAGTTTGCTTTATTTACTACTGCTAAAATGGGTACTGTTGAGAATACTAAGTTGTGTGACTTCACTAGCACAAATAATAATGTTTTCCTATGCACACCTATTGCTCCACCTGCTACTACAGCAGAATTCTTTGAAATTAAACCTGCTTTACTAAATCTTGTTATGAGAGAGCAATTTTCCGGTGTTAGTTACGATGATGCTGCTGCCCATCTTAATAATTTTGTTGAACTATGTGAAATGCAAAAGTATAAGGATGTAGATGGTGACATTATAAAATTAAAATTGTTTCCTTTCTCCTTAAAAGGAAGAGCTAAAGATTGGTTGCTATCTCTGCCTAGAAATAGTATTGATTCATGGACTAAATGTAAAGATGCTTTTATTGGTAGATATTATCCTCCCGCTAAAATTATATCTTTGAGAAGTAGCATAATGAATTTTAAGCAATTAGATAATGAACATGTTGCTCAAGCATGGGAGAGAATGAAATCTTTGGTAAAGAATTTCCCAACCCATGGACTGACTACTTGGATGATCATCCAAACCTTTTATGCAGGATTGAATTTTTCTTCGCGGAACCTATTGGATTCAGCTGCTGGAGGTACCTTTATGTCCATTACTTTGGGGGCGGCAACAAAGCTTCTTGATGATATGATGACAAATTACTCCGAATGGCACACGGAAAGAGCTCCACAAGGTAAGAAGGTAAATTCTGTTGAAGAAACCTCCTCCTTGAGTGATAAGATTGATGCTATTATGTCTATGCTTGTGAATGGTAGATCTAATGTTAATCCTAATAATGTTCCTTTAGCTTAATTGGTTGCCCAAGAAGAACATGTTGATGTGAACTTCATTAAAAATAATAATTTCAATGCTTATAGAAATAATTCTGGTAACAACTATAGGCCATATCCTACTGCTAATGGTAATGGTTATGGTAATTCTTATGGTAGATATGAGAAAAAGATGCTAGAAATTGAAAGATCCACTAACAGCTTTATGCAATCACAGTATGAGCAAAATCAATTGTTTACTAAAACTATGAATGAACAATCTACCTTGTTGAAAAATATAGGAAATCAACTTGAAAATTTGAATATGGAGATTTCGGGTTTGCAAACAAAGATTTCAAATGCTGAAAACCGAATCTCATACATGTCTGCGTCACAATCCTCCTTAATTAATAAAATGGCTGCTAAACCTGAGGATATTGATAATAAAATTGTTACTACAGCAAATGCCATCCAAGTTCGAATTAATGAGAATATTAGATTGATGGCCGAATTGCATGCTAGGTGGGAAAGAAGGAGAAAACGAAAAACTAGCCAAAGAGAATAATGTAGCTAAAGTTTGGACTATTACCACCACTAGTAATGTTAATGATTCACATGTTGCTACACCTCCTACTATCAATGGTATAATTGGTGTTGGCAATGTTACTACTCCTAGTGCAAAGCGTGCAAAATTGCCTCAAACTGCTAAAACTGCTGAAATTGATAAAACTGCTGAAATTTTTCAAAATATTGGGGATAATGATCCCATTGCTGTAGATCATAATGGTTTAGATTTTGATGATTGTCACATCTCTGAAGTTATAAAGTTCTTACAAAAACTTGCTAAAAGTCCTAATGCTAGTGCTATAAATTTGGCCTTTACAAAACATATTACAAATGCTCTCATAAAAGCTAGAGAGGAGAAACTAAAACTTGAGACTTCTATTCCTAGGAAGTTAGAAGATGGTTGGGAGCCCATCATTAAGATGAGGGTCAATGATTTTGATTGTAATGCTTTATGTGATCTTGGTGCAAGTATTTCTGTTATGCCTAAGAAAATTTATGATATGCTTGACTTGCCACCATTGAAAAATTGTTATTTGGATGTTAATCTTGCTGATAATGCTATAAAGAAACCTTTGGGGAGGATTGATAATGTTCGTATTATGGTTAACAATAACCTTGTCCCCGTTGATTTTGTTGTCTTGGGTATTGAATGCAATGCATCTTGTCCCATTATATTGGGAAGACCTTTTCTTCGAACTGTTGGTGCCACCATTGATATGAAGGAAGGTAATATTAAATATCAATTTCCTCTCAAGAAAGGTATGGAACACTTCCCTAGAAAGAGAATGAAGTTACCATATGATTCTATTATTAGAATAAGTTATGTTGTTGATGCTTCGTCTCTTGACAATACTTGACATACACTTTCCGCGCCTAGCTGAAAGGCGTTAAAGAAAAGCGCTTATGGGAGACAACCCATTATTTTACTTCTGCACTTTGTTTTATATTTGAGTCTTGGAAGTTGTTATTACTGTAGCAACCTCTCCTTATGTTTATTTTATTGCATTGTTGTGCCAAGTAAAGTCTTTGATAATAAAGTCAATACTAGATTTGGATTGCTGCGTAGGAACAGATTTCTTGCTGTCACAAATTTGAGCAGTAGTCTCTGTAGAAAATTTATAAAAATCTGCCAATTTACGTGCGTGATCCTCAGATATGTACGCAACTTTCATTAAATTTGGGCATTTTCATCTGAGCAATTCTGGTGCCTCTTAAAAATTCGTCTTTACGGACTGTTCAGTTTTGACAGATTCTGCCTTTTATTTCGCATTGCCTCGTTTTGCTATGTTTGATGGATTTCTTTGTTCCATTAACTTTCAGTAGATTTGTGCAATGTCCGGAAGTGTTAAGAATGATTATGTCACCTCTGAATATATGAATTATGCACCGACCCTCTAATGAGTTTGTTTTGAGTTTGGTGTGGAGGAAGTTTTCAAGGGTCAAGAGAGGAGGATGATACAATATGATCAAGAAGAGTGAAAAGTCTAAGCTTGGGGATGCCCCCGTGGTTCATCCCTACATATTTTAAGAAGACCCAAGCGTCTAAGCTTGGGGATGCCCAAGGCATCCCTTCTTCATCGACAACTTATCAGGTCACCTCTAGTGAAACTATATTTTTATTCTGTCACATCTTATGTGCTTTACTTGGAGCGTCTCTTTGTTTTTGTTTTTGTTTGAATAAAATCGGATCCTAGTATTCTTTGTTTGGGAGAGAGACACGTTCCGCTGTTTCGTATGAACACATGTGTTCTTAGCTTTATCTTTAATGTTCATTGCGAAAGTTGAACTACTTCATTCATTGTTATATGGTTGGAAACGGAAAATGCCGCATGTGGTAAATGGTATAATGTCTTGAATAATTTGATACTTGGCAATTGTTGTGCTCATATAGATCATGTTTAAGCTCTTGCATCATGTACCTTGTACCCATTAATGAATAACTACATAGAGCTTGTTAAAATTTGGTTTGCATGATTGATCTCTAGAGTCTAGATATTTTCTCGGTTGAGGTGTTTGAACAACAAGGAGACAATGTAAAGTCTTATAATAGTTACAATATGTTCATATGTGAGCTTTGCTGCACCTTTTATACTTGAGTTTGCTTCAAACAACCTTGCTAGCCTAGCCTTGTATTGAGAGGAATTCTTTTCGTGCATCCAAATCCTTGAGCCAATAACCATGCCATTTGTGTCCACCATACCTACCTACCACATGGTATTTCTCCGCCATTCCAAAGTACATTACTTGAGTGCTACCTTTAAAATTCTATTCTTTGTCTTTGCAATATATAGCTCATGGGAAAAATAGCCTTAAAAACTATTGTGGTGAAGAATATGTACTTATGTGTCTTATTTCTTAATAAGTTGCTTGTTGAGCGGTAACCATGTTTCGGGGACGCCATCAACTTTTACCTTTGTTGAATATCATGTGAGTTGCTATGCATGTTCGTCTTGTCCGAAGTAAGTGTGATTTTCATGATCAAATGGTTTGAGTATGCATACCGTTAGAGAAGAACATTGGGCCGCTAACTAAAGCCATGATTCATGGTGGAAGTTTCAGCTTGGACAATTAATCCTCAATCTCTTATGAGAATATTAACTCGTTGTTGAATGCTTATGCATTAAAGAGGAGTCCATTATTTGTTGTCTATGTTGTCCCGGTATGGATGTCTAAGTTGAGAATAATCAAAAGCGAGAAATCCAATGCGAGCTTTCTCCTTAGACCTTTGTACAGAGCGGCATAGAGGTACCCCTTTGTGACACTTGGTTGAAACATATGCTATGCAATGATAATCCATGTTAATCCAAGCTAATTAGGACAAGGTGCGAGCACTATTGGTATACTATGCATGAGGCTTGCAACTTATAGGATATCTTATACATAACACATATGCTTTATTACTACCGTTGACAAAATTGTTTCTTGTTTTCAAAATGAAAAGCTCTAGCACAAATATAGTAATCAATGCTTCCTCTCTGCGAAGGGCCTATCTTCTACTTTATTGTTGAGTCGGTTTGCCTATTCTTTCTATCCCGAAGCAAACACTTGTATCAACCGTGCGTATTGATTCTTACATGTTTATTTATTGCACTTGTTATATTACTTTGTGTTGACAATTATCCACGAGATATACATGTTGAAGTTGAAAGCAACCGCTGAAACTTATATCATCCTTTGTGTTGCTTCAATGCCTTTACTTTGAATTTATTGCTTTATGAGTAACTCTTATGCAAGTCTTATTGATGCTTTTCTTGAAAGTATTATGCATGAAAAGCCTTTGCTACATGATTCATTTGTTTACTCATTATCTTCATCATTGCTTCGAATCGCTGCATTCATCTCATATGCTTTACAATAGTATGATCAAGATTATGATAGCATGTCACTTCAGAAATTATCTTTGTTATCGTTTACCTACTCGAGGGCGAGTAGGAACTAAGCTTGGGGATGCTTGATACGTCTCAAACGTATCTATAATTTCTTATGTTCCATGCTACTTTTATGATGATACTCACATGCTTTATACACATTATATGTCATTATTATGCATTTTCCGGCACTAACCTATTGACGAGATGCCGAAGAGCCAGTTGCTGTTTTCTGCTGTTTTAGGTTTCAGAAATCCTAGTAAGGAAATATTCTTTGAATTGGACGAAATCAACGCCCAGGGGCCTATTTTTCCACGAAGCTTCCAGAAGTCCGAAGAGGAAACGAAGTGGGGCCACGGGGCGACGACACGCCAGGGCGGCGCGGCCTGGGCCCTGGCCACGCGGCCCTGTTGTGTGGGTCCCCCGTGACGCCCCTTGACCTGCCCTTCCGCCTACTTAAAGCCTTCGTCGCGAAACCCCCAGTACCGAGAGCCACGATACGGAAAACCTTCCAGAGACGCCGCCGCCGCCAATCCCATCTCGGGGATTCAGGAGATCGCCTCCGGCACCCAGCCGGAGAGGGGAATCATCTCCCGGAGGTCTCTTCATCACCATGATCGCCTCCGGATTGATGTGTGAGTAGTCCACCCCTGGACTATGGGTCCATAGCAGTAGCTAGATGGTTGTCTTCTCCTCATTGTGCTATCATGTTAGATCTTGTGAGCTGCCTATCATGATCAAGATCATCTATTTGTAATTCTACATGTTGTGTTTGTTGGGATCCGATGAATATTGAATACTATGTCAAGTTGATTATGAATCTATCATATATGTTATTTATGTTCTTGCATGCTCTCCGTTGCTAGTAGAGGCTCTGGCCAAGTTGATACTTGTGACTCCAAGAGGGGGTATTTATGCTCGATACTGGGTTCATGCCTCCATTAAATCTGGGACAGTGACAGAAAGTTCTAAGGTTGTGGATGTGTTGTTGCCACTAGGGATAAAACATCGATGCTTTGTCAAAGGATATTTGTGTTGATTACATTACACACCCTGTTGTTTGCAACTTAATACTGGAGGGGGTTCGGATGATAACCTGAAGGTGGACTTTTTAGGCATAGATGTATGCTGGATAGCGGTCTATGTACTTTGTCGTAATGCCCTGATTAAATCTCATAGTACTCATCATGGTATGTACATTGTTATGCCTTCTTTATTTGTCAATTGCCCAACTTTAATTTGTTCACCCAACATCTGTTTATCTTATGGGAGAGACACCACTAGTGAACTGTGGACCCCGGTCCAATTCTTTACATCTGAAATACAATCTATCGCAATTGTTCTTTATCTGTTCTTCGCAAACAATCATCATCTTCCACACAATACGTTTAATCCTTTGTTTACAGCAAGCCGGTGAGATTGACAACCTCACCGTTACGTTGGGGCAAAGTACTTTGATTGTGTTGTGCAGGTTCCACGTTGGCGCCGGAATCCCTGGTGTTGCGCCGCACTACACTCCGCCGCCATCAACCTTCAACGCGCTTCTTGACTCCTACTGGTTCGATAAACCTTGGTTTCTTACTGAGGGAAACTTGCTGCTGTGCGCATCACACCTTCCTCTTGGGGTTCCCAACGGACGTGTCAACTACACGCATCACACCACTCAAGGCAAGCTAATATTCTTGCAAGTGCAAAGCTCTCATGAGCAAGGCACCACTCCAATTTACCTTTTGCTTAATGATCCCATCCCAAATTTTTACATTGCAAGCTTTTACTTGATTTATTTAAAGCTTACTTTTATAGTTAACTTTGGTCTAAGTTTAGAGTAGAGCAAGAGTATCAAACTTAGCCTAAGGAGCTTATAAGTTAAGTAGCATCCCTCATAACTAGTTGCTAGTGCTAACCAATAAAATTGACTACTCTAGATGGGAACTTGTGAGTTTGAAATGAATTTTGAAAACCTTGGAATGATGAAGTCATTCTATTGAAAGATCTTTTGAAGGTGAATATGACTTGAAAGATATGGTGAATTTTGATTAAAACTGATATTGGTTTGGATGCGATACCTTTCCAATTTTTGAGTACCCCCACAATACCTGATTATGGGTAGAGCTTAACTGGAAGTTTATGCATCTTAGTATGGGTTCCCTCTGAACAAGCATCATAGGGGTTATGCCGAGGCTGCCTCCGTAGAATGTGAAATGATGTGAAATGAGGTGAATGTACGGCCCAAGCCCTGTGCAGTTCCCAGGTTGACAGTTGGTCTTCACTGGGAGGCCAAGCTCATGGGGAGAGGTACCTATACTAGGGTATGTAAGTGAAAGGTTATGGTTGATGATCCGCGTATTGAGTTACGATGATTCGGGGTTATCCCCGATGGATGAAATCAAATGTTGTGGCACAAGTGTGCAACTATGCAGAGTGTAAATCTATTCGAATAGCCGTGTCCACGGTTACGGACGGTTGGAGAGGCCATACAGTTTCTGGTGTCAGATATTTCTTGAAAATGTTGATGAAGTGAATGGTGACTTGACTTGACTCACAACTGAGTTGTGGGAATGACACTAATGTTACCACTTGAGTTAGTTAGCACATGAAAAGTCTCTTATCAAATACTTGTGAACTAAAATTGGCTTTATGCAAATAAAACTAGAGCTTAGCACCCCTTTACAAAATTGATAGTACTTACACTAGTATTAGTTTGCGAGTACTTTAAAAGTACTCACGGCTGTGTCCCTGGCTATTCAAATGGCCAGACTATGAAGAAGAGCAGCAGTACCAGGAGGACGAACAACAAGACGTCTACGACAACTAGGGAATCTTCTGACGTCAGACGTTGGCCTGTGGATTAGATAGTCCACTTCCGTTACGCTTCCGCTATGTAATATGTTCGTTGATCATTAGATCAACTATTTGTGTAATCTTGGATCATGTGATCTCTATTTGTAAGACGACTATGGTATGTAATGAATGATGACTTTATGATATCAAATGTTATGTCTCGCAACAACAATATTCCTGGGATTGCAATGTATGGCATAATAGGCATCTGGACTTAAAAATCTGGGTGTTGACAAGTTGGTATCAGAGCCATTGTTTGACCTTAGGAGACCCTAGTTAGAATGGACGTCTGAAAGGCTTAGTTTCAAAACCAAATGAAGTGAATATTTACGAAAAAATTTATTCTTACTCTTACCCTTGAGATCTTTTCAAAATGAGAAACCCATGCTCTACTTTTCCTTGTAATCTTACATAAAATTTTGCACACTTGACACTTCTCTAACTTACTCATCCTAATTACTCACAGATGGAGTACACCTGCCAGTCCTATCAGCTTGGTCACGGAGGAAACCTAATGTTCGAGAAAGATTTGAAGCAGCTAGTTGAATATCTAGGACGCCCGTATCCCGAGTTCGTCGGAATACCCCTCAAAAATCACTCCGGAGGACCACCTCGGTGGGAAGTTACTGCAGATCTGCGAAGAAAGCCTGGAGCCCCAATATGGGAAACCTTTTGGTTTTCTGTAACGGGAAACACTTGGAAGGAAGGGCTAGTCAGAGCTATGCAAGAAGCCATTGCCCGTCTGTGTGGACAAAATGAGAACAAGATCCAGAACACTCGCTTCATCTACTAACCAGACATGACCTCATGGGAAGACAATGACCATGCCCCCGCACACGGTGATGAACCACTATGTAGCACATCTGGACTTCATGATGTACAAGACCCGCAAGGAGTTAGACAACGCCCGCAGCTTTCGCCAAGCACATTACCCCTGAAGACGAAGAATCCACCCTGAAGAGTAGTATCACTTCAGCACTTGAGTAGGTGTGAGTTGTATCAGGATCCCCTTGTATCGTAGAGCGAATGAATGGTTCTTCAAACCAACGGTGTGTTAGATTTGTAATGTGTGATGTTTGGTATGAATGAAAAAGTGTTGTTGGTTTTTACCCCCTCAACACTACTCAAGTTTTCAAGTTTTGAACTTTTTGAAACTTCTTGAACTTTAAACCAAACAAACCATAGAAATTTCCCTCTTATCTTATCATCTACCTCGATATTCAGATGGCCCCACCTACCCGCAGCACCAACCAAGACGCCATGATGCAGATGCTGGAAATGATGATGGCAGACCGAGAAGCCGAGAGAGATGAACGCCAAGCCAACATAGCCGCACTGCAGCAGATCGCTCAGAACAACCAAGGCCATGGAAACCACGACCACCCCGGGTCGAAGCCGAAGAACTTTCAGAACACCAACCCACCCATTTTCAGCAAGACCGAAGAGCCACCGGACGCATATGAGCGGCTCCGGACAATGGAGAACAACCTAGAAGTTGCGGGAGTTGAAGCCGCGAGAGAAAGTGCTATTCGCCACCCACTACCTATCGGGCCCCGCAAGAGCCTCGGTGGACAAGCGCCCGCGCAATGAATGCGGGACAGATGATGACCTGGGAAGACTTCAAGCTGAAGTTTAGCAAATACCATGTGCCCCAAGGACTGATCAAGAAGATGAGAGACGAGTTCCGCGAACTCAAACAAGGAAGGATGTCCGTAGTAGAATACCGTGACAGATTCCTTACTCTGTCAAGGTACACCCCGGACGAAACCGACACCAATGAGAAGAGGAAAGAGAGATTTCGAACGGACTTCACGACGAAATGCGGTATCGTACTGGTCAACATTCCCTTTGCTGACCTAGAAGCCCTGGTGGACTCCGCCATCCGGATGGAAGGGAAGCTGCATCAAGCCAACGAGAACCGCAAACGCAGGATGATGAACCAGCATGGGTCCAGCAATGCCCAGAAGAACCGCGGCAATTCATCTGGAGGATTTGCCCCAAGATACAACAAGCCCCCTGCTCAGAATTACCGTCCAAACTACACCAACAACCATGGAGGACCCCCGAAGCCCGGAGGTAACAACAACAACAACAATCACAACAACAACACCAACCCCAACAGCAACAACAACAATGGGAACAACAACAACAACACTAGCCTGAGGACTCGGAAGCAATGCCATTCCCGTCGCCCCCAAGGACAAGTCGACAATAACTTGTTACGAATGTGGAATCGTGGGACATTACTCCAATGAGTGCCCCAAAAGGTTAGCTAAGATTGCCGCCAATACCGCTGCACCTCGCTCGGAACCAGCACCGCTTTGCAGCAAGAAGGAACCAGAACAACAACAACGGCCGTCTCTACCACATGAATGCAACGAAGCACAGGAAGCACCTCAGGCCATGCCAAGTATGTTTTCCTGTTAATCCAATTGCCCAATCTCTCTTAGGGACCTAACTTTTCTTAAAATCTCGGGACGAGATTTGTTTAAGGGGGAAGGGTTTGTAACATCCCAAATTTTCAAACAAAGAAGAAAATGAATTTCCTTTTTCCAAAAATGAGAACCAACAAAAAAATTTCTTACATAGGGTGCTATGCATAGTACTCATACTTAATCCTTGTGCTATTGCCATGATTGTTTGTTTATTGCATTACACGCATTTCCAAAACCCTAAAACCCTAACCATCTCAAAAACCAAAGTGGATCAAATATGAAGAACTAAAATAAAACAAAAAGACATATGTGGGCATATAGCCCTGATATGTAAATCTTTACCCCTACCCTTATTACTTTTCTAAATGGTGGTGAACCATTGTAAACCCCACTAAACCAAAAACCTCACCCCTCTTATCACATCCATTAAAAACAAAATAAAAAGAAATGATATCAAGTGAGGAAAAGGCATATGTAAGCCTATGTCTATTTTTGCAAATGGTGAACAAGGCCATGTCTACCCTGTGTAGATGGTTTGAAATACCTCAACAAACCTAACCTAGTACTTACCAAAAAATCCAAGTGAGAAACAAAAATAAAATAAACATATGCATAGAGGCATATGTGGCACTTAGCCATGATATCAATTCTTGACCTAGGCACCCACCCTTTCCCAAAATGGTTTGAACCCTTTACCCAACTCAATCTAACACTAAATAAACCTTACACATGCCTAAGTGAAGCAAAGAAAAAGAAAAGAATAAAGGTTAGAAAATCACAAAACCCTCACATATGGTTTATGCCATTTTTACAAATCTTTGACCTAGACCAATTTGGCTTTCACCATTAGTTGTATTATGTTACTAAACACTTATTAACACTTTTGGAATCAAAAGAAACTCAAATCAAATCAAGTTTGAACTCAAAATGTGATCACATGTAATAATGGTCATTTCTGCTATTTACAATCTGGTCACTACTTTGAGCCCCTGGATTTCAAGTTTTTCAAACCAAACAAATCCAATTCTTTGCACCTCATCCAAGTACACATCAAGGTGAACAACTTTGGTAAAGACCACCATATCAAATTCATCCTGGAACAAAAACTATTCTCATGCAAAGTTGAGACTTTTTAACAATTTCAACAATCTCACACTTTGCAAATTTTGCACTTCTTTTATTTTTTGCAATGCCACCACCAACATTGTGTGTCTCTGGTCATTTGCAACCAATCCAAACAACCCAATTTCAAATTTTTGAGGTACATGACATAGAGAAAATATGACACAAATTTGGAATTTTCAAATAGGAGCAAATCCAAAACGCTAGTTGGAATAGTGTTGGCCCAATTCTTGCCCACCACTTGGCTACACCTGGTTCCCTGGTCCCCTCTACACCCAACCCTGGCATAGCAACCCTAGATAGAGGCCAAACATGGCATAAACATAGCCATGCCGGCCATGTCCCCCATGGACATGCCAACCCTAGCTCCTCCCCTCTCTAGCTCGGCCAACCCTGCCATTATGCTCCCCCTGGCTCCCCTCAACACGCCTGTGCCCGCCATTGCCAGAGAGGAGGTCCCCAGCGATGGCACGCGTCGCGCCCAGGACTGCCCAGGCCATGCCGATCACGGCGTGGGCGCGCCCACGAACGCGCCACGGCCACCGTCGCCCCGACGAACGGCGCAACCCCCGGACCCCATTTTTTCACCGTGAGCTTCACTGCCGCACCGCGAACCCGCTGGACACGCGCCTATGCCCTCGCGCAGGCTGTCGCCATCGACAACCTCACCGCTTCTCCGCACCCGTGCCGCACGGCCTTGCACGCGCAAGCACGAACCCGACCGTCCCCTACCTCGCCAGCAGGCTCCCCAGAACCGCCTGGAGACCAGGACGCTGTTGCGCACGTCGTCTTGCCCTTTCGCGCCCTGGAACGCCATCGCTGCCGTCGACATTGCCGCAGACCCATGGCCACCTCGCGCAACTATAAATAGAGCCACCCTTGCGCCTAATTCTCCACACTAATCGACTCCCCACCTTCCTCTCGCTCTCCCTGACCACTTCCTCGTCCACATTGCCCCTTCCTTTGCCGGAATTTGGCCGGAGTTCGCCGCGGCAGTGGCTGAACGGAGGCAACGACTCCGACCACCTCAGCCTCTCCCACGACCCTCGTTCACCTCGCCGTAGTCTTCCGCGCCAGTTGCCCGCCTCGCCGAACCTCGCCGGAGCGCCGGTAAGCCCCCATCCACCCACCTCGCCGCAGCCAGGGTTTGACCCCGTTGATGACGACGACGACCCACGACCGTGCGATCGCCTTTTAATCCAATGGCCCGCATCCTCCCGTACCGCTTCGGCGTGTTAAACACGCTGATAGGTAGAGCCCCTTGTCAGGCAGCCCGTTGCGCGCTGCAGCGTAGCTGGGCCGGCCCGTTAGGCTTTTCCCGCGCGAGCCCAGTAATTCGAATTCGATTTAATCCAATTCAATAAAAATGCAAACTGGTGTCCAATTCAAATTCAAATGGTTTCAAATCTACTGCACCAAATTCAACAAACTTTATATTGTTGGAAAGCCTATGAAATGCTTGACCCAACCACACTGGTCTCACATTTAAGTTCTTTGTAAAATAAATGTGACAAAAATAACAAGTCAGAAACTTTTACAACTTCAAACAATTATTAAAAATCAACCAAAAATGCTATTGAGTTGATTTCAACTCTCATAGATCACATTTCACCTTCTTTATTTGATTATGCAAAAATATGGCAGGGTTACTTTGAGTGATCATGGCCTAAAGGAAATAAAGGACTATATGGCTATTCTAGTCAAATGATATTGTCCAAAACTATTATGTAAATTGTATGAGAGGCTTGCTCTCATTTAAATCTTGTCCCAAGTAACTTAGTATGAGTTAGCACCTCTGGTTTACTTAATATCATATTGAGTTAGTTGGTGATATTAAATCATAAGTGATAGTGTTAAATTGTATGAGGTACTTTGCCTCATTTAAATCATTTTCCCAAATGATGATTATGAATGGTTGAACTTGGTCAACAATGGTTCATGTATTATACATTTGGGGAGATTAAATCTTAACAAGATTCAATGAGAGGAATATATTTCCTCAAAGACTTAAATAGAAACCCTAAAGTAATATTCATAATGAGAGGAAATTATTTTTCTCTTAATAAGAAAACAAAGCCAACTCACATGTTAGTAAGTGTGGAATGCTAGGATAGTTGTGTGAACCCATTGTGTGTGCTTAGTGTAGCTCTTGAACCTGGTTGGGTGATTGTTACTTCGTATCCGTTTTTAGACGCTAGCACCGAAGAGTACCAGGAGGAGGAGGTCTACTACCGGGAGGAGGAAGACCACTCAAGGCAAGCTAATATTCTTGCAAGTTCAAAGCTCTCATGAGAAAGGCACCACTCCACTTACCTTTTGCTTAATGATCCCATCCCAAGTTTTTACATTGCAAGCTTTTACTTGATTTATTTAAAGCTTACTTTTATAGTTAACTTTGGTCTAAGTTTAGAGTAGAGCAAGAGTATCAAACTTAGCCTAAGGAGCTTATAAGTTAAGTAGCATCCCTCATGACTAGTTGCTAGTGCTAACCAATAAAATTGACTACTCTAGATGGGAACTTGTGAGTTTGAAATGAATTTTGAAAACCTTGGATTGATGAAGTCATTCTATTGAAAGATCTTTTGAAGGTGAATATGACTTGAAAGATATGGTGAATTTTGATTAAAACTGATATTGGTTTGGATGCGATACCTTTCCAATTTTTGAGTACCCCCACAATACCTGATTATGGGTAGGGCTTAGCCGGAAGTTTATGCATCTTAGTATGGGTTCCCTCTGAACAAGCATCATAGGGGTTATGCCGAGGTTGCCTCCGTAGAATGTGAAATGATGTGAAATGAGGTGAATGTACGACCCAAGCCCTGTGCAGTTCCCAGGTTGACAGTTGGTCTTCACTGGGAGGCCAAGCTCATGGGGAGAGGTACCTATACTAGAGTATGTAAGTGAAAGGTTATGGTTGATGATCCGCGTACTGAGTTACGATGATTCGGGGTTATCCCCGACGGATGAAATCAAATGTTGTGGCACAAGTGTGCAACCTCTGCAGAGTGTAAATATATTCGAATAGCCGTGTCCACGGTTACGGACGGTTGGAGAGGCCATACAGTTTCCGGTGTCAGATATTTCTTGAAAATGTTGATGAAGTGAATGGTGACTTGACTTGACTCACAACTGAGTTGTGGGAATGACACTAATGTTCCCACTTGGGATTGCGATGTATGGCATAATAGACATCTGGACTTAAAAATCGGGTGTTGACAATAGCATAAGTAATGTTTACAACCAAAATCGGATGAATGTCTTTGTTGGTTATCCCGAGAGAATTAATTGGGAATTCTTTCCACTATGAAGTAAAAGACAAAAGTGTTTGTTAATGTTACTTGCTTATTTCCAAGAAATTGTTTTCTAGCGAAATATTTAAGTGGGAGGACAATAGAACTTGATAAGGTTTATGAACCTATGCATAATGATCAGAGTAGCGCAGCATCGGAATTGGTTCCGGAAGCGGCCACGACGATCATGGCTCCCATGACTACAAAGTGTTTTAGCCATGGAGATCGAAGTACCTATTGAACCTTGTAGGTATGGTTTACTTTGTGATCAAACAAATGATTTGTGGACAAAGGATTGATTTTGAACAATGATAAATCAACTACAAACAAAGAAGTTATGATGGGCCCTGACTCCGTTAAAATGGCTATACGCCATGAAGTCCAAGATAGATGAATACTTTTTGAAAGTAAATGGATCTATAAAATTGATGGACTTGGATAGAATATCCTCGAATAAGCTCGACTTGTCGAAAGATTGTTTACGACAAAATTGAAAGAGTTGACTACGATAAGATTAGATCTTCCGTAGCGATGCTTATAGTCTATGTGGATTATTCTAGTAATCACTACATATTTCTTTTATGAGATATGCTAGTAGGATGGCAAAATACATTACGTAACAGAAGTGTGTATTAAAGGTGTATACAAGATACAACCAAGAGTTTTGCTGGTCCGTGGAATACTAGATAGGTATACAAATTTCAATTGGATGAAGTGAGTATCGCGGAGTTGGAATCTTCATCGGATGAGTTTTTGATTCCATCAGAAATGATGAAGATGCTTGCATTTGCAAGAAATAAAGTGGGAGCGCTGAGACATATTTATAATACTTTATGTAGATGACATATAGTTGGTTATAAATGATGTAATTATATACTTGATTATAAAAGGTTTCATTGAGAATTAACTTCAATGAAAGGATATGGACTGAAACATATTTAGTGTCAAGATCTATGAAGATAGATTAAAACACATAATAAGTTTAAGTCAAAGTACATAGAATGGATATTGAAGTAATTCAATATAGAAATATTAAGAAGGTGTTCTTTTCATGTGAAGGTTTAACAAGACTTGAGTGTATTTGACACTCGATGAGTAAAAACACACGAGTGATTTTAGATCACGAATAATATGTACAAAATCAGATATCCTGTGCTCTAAAAAGTTAGGAGCATATACCAGAATGATTCATGTGATGATCATTGGACAACAGTAAGAATATCCACGAGTGCTTTAGAAGAACCAAGGATATATATATAGTTTTATATGGGGTAATGACAAACAAATCGCTGTAAGGTGTTGCACCGATATTAGTTTGGTCACATATGAAAATGAAATTCAAATCTCAATTAGGCTAAGTGTTGCTTAAAAGGTAGCACAATGCTAGATTTAGAAGAGTTCTAAATATTGTGACGGATTCTACAAACGAAGGCAGAGTATGTCATTGTTTTGACAATGACTGAGGATGTTTAAGTCGAGGAGTTCTTTAAGAACTTGGTGTTGTTCTGGTAGTGTCAGAACTTTGCAGCTATAGTGTGTGTGTGACAATATTAGTGAAATATTTCGGACCGCGGAATTAAGGTTCCACCGAAGACTGGACATATATGATTAATGCCGACTCATTTGGAAAATGAGTGATGCGTTGAGACGCAAATGAATTGCAAAATACATACGTTTCTGAGCGTGTCAAATCCGTTGACTAAAACCTCTCCCATAAGCAAAACGTGATAAAGCACCAGAAGGCCAAGGTGTTATATCTTTACAAATGTAAACTAGATTATTGACTCTAGTGCAAGTGGGAGACTGTTGGAGATATGCCCAAGAGGCAATAATAAAATAGTTATTATAATATATCTTTGTGTTTATGATAAATGTGTGCATACCATGCTATAATTGTATTAACCGAAACATTGATACATGTGTGTTATGTAAACAACAAAGGAGTCCCTACTAAACCTCTTGTATAACTAGCTTGTTGATTAATAGATGATCATGGTTTCGTGATCATGAACATTGGATGTTATTAATAACAAGGTTATGTCATTAGGTGAATGTTATAATGGACACACACCCAAATAAGCGTAGCATAAGATCACGTCATTAAGTTCAGCTTGCTATAAGCTTTCGATACATAGTTACCTAGTCCTTCGACCATGAGATCATGTAAATCACTTATACCGGAAGGGTACTTTGATTACATCAAACGCCATCTGCGTAAATGGGTGGTTATAAAGGTGGGATTAGGTATTCGGAAAGTATGAGTTGAGGCATATGGATCAAGAGTGGGATATTGTCCATCCCGATGATGGATAGATATACTCTGGTCCCTCTCGGTGGAATATCGTCTGATTAGCTTGCAAGCATATGAATGGTTCATAAGAGATGACATACCACGGTATGAGTAAAGAGTACTTGTCGGAGATGAGGTTGAACGAGGTATAGAGATACCGATGATCAAACCTCGGACAAGTAAAATATCGCGAGACAAAGGGAATCGGTATCGTATGTAAATGGTTCAATCGATCACTAAGTTATCGTTGAATGTGTGGGAGCCATTATGGATCTCCAGATCCCGCTATTGGTTATTGGTCGGAGAGGAGTCTCGACCATGTCTGCATAGTTCACGAACCGTAGGGTGACACGCTTAAGGTTTGATGTCGTTTTAAGTAGATATGGAATATGGAATGGAGATCGAAGTTTTGTTCGAGTCTCGGATGGGATCCAGGACAACACGAGGAGGTCCGGAATGGTCCGGAGAATAAGATTCATATATAGGAAGTCACTTTCCAAGTTTGGAAATGATCCGGTGCATTTATGGAAGGCGCTAGAATGTTCTAGAACCTTCCGGATGAAATCACCATGGAAGGTGGAGTCCCGGTTGGACTCCACCAAACTCAACCAGCCAACCAAGTGGGAGGGTGGAGTCCATGGAGGACTCCACCTCCTTGGCCGGCCAAAGAAAAGGGGAAGGGGAGAGTCCCTGTCCCTCTAGGTTTCGTCCATATGGCAGTTTTTGAATTGGGGTCTTATTCGAAGACTTTGGGCAAACCCTTGGGGTTCCACCTATATAATGAGGAGGAGAGGGAGGGGGCAGCCTACACCTTGGCCGCACCACCAAAGGGGGCTCCCTGGCCGGCGCCCCAGCCAACCCCTCTCTCCCAAACCCTAGCCTCTCTCATCCTCCATCTTCTCCCACAGCGCTTACGGCGAAGCCCTGCCGGAGATCTCCACCACCACCGCCACCACGCCGTCGTGCTGTCGGGATTCCGAGGAGGATCTACTACATCCACTGCCCGCTGGAACGGGGAGAAGGACGTCGTCATCAACACCGAACATGTGACCGAGTACGGAGGTGCTGCCCGACCGTGGCACCGTCAAGATCTTCTACGCGCTTTCGAAAGCGGCAAGTGATCGACTACAGCAACAACGAGATCTAATCTCGTAGGCTTTGGAAATCTTCGAGGGTTAGTCTCATGATCTTCTCGTTGCTACCATCTTCTAGATTGGATCTTGGCTTGTTATTCGTTCTTGCGGTAGGAATTTTTTGTTTTCTATGCTACGAATCCCTTCATTTTCAAAGTCGATTTTAAGGATGACCCCATTCAACTTTTTGCGGTGCATCTCATGTATCGTCTAATGCAATGTCACGACACCATCCAGGATGTATCGACCTTGCATAAATGCAGTTTGAGTTGGACGCACTACTTGATCGGCTACATAATTAAGTCTAATTGTAGCAACTTTTGTAAAGATTTTAAAGGAAACATTAAGGAGACAAATTGACATGAACTGCTGGATACGATCAGCGTCGCTAACCTTACGGAGGAGAATGATTTCCCCAAAGTTAATGCGGAAGAGATCTAATTTCCCTTTGTGAAGCTCATGAAACAACTCTAGGAGATCATTTTTTATAGTATCCCAAAATGTTTGATAGAACTCAGCTGGGAAGCCATCAGGTCCCGGTGCCTTGTTGTGCTCCATCTGGAAAACCGCTTTCCTAATTTCCTCCTCCGTAAATGGAGCGGAAAGGACAACGTTCTCCTGAGAGGACACCTGTGGGATATCATCTATTCTGGATTCATCCGGAGATATATGTGAATCTTCAGGTGCACCAAACAAGCCCTTATAATAAGAAGTAATGTACGACTTTAACTGCTCGTGACCCTCGATCAATGTCTTGCATAGGTTTCATTTGTTTGCTAGATTAACTAGTAGGGATGCTCGGGCTTGCAACTACAAAGTCAATGGGCCTCACTACAACATGGGCTACTACCTTGCCGATGACATCTATCTGACTTGGGTAACATTTGTGAAGATCATCCAAAACCCCCAAACAAAGAAACAAGCCCAGCTTGCCAAGGCACAAGAAGCACACCGAAAGGACATTGAAGGATCTTTTGGTGTTTTCCAAGCTCGGTTTGCAATTGTCTAGGTCCAGCTCGCTTTTGGGAAAAAACCCTAAAGAACATCATGACATGTATGATTCTTCACAACATGATAAAGATGAGAGAGCGGTACACTTGGAGTTCTTCTATGACAACGTTGGTAACCATGTGCAACCACAAAGAAACCCCCAATCTCATTCAAGCATTTATTGAGACGAATCGACAAATTGAAGATTCAGCCACACACAGTTACACACCCGGTTCAACCTTGATCTCATAGAGCACCAGTGGCAGCTACATGGCAGTGATTGATGCATTTCATTTTATTTTATCACATTTCATTCATTTCCTATGTATCTGTGTAAGGAAAATAATTATTTTCTCAGAAACATTCATTATTTGAATAATTATTTGATTTGAACTATTGTTTTAATGTGATTTGCTTAATATTGTAACTTGGACGATCATTACATGTTGTTATGTTCAAAAGATTCATTTATTTTGTTGTGTATGCTGCCATATTTAGGAAATTACATATATAGTTAGGGTGTGTAAATTGTATGCATTAGAGGTGGAAGAATTGCCCGAAGGCATGGCATGAACAGTATTGCTGCAAAAGCAGATATGCCACCAATGTGGTTGATGCCGTGACATCCGAGGACTTTTGGATTTGGCATTGCTTCTTTGGATGGTCGGAATCAGTCAATGACATCAATGTCTTGCATAGGTTTCATTTGTTTCCTAGATTAACTAGTGGGGATGCTCGGGCTTGCAACTACAAAGTCAATGGGCCTCACTACACCATGGGCTACTACCTTGCCGACGACATCTATCCGACTTGGGCAATATTTATGAAGATCATCCAAAACCCCCGAACAAAGAAACAAGCTCAGCTTGCCAAGGCACAAGAAGCACACCGAAAGGGCATTGACATAGGTTTTGGTGTTTTGCAAGCTTGGTTTGCAATTGTCTAGGTTCATCTCATTTTTGGGGAAAAAAGCCCTAAAGAACATCATGACATGTATGATTCCTCACAACATGATAAAGATGAGAGAGTGTTACACTTGGAGTTCTTCTATGACAATGTTGGCAGCTATGTGCAACCACAAAGAAACCCCGGTCTCATTCAAGCATTTATTGAGACACATCGATAAATTGAAGATTCAGCCACACACAGTCACATACCTGGCTCAACCTTGATCTCATAGAGCACCCATGGCAGATACATGGCAGTGATTGATGCATTTCATTTTATTTTATCACATTTCATTTATTTCCTATGTATTTGTGTAAGGAAAATAATTATTTTCTTAGAAACATTCGTTATATGAATCATTATTTGATTTGAACTATTGTTGTAATGTGATTTGCCTAATATTGTAATTTGGACGATCATTACATGTTGTTATGTTCAAAAGATTCATTTATTTTGTTGAGTATATTACCATATTTAGGAAATTATATATATAGGGTTTTTCTTTTCAAGTTCGCTCGCGCCGACCAGATCCCGTATAGGGGAACAATTTTATGCGCCACTTTACATGATCTGATCGCCACAGCCCGCACGCACCTAGATTTAGTATTTACCGCACTCTCTAGTGGCGCGTTTATAGGTCGAGATTTGTAGGATCTGCTAGAGTTGCTCTTGTCAGCTATAGCGATCACTCGTATATCAATGCATTTGTTGACGCAGTTCAGTTCATTTAAAGCAGTAACTATTTGAGAACTGAGCAAATTAACGTTGCACCATCTAAGTAGCGAAATGTTGCGATCACAACAGACACATCTGACTGAAATTGCAATGATCAAACACCATAAGGTACAAACTGCAAATCCCAAAACAGGCGCCAAATCTCTACCCTCCAACAACAGCAACAACTAGCTAGCTAGGTTGGCGCCTGAAGTCTGAACACAACATACCAAGTACAGATCAAATCTGAGAGGCTTAACTTATGCCCCTTAATAATAAAACAGGAAAAAGAAGAAATACAACCCTAACAAAGAGGCCCAGAGTAGCATGATCAGCAGTAGCTAGCATTAAACTGGTGATGTGAAACAGAAGGTGGAAGTCAATGCCGAACCATCCCCCCTTGCATAGTGGTGGCACATTTTCACCGCGAGTTGAAACTTGCAAAAATCTAATCCTCGCTGGTATGAGCACCACATGGCAAGCAGAGAATGAGGTGCGTTCTTGACTCCCGATCGATGAAAGAAATCTCCAAAATCTTGCTACTCCTGCAGACGGAGATTCATTCATACTAGGCGTTAAGATCTGCTGCATATTATTATGTGAAGCTCGAGAAAGTAGTAGGCAGACGATCGAGTGTACCTTGCAAGCACGTTACATGACTGAAGTGGAGGCTACTGCGGATTGCTGGCCGTGTCCCTGCAGACGGCGGCCTTGATGCGCTCCACGGTGCAGGCGATGAGACTGTTCACGGTGGCGACGGAGCCCAGCGAGAGCTTCGCCGTCGGGACGGAGTCCACCAGTATCTGGAACGCCACCGTGAGGAGGGAGCCCCCACCCCCCGTCGAGTTTTCAGGCCCTTGGGTTGCTGACGGCGGAGGCCCGTCGGGCAGGATGGCGAAGCCCGACGGCAGGAGCGCCACATAGTCCGGGTCGCCGCCATTGAGCACCACGTTCATGGCCACGATGTCCACCGGCGCGTACACCACGTACGACCCCGACGCGTCCGTGCAGCTCTCCTGCAGGATCAGCATGTTGCTCTGGTTCGAGTTGGCGCTCTGCAGGACAAGATGAATGGTCAGGTTCGTTCATGATTCATGAAGAGTTGACTTTTTAAGTATAGATTTCGGCGTCACAGATTACGTTAACACGAAGGAGGGAGACGCAGTTGCCGTGGTCGCGGCCGTTGGCGATGTGAGCCATCTCCTGGACGACGCCGCCGTTGGAGAGAATGTCCCACTGGCCAAATATTCAGATTCGTCAGAAAGTTTTCTGCTAGAGACGGAGGAAGCAGCAGACTGGCATGCGACGACCAAAGAAACGAACCTCGCTGCGTGAGGTCTCGTCGCGGAGGAAGTCGAAGACGGTGCTGGGCGTGACGGGGAGCCAGAATGAGGTGGCGGCGTTGAGCACGATCCCCGGCGGCCTCCCGGGGTCGTCGACGCTCTTCCTGGTCATGACGCGCACGTCCTCGGCGCCGCTGCCCGACAGCGTCGTCCACTGGTGCGCCACGGACGCCGTCACGCCGCCGCAGAAGCTCGCCACCATCCGCTCCGCCAGCTTCAGCATGCTCTTCCTCCCCTCCACGCTCGTGATCACTGCATGCATATTTGTGAGCGTTAGCCATCAAAGGGGATTAACAACTTCGATGTGACAGCATGTGTATGTACGTACCGCCAAGGTCGCCGTTGGGGACGTTGCTGGCCATGGCACTGGCGAGGCGCTCGCACTGCCGGCTCAGCGTGCCGACCCACCGCCTGGCGCCGAACGCCAGACCTGAGTTCACCAGAGGTTTGTAGATGTTGTGCACCGACCTGTCGTCCACTTCCACATGCTCCACCCATGTCACCTATATATACACGTACCCAAACAATTTAAAACTGAACCCAAACATGTATCTATCCTACTACTCCAATCTACAGTCAACAATTCAATTCAGCGTCGATCACATTTGCTGACAGAGCACGAACCTTTGAGTAGCCGTTGGGCAATTCTTGGATAATGCAGCCGGAAGGCCTGCGTCGGCATTTCACGACTGGGCTCTGGCGCAGGCTGTCCAGGGAGACGTCGACCACGGCCCACGACCCGTCGGGATTGTGCTTGCAGTACCTCACGAAGTAGCTCTCACGCGTTGGCACCAATGGCGACGGCACTTGGAACTCCATTGACATCTGAAGATTGAAGATAGATCATTTTAATTGTAAAGTATACACTTGGGTAGTTAGGTATGTGATCGAAATTTTTGAATTGCAGTGGACTATCCATGGCCTCTTCTGCAAACGCACCACTTGCAATGCTCCGCCGTAGTTCCCTGCCACGCCGGTGGACAGCACCTCGTGCGTAGAAGCCCGGGACACGATGCTCGAGAACACCGTCGCGAATTGATTCTGCCACGGTTTCAAGACCAATGTCAGGCACTTTCATAAAAAAATGGGCTCGGAATTGCAATCTTGTTATTGCTATGTTATGAATTATGATCAGTAGTGAGTGACTGACCACGTCCATGAGGATCTCGACAAGGCTGCCATGGGTCATGATCACGACGGCGCTGCCGCGGGAGGCTTCCGGTTTGAGACCGTACTGCCTCGGGCCAAGCCCCCTCGGGAACACGCGGCCGTACTCCTCCTCGTCCAGCGCCTCGGCCGCAACCGGGATGCCGTCGCCGGGGCGTGCGCTCCAGAGCGGCTCGTCGAGCCGTGCCATCTGGATGAGCTCGTCCATGGCGGCAACGGCCAGCTCGATGATCATGGGCTTGTCCACGTCGATGATCTGGCCACCGCCTCGGGACACGCTCCTCAGCATGTCGCCCCCGAACATGTCCCCGCCGCCGTAGGCCCCGACTAGGTCGAGCGGGGAGCGGGCGGCGACGGCCGCTAGTGAGCCGGAGAGCATCCCCGCCGGGAGAAAGGGGGATGTCACCATAGGCTTCCCGACGTGCTTGGCCGCGATGCCAGATATCCTGTCGATCTCGTCGCGGAGGCGCGCGTTGTCGACGCGGAGGTGGTGCTCGTCGAAGGACATCTCGCCCAGTGCCGCCGGCCCGCCGCAGCTGGGGCAGGACGCGCTGCTCAGGGCCTCCTTGTACCGCATGTTCTCCGCGCGGAGCTTGTCGTTGTCGGCGCGCAGCTGCGAGTTCTCGTGCTTCTCGTGCTGGTTCTGCACACCACGTGGATCCACCATTATTAGAATTTAACTGAAACTGTAACTAAATTCCATGGTTCCTCTTATATGTTTGAGACCATGCCATATCACAACAGTTACTTGCCTTCATCTGTGTGCGCTTGTTCTGGAACCAGAACTTGACCTGCAGCGGCTCCAGGTTCAGCTCCCGGCTGAGCTCCTTCCGCTGCTTGTCGTCCGGATGAGGGCACTCCTTAAAGAACCTACACAAATTAATCCACAAACATCAATGCTCTTAGATGTTACAGAAGAATTTGATTACATGATGAACTTTGTCAAAACGAACGCAATTTTTTGAACTCCTAGGACAAAAATGTTTATGCATGCGTGATGGATCGATCATGGGAGGCTTACGCTTCGAGCTCTTGGATCTGGTGCTGGGTGTGGCGGTGGTACCGCTTCTTCTTGCGGGGACGCTGGTTGGGATCCTGCTCGTCCTCCTCCTCGCCAGAGCCGCCCCCGCCACCGCCACCACCGTCGACGTTCTCGCTGCACGACTTGCTCTCGAGCTCGTCAGGCGCCAGCAGCGCATCGGAGGTGCCCCGGCTATGAAGCATGTGGTCGGCGCTGCCGCTGTCCACCGCTGCTGCCGCCGTCATGGCTGCCGGGATCTGCTCGAAGAGCTGCTGCTGGATTAGTGCTTGATGCAGATGGTGGCTGTCCAGCAAGTCAGCCTGCATTTACAGTTGAGTAGGAAGTTTTCATCAATTACAATTTACAGGTTGATGACAAGAATTTCTTGCTCCAGATATTCAGAAGCACCCCAACACGCAACTACGAACCAGAAATTGGAGTAGCAAAAACTATGAGGAAAGGTCCTACTAAACAAAATGGAAAGTTTTGCTTCCGTTTCTGCTAACAAAAAGGTAAAGCACTGCTCGTTTTCCATTACATATATAGTAAGCACTAGTAGCTTTCATATTCGGTATCCTCAAATGGCCAATTACTTGGAAATATGCATACTGTTTAACAACTCTAATTATCATCAGAAAAAAGGAAGGATATGAGAAGAACAAGAACAAAATAAGCCAAAGAGCAGCAACAAGCTGCACAGACCCTAAAACTAATTAAACACAGATCGACGCGGAATTAAATTGTACATTCAAAAGATCTTTTAAAGCATGCACAGCAATATACCTGAGTCAGACCCAGTGCGGCTGCCGACCCATACGCCACGCTGCTTCGGCCGATCATCGGCGGCAGGCGTCTGGCCGGCGTCATGGGCCGGAACCGGATTGCCTAGCTCCCAAACCCTAGCTGCTTGTTCACCTGCACGGCTCTAGCTAGCTCCTTCCATTTGTACCGGTCAAGAATTAGCTTGCACTGCACGGCATGTCACGGCAGCAGATCTAGGGCAAGCGAACGCAGAAGCTACGACGACGACCTAGCTACTCAAGAACTCAGCGAGAGGCAAGCAGATCGGTCGCAAGATCTAAAGAAAAGCGATCTGCAATTCTCTGATCTCTCTCTCCTTGTGAGCAGCTAGCTTGCTACTTCCTGCATGATATCGCATGCATGCAGGAAGCTGCAGGGAGGAGCTAGCGTGCGCTACAGCGAAAGACACAGAGATCTTTGAGGAGATCAGGAGGAGGAAGAAGCCGCCATGGGAGGAAGAGGAGAAGGGAGAAAGGGGAACGGCGGATGGGGGAGAGAATTCGGATCGATGGGAGAGGAGTTATTGCTGGGGCAGTGATGGTGAGGGCGAATGCAAGAGCATTTATTGAGAGAGGGTGCAGCGTTATTGCTCAGGCTCAGAGACTACAGCGAGGGAGAGAGAGAGATAACATTTCCCGTAGGAAGAAAACGTATGCGGTGAGCGGAGGATACAAGTCACGAGTAGCATTCGGACACGATTGAGTGGACTGGCACACTGTTTATTCACTGCGTCGCCAAATGTCAAACGTAATTTTTTATCAGTTATAAAAAACTACCCGTTCACAAGAGCGATAACGCTAGTACTTACTAGTATGTGTTTTTTTCTATTGTTGTGTGATCAAATTTGAATATAACGTTAATTTGAGAAGTTGCTTTTTTGTTTTGGCATGAGAAAGTAGGTAGCAAAAACTTTTAGGGGACAAAAATATGAATATCTATGATGCCAAATCATGTCAATAGTTTCACCATGAAATATGTTTTCATAATTTATTTATGTAATACTGGGGATGTTTATATTTCTTATATATATTAGGTCAAGTTTAGTAACTTCTAAGTTTTGTCAAAATTTATATTTCTTAATCATTAGTAGACCACGGTATTCTCGATCGTGTAAGAGGAATGACCTATATTTGCTTAAAACAGTATGAACTTAAGTCATCGTCGTGACTCACGATAGTTCTCAGCTCAAAGATTATGTTTAACTATTGGTTGAGTTGGTGCAATATTTATGAGGCTAGCTAAGGCTGGCCATAGTGCTAGTATCTTAGGTAGTATTACATCCGTTTCAAGGAATAATGCGTTCTCGTTTTATGTGTTTTTGTTTGACCAATAATTCTTCAAATAGATAAACATTGTTTATATGAAATTAATATCATTAAAAAGTTTTTTTAATACGATTCTAACGATACTAATTACATATAATATAATCAAGATCTTGTTGCTCAACTTTTATGGTCAAAGTTTGTCTTGAAATACGCATGCGCCTTATTCCTTGAAACGGAGGTAGTAGTATCATGCACTCTAGGCCCACAAAAATGCTGATGTAGCATCTAATTAAAGAGAAGAGGTATGATTAGACTAGTCACAATGCATAGTATTATATAGAAGTATCATTTGTATGATACTACTACTACATCCGTTTTAAGGAATAAGGCGTTCTCGTTTTACGTGTTTGACCAAAAATTACTTCAAATAGATAAAAACTTGTTTGTATGAAATTAGTATCATTAAAAAGTGCTTTTCAATACGAACCCAACGATACTAATTATATATAATATAATCAAGATTTTGTTACTCAATATGGTCAAAGTTCATCTTAAAATACGTGTACGCCTTATTTCTTAAAACGGAGGTAGTACATGTTAATATGTCTACAATGCATGGTAATGTACTAGTATCATAGTTTTCTTATATTAGTTGATTTGTAGAATCTCAATGCAAATCTATGTACAGATATATTTGAGATTAATTTTTTTAGTACTACGTGCTATGATACGGTATCTATCTATGATACTACAATTCTTTCTCTCATCTTTAATTGCACTGCTACATTAGTCTTTTGTATGCATGAGATGCATGATACTACCTATGATACTTCCATTATGGATAGTCTTAGACTAGTCACAATGAAGAGTATCATATAGTAGTATCATGCATATGATACTAGTGTACGATATTATCTTCACAATGCATAGTATCATGTAATAGTATCATATGTTACATGTATTTAATAATTTGTAGAATCTCAATACAAAAGTGTGTACAAGATTTGTTTGGTATTAATTTTTCTAGTTCTACGTGCTATGATACGGTATCTATCTATGATACCACTATCATCTATTTCATCATTAATTGATATGACACATCAATATTTTGCATTCATGTAGTGCATGATACTACTTATGATACTGCCATTGTGAATAGTTTTAGAATAACATAGGTAGATATTGTATCATGCCGCATGTTACGAGAAAAATTAATGCCAAATAGATCTTGTACACGGATTTGTATAGGGATTCTACAAAACAATAAATTTATAAGATTATGATACTACTCTATAATACTACCCACTATTGAGATAGTATCATAGATAAGTATCATATTCATGATACTATGCACTATAACCAGCCTAAAGAGCTAATTAATTCACATGAATTAAGAGCACTCTACCTATACACGCATAGATTTCACTAATTAGTGATGTATACACATGGTATCCTAAGTAGAAGTAGTGATGCATGTTAAAAAAACCTCTATAATGCACTGTCTTTTAGGGTTGTACCTAAATTTAATGATTTTAGGCTCATGCATGCATGTGATTCAACTAACACTACATTTTACCTATGGCTCCATGCAAGAGTTATATCTTGGCTAAGATACAATAATACCTTCTTTCATCATTTGACATGATGCAACATCATCAAATGACCTAGGATACCGCGCTAAGAATCTTCCACTGTGAAAGGTCTAAAATCCCACTCCCTCTGTTTGAATTCTTTTTTCATAAGCTAATCCAAGTAAAATTTGATCAAATTTTTAGGTAAATCTGTAAACGAATATGTTATTCTACATATATCATATGAAAATATATTTCATGATGTATCTAGTAATATTGATTTTATATTTTGCATGTTAATTTTGTCTGAAATTTTTTGGTCAAACTTTATATAGTTTGACTTTTTAGAAAAAAATAAGCCCTATTTATTGAAAAGGAGGTAGTACTGTATTTATTCGCATGATTTGCATCTTGAGTATCAATTTAGATTTTAGTGTAGAATCCATGCTATACGTTCTTTTTGCATGGATATCCACGATATACGTAGATCAGTATTGTACGACGAAAGCATGCGTATCAGACTAGTTATAGTGAGAAGTAACATAGAGTAGTAACATGCACATGGAAAACGAACTTTTGGCTCCCGGGTGCAACGCACCCCTTATAGACTAAAAAATTATTGTAATTTAAAAAAGTCAATTTTTTTTTGAATTTTCCTGGAAACCAAGGATGATCAAGTTTGTACTCGTAAAAATATGTTTGGAAACGAAATTATTCCCATGGTCTCCAGGGAAAAAAAGACAAAATTATTACAAATATATAGTGAATAGTATCTGGTCATTGGGCATTTCGAGTTTATTTTTTACCCCAGGATACAATAAAAGTAATTACCTAGGGAAATATTTTGTTTTAATTACAGTACCTGGGCATTTTTGATTCCCAAAAAAGTTTAAATTTTTTTAAACTTTTGTTAGTTTATCTTTTTATTTTTCCAACTATAGGGGTGTGTGGCACCCGGGAGCCCCTATGCATTTCTCCATGCACATATTATTACTCTATGTTATTACCTTCACAGTGGTTCGTAACATTAAACTAGTACCATAGATGGTATCATTAATTAGCTTAAAGATTTATTGTATCTTGAGAAGTGTGATGTTACAGTAACTAGATATGTTACTCCATCCTCCTCTCTCCTTATTAACTCACTGCCACATAAACAAATTTGCTAAGTTGAACATGAAGTTACTCTTAAAGTTACTTGCACTGTGAGTAGTATAAGACATTCACTACTACGTCTGTCTCGGTTTAACAGGCACACACGTAGTTTAAGAAATTGCATTGACCATTATTTTGATCAATAAATATGAAATATATATGCCACAAAAATTATATCATTGAAAGCTTTTTTAGATACGAATTTCTTTACTATTAACCGTTAATCGGTCGTACGTCGTACGTCCTTGTGCTAGCCAAATCATCCTCGGTCTCGTTCCATCGAATGTCTAAATGTTTGCTCCTGGCCCAATCCAAAAGCCGGCGCCCAACACGTCAAGGCCTGGTGCAACGCGTCAAGGCCCGTCTCTTGGCCCAAATCAAGAGCAGGCAGAGTCCGACCGCTTCAGCATCACAACATGCAAAATATCTAGTGCAGTTTAGATCGGAGTACTAAATAATTACATTATTTGTTTCTTCGTGGCCACTACAGATTGTTGTTTTATAAAGAAAAAAGGGTTCACCTCAATTTGGTCGCATTGTGATGTCTAGACTAGCATACATATTTTAAAGAAAAAAAACGCTTTTTTCCTTTTTAAATTTATTAAACACAGATTTCTCTAGATTTTCTTTTATTTACACGGTAAGCAAACACACGTCTAAATACATCTGTTTCTAGACAAATCTACAGCGAATAATTTAAAAAAAAAGTTGTGTTGATGGTGCATATTATTAGAAAAATTACATGGTATGGTAAGCATGCAAAGCATACTGTTAATTCATCATTTAAAAAATTCATGTTCAAGTTATTGTTGTTCAGCGGCAATGCGCGGGTATAGTGCTAGTAATGATATATTACCTATGTTTCAAGGAATAAGACGCACGCGTATTTCAAGACGAACTTTGACCATAAAATTGAGCAACAAAATCTTGATTATATTATATGTAATTAGTATCGTTGGATTCATATTGAAAAGCAGTTTTTAATGATACTAATTTCATAAATACAATCTTTATGTATTTGAAGTAATTCTTGGTCAACAAAAAGCATGCAAATCGATGGCGTCTTATTTCTTGAAAGGGAGGTAGTAGATTTTGTAGACATAAAATTTATATATTTGTTGACCAAATCATTAGTCAAAGTTTATCTTAAACTGCATGTGTGCCTGTTAAACTGAGATGGAGGAAATAAAGTATTTCGTATATTAGTTATGCTTCCACTTATGGTTTTGTGCGACACACACGTACCCGTGGTGTTTGTTGCCATTTAAGCCTAATTATCTTAACATGCTTAGACATGCCTTGAATGGATTTTGGTTGTGCTCGTGCATCACATAGTCCCTCCATCCTTAAATAAGTGAACATCTAGCTCTAAATTGTGTCCACAAAAGAGAGTACTCTTATCTTCGCAGTGCACTTTAATTGCTTCTCTCTAATTGCACGAAAATCTAACCCAATAATATTGAGCGCATGTTCTTTTTTATTTTCTACATGCACTTAGCTTATTAGAGGTGAAAAAATTAAAGAGGAGAGATGCATCTTCCCAATATATTTTTCACTCCACTTCATAATTTATCTTGCAAAACCCGCATGTACACTTATTTATGGACGGAGGACGGAGTGAGTAGAAGCCAAAAAAGAGCCTTCCGTACTTGATTTGTAAACACATAATTGACCTGGTTAAGCAGGAGACTTTCCAACCGTAGAGCATCTCCAATAAATTATGTAAAATATGACACCTAAAACAGGTACCCTATAATTTTTACGTTACGAAAAACAGGTTTTTACATTACTAAAGAGTTTTTTTCCTGTTTCCAAGCTGATGTATTTTAGGGCACCTATGCTGGAGTAGATGATGTAAAATAGGACATATATATTTTTAGATGAATAGGACACATTTCACAAAGAGTAACGCTAGATCCATGGATTTCCTTTACGGAATCATAGCTACGGGTTGACGTGGTACGTATGCTGCCAAGTGCCAAGGGATCGACGCCGAAATATGAAGCCCATAATGAAGTAAAGGACTATGGGTCGACGTGTATTTCCGAACCGCGCTCCTGATGGATTCATGGGTTGCTTCCTGAGCCACGATCGAATGGGAAGAAATTCTCTAGTGCAGAGATTACTAATTACTCCTTGCGACCGAGAAAGGATCAGTAGATTGACCCACTCACGGATTCCCGAGATTACTGATTACTCCTTGCAGCTGAGGAAGGATCAGTAGATCGATCCACTCACGGATTCCCTGGCTATTTTGGAGGGGAACAATGTTCGGGCCATTAATTTGCTGGTATGCTCTCATCGAGCTTTCGTGCGCATCCATAGAAATCTTTTCCCGAAGGACAAGGCACCAGAAGACTTTGATGAGCTCATCGCCCTCTTCAAAGCCAAGTAGGACCCGATGCTGGACTACCATCGTGTGGCGACGAAGACCTGCACGGATGTGGCAATGACGATGACGCTGGCACATGGTGCAATTTCAACTCCGAGAAGTTCAGCTATTCCCTTACGGTAGATGGTGCTAGCCAAGGGGTGCCACTCAGGCCCTTCTTAAGAAGGCAAAGAAATTTTCTAAGCTGCTAACTGCCTTGGCGGAGACCCCAGGCACCCAAACTACAGGAACCTCGGCTGAAGCGTCTTCATCCAATGTTACTCCTTCCGCTAGCGTGCCTTAACTAGTCTTTTTTTCTTTAGTACTTTTGTTTTGTCTATAATGAACCCGCCATATGTATGTCTTATATGACTAGTAACTGTAATATCTTTCTTTTGTAATATATTATCTTGAACATCAGTTGCTGTTTTCTTTTCTGCTTAAATGAATCTTCTTCTAAGTTCTTCCATTTTGCTTTCTTCGGACCACAACAGAGAACTTGTCAAACCCGACATCCACCTTCGATCCTTTGGGTTAGGAGTTAACAACACAAGAGCCAAGTGCACCCAAAAAAAATATGCTGATGACATGATTCTGTTCCTAGAACATGACTTACAAAAAGCGGTTAATATGAAATTAATTTTATGTCTTTTTGAGGAGCTTTCGGGACTTAAAATTAATTTTCATAAGAGTGAGATTTTTTGTTTTGGAAAGGCCAGGGATGAGGATGTCCAGTACATACAGATCTTTGGATGTGATGCTGGTTCATTTCCCTTTAGATAATTGGGTATTCCAATCCATTATAGGAAGCTTAAAAATTATGATTGGTATCCGGTGGAAAACCGATTTGAGAGCAAGTTGGGATGCTGGAAAGGGAAATTACTATCATATGGTGATAGGCTAGTCCTTATCAATTCAGTATTAACTAGCTTACCGATGTTTATGTTATCATTCCTACAAATACCTGTTGGGGTAAGGAAACGTTTGGATTTCTATAGATCAAGATTCTTTTGGCAGTCTGATAAAAAGAAAAAGAAATATAGACTTACGAAATGGAATATTGCATGTCGGCCTAAGGATCAAGGGGGTTTAGGTATTGAGGTTCTTGAAATCAAAAATAGATATTTAATGAGATAATGGCTTTTTAAACTTCTGAATGAGGACAAGATGTGGCAAGAATTGCTGCAAGCCAAATACCTAAGACAAAAGACTTTAGCTGAGGTACAGATTAAGCCTACTGATTCTCCCTTTTGGAAGGGTTTGATGGGGGTTAAGGAAGAACTTTTTTCTAGAGGTTTTTTTAAAGTGGGAAATGGGACGGGTACACGTTTCTGGGAAGATACTTGGTTAGGAAAAGTGTCTTTAGCTCAACAATATCCGTCTTTATATAATATTATTCATCACAAAAACATAACAGTAGCCCATGTGTTAGCCCAAACCCCTCTGAATATTAGTTTCCAGCGGGTGTTGAATGGTAACAAATGGATCTCTTGGTTACAATTGTGTCGCAAATTGATGACGGTAACTTTGAATGAAGTAAATGACCGATTTGTCTGGAATCTCACACCTACTGGTTTGTTTACGATCAAGTCTATGTATGAGGATATTATGAGTGGTCATACCCCTTTTTTACGAAAGTATATATGGAAGGTTAAAATTCCTCTTAAGATAAAGATATTCATGTGGTTCTTGAGTAATAAAGTTATGTTAACTAAAGATAATCTAGCCAAACGACACTGGAATGGGTGCACGAAATGTGTCTTCTGTGGAGAAAAGGAATCTATTCAACACCTATTGTTCGAGTGTCCTTTAGCTAAGCTTCTTTGGCGCACAGTGAATTTTACATATGATCTTCCACCTCCAACCAATAGTACTAATATATTTGGTAGTTGGTTGAATGGAGTAGATAGACAATCTAAGGCTTTTATCCGGATTGGGGCTTCTGCTTTATGTTGGTCTATATGAAGGGTCAAAAATGATATTATCTTTAACAAAAAACAATCTTTCCATTTTTGCAGGTTATCCATATGGTGTCCCATTGGGTACATCTTTGGGCTCTCGAGGGACAGCTGGATGCCATGGTTTCTGGATGCACACATCTCCAGATGGTCGCTCAGGATATCTGGTGCCAGGCTAGTTGGCGTCATACTAGGAGATTACTTTGATGACTACTTGGAGTAGTTTCATTACTCGAACCATTGACCCTCCACTCCTCGTGGAAAAGGTTCAACGCATCGAACAATTGGAGAGTGAGCTCAAAAAGGTAAAGGGCCAGGTAGATGTATCTAGCTCGAAGACAAAACAAGCAGCAGAACGCGAGAAATTCATACTAGACAAGGGCGAGCAAAGACATGAAATGTGAGTTTCACAAAGCCCCGAGTCCTTGCTTTTAAACCGATAATTAATTGGTTGTTTTGTGCAGGTACCCAGATAAATCCTGTAAATAAAGCCTAGCAACTTAGGAGTCGAATGAATGCTCTCTATGAAGCCTCGTCAGGGACAGCCAACTATTTGTAGACCGACGACATGCGAGGTCATGTTCTAGCAATGCTCCAACATCGGGCGTCTGAATTGGGAAAACAAATCGAGTTTTGCTGCTCTACCTTGGCGCTGGTGTATAACTTTATGTTTCCAAGGAACCCTCAGCCTCAAGGACTCCCTGCCTTGATGGAAAAATTCTAGAATGGTGAGGAGATTCACAAGGCCGTCAGAATCCAACCGGTTGCAAGTGCCAAGTTTGCTCTTTCTTGGGTACACATTCACCACCCGATGATTGATCTCGATGAGGTTTCACGGAGTCTTTCTGATCCTCCAGGTGGTGGACTTATTTCCATGGCTCCACATTATGCGGTTTCTTGAAGACCAGCTGTAACGATATAATCCACCATATGCTCGATCAGGACCAAGACTTCTTCATTATTTTCCCTGTGTAAGTATTGGGTTGAACCCAGGAAAGAACATGCACACGATGTAAAGTATTTGTAACTAAGTTGTGTCTATTGTGATACAAAGTACATCTTGTTTCTTTTTGTGATAACTCGTTGCGATGTTTCGCTTGACGTGAGACCTTTTTCGTTAGCTTGATGTCTTCCAGGTTGTATCAGCTACGCGGGTCAAAAAGTGTTTAAACGTTTACCGCACGGAGTCAATAACATATGATGATTATGAGTTAACAATATATGCAGCCCCCGAGTGTTGGGTTTGGTGTATATAGGTTAGTCAATGCAGCCCCCGAGTATCGGGTATAATGATAGTGAAGATAATTAAGAAAAGACTTAGTAGAGAGAACTTAGCTTTTATTGATGTCGGAGGTATATGTTTTGGATTTAAGAGACTGTCCGTAAGCCGATATTTGTAGCGTAGTTTGACTGAGGAGCCTGGCCGTAGGCCCTATTGAAAGTAAATATTTAATGTTAAATACTAGACGTAGAATCGACGCAACTGCGTGATGATCCACAAGTTGGTGACTGCGGCTCCACTCTTCTTGTCTTGGAGGCGATAGGCTCCTCTAGGAATCACCTTTGTGATGATGTAGGGTCCTTACCATGGCGACCGGTGGCCCTCTTGCTTGAGACGAAGGACCAGGTACCCCATGTTGAAGGACCTAGGATGAAGTCGAGGGCTGTGGTAATTGCGTAGGTTCTGCTGATACGTCGTTGATCTGGCGAGTGCAATGTCACTTGCTTCATCGAGTTCGTCAATGTCATCTTCGAGTGCTTTCGTAGAAGTAACTTCTTAGTACTCCATGACTCGAGGAGCCTCATGGGTTATCTCCACTGGAAGCACGGCCTTAGCGCCATGGACCAGGATGTAAGATGTTTCTTGAGTGGCAGCATTTGGAGTTGTTCGTAGGCTCCATAGGACCAAGTGTTGGAGATATGCCCAAGAGGCAATAATAAAATGGTTATTATAATATATTTTTGTGTTTATGATAATGTTTACATACCATGCTATAATTGTATTAACCGAAACATTGATACATGTGTGTTATGTGAACAACAAGGAGTCCCTAGTAAGCCTCTTGTATAACTAGCTTGTTGATTAATAGATGATCATGGTTTCGTGATCATGAACATTGGATGTTATTAATAACAAGGTTATGTCATTATATGAATGATGTAATGGACACACCCAATTAAGCGTAGCATAAGATCACGTCATTAAGTTATTTGCTATAAGCTTTCGATACATAGTTACCTAGTCCTTTCGACCATGAGATCATGTAAATCACTTATACCGGAAAGGTACTTTGATTACATCAAACGCCACTGCGTAAATGGGTGGTTATAAAGGTGGGATTAAGTATCCGGAAAGTATGAGTTGAGGCATATGGATCAACGGTGGGATTTGTCCATCCCGATGACGGATAGATATACTCCGGGCCCTCTCGGTGGAATGTCGTCTAATGTCTTGCAAGCGTATGAATAAGTTCATAAAAGACCACATACCACGGTACGAGTAAAGAGTACTTGTCGAGGAGACGAGGTTGAACAAGGTATAGAGTGATACCGATGATCAAACCTCGGACAAGTAAAATATCGCGTGACAAAGGGAATTGGTATCGTATGTGAATGGTTCATTCGATCACTAAAGTCATCGTTGAATATGTGGGATCCATTATGGATCTCCAAATCCCGCTATTGGTTATTGGTCGGAGTGAGTACTCAACCATGTCCGCATAGTTCGCGAACCGTAGGGTGACACACTTAAAGTTGGATGTTGAAATGGTAGAACTTGAATATGGAATGGAGTTCGAATATTTGTTCGGAGTCCCGGATGAGATCCCGGACATCACGAGGAGTTCCGGAATGGTCCGGAGAATAAGATTCATATATAGGAAGTCATTTTATAAGATTTAAAATGATCCGGAAGGTTCTATGGAAGGTTCTAGAAGGTTCTAGAAAAGTCCGGAAGAAACCACTAAGGAAGGGGGAGTCCCGGAGGGACTCCACCTCCCATGGCCGGCCAACCCTAAGGGGGAGGAGTCCCAAGTGGACTCCCCTAAGGGGGCCGGCCACCCCCCACATGGAAGGGGGGAATCCCACCCCAAGTGGGATTCCCACCTTGGGTAGGTTTCCCTATCACATGGAAGGTTTTGGGTTCGGGTCTTATTCGGAGACTTGTAGTCCAACACTTGGGGCTTCCACCTATATAATGAGGGGCCAAGGGGAGGGGGCCGGCCACCCCAAGACCACATGGTGGCCGCACCCCCTAGTGGCCGGCGCCCCCCTCTCCCAAACCTAGCGGCCCTCTCTCCTCCACCACATCCCGCACGCTTAGCGAAGCTCCGCCGGGTTTCTCCACCACCACCGACACCACGCCGTCGTGCTGTCGGATTCAAGAGGAGCTACTACTTCCGCTGCCCGCTGGAACGGGGAGGTGGACGTCGTCTTCATCAACAACCGAACGTGTGACCGAGTACGGAGGTGCTGCCCGTTCGTGGCGCCGTGATCAAGATCTTCTACGCGCTTTTGCAAGCGGCAAGTGAACGTCTACCGCAGCAACAAGAGCCTCATCTTGTAGGCTTTGGAATCTCTTCAAGGGTGAGACTCGATAATCCCCTCGTTGCTACCGTCTTCTAGATTGCATCTTGGCTTGGATTGTGTGTTCGCGGTAGGAAATTTTTTGTTTTCTATGCAACGAATCCCTACAGTGGTATCAGAGCCGTGTCTATGCATAGATGGTTGCACGAGTAGAACACAATTGTTTTGTGGGCGTTGATGCTTTGTTGTCTTTAGTTTGAGTACTTTGCATCTTTGTGGCATAGTGGGATGAAGCGGCTCGGGCTAACTTTACATGACCGCGTTCATGAGACTTGCTCCTCGTTCGACATGCAACTTGTATTGCATAAGAGGCTTTGCGGGTGTCTGTCTCTCCTACTATAGTGAAGATTCAATTTACTCTTATATTGACAACATTAGTATCACCGTTGTGGTTCATGTTCGTAGGTAGATTAGATCTCACTCGAAAACCCTAAACCACGTAAAATATGCAAACCAAATTAGAGACGTCTAACTTGTTTTTGCAGGGTTTGGTGATGTGATATGGCCATAATGTGATGATGAATATGTATGAGATGATCATTATTGTATTGTGGCAACCGGCAGGAGCCTTATGGTTGTCTTTAAATTTCATGTTAGTAGTATTTCAAAGTAGTTGTAATAGTTGCTACATGAGGTGAACAACCATGAAGACGGCGCCATGAACCTTGACGCTACGCCGACGATGATGGAGATCATGCCCGTTGATGATGGAGATCATGTCCGTGCTTTGGAGATGAAGATCGAAGGCGCAAAGACTAAAGGGCCATATCATATCACATATGAATTGCATGTGATGTCAATCCTTTATGCATCTTATTTTGCTTAGAACGCGATGGTAGCATTATAAGATGATCCCTCACATTAATATCAAGATAATAAAGTGTTCTCCCCTCGTATGCACCGTTGCACAGTTCGTCATTTCGAAGCATCTCGTGATGATCGGATGTGATAGACTCAACGTTCACATACAATGGGTGTAAGCCATGTTGCACACGCGGAATACTTGGGTTTGCTTGACGAGCCTAGCATGTACAGACATGGCCTCGGGACAACGGAAACCGAAAGGTTGAACACGAGTCATATGGATGATATGATCAACATGTTGATGTTCACCATTGAAGCTACATCATCTCACGTGATGATCGGTTTTGGTGTAGTGGATTTGGATCGTGTACCACTTAACAACTATGAGGGATGTTGTATTAAGTGGGAGTTCATTAGTAATTAGATTAAAACATGAACTAATTATCATGAACATAGTCTGAGTAGTATTTTGAATTAATTTTGTAGTATTGGCATCCGTTTTCTACAATGCGTTAGTCTTGTAATTGAGATAGAAATACTGTTAAGTCTGACAAGAAACTTTACGGACTGGTACCGTATTGTTAAAGAATCAAGAAATAGTTAAGTCCTATTGCAAACTTTTAGTAAACCTCACATTGTTGATTCAAAGAGCTATGGTTTCAATTAGTACCTAAAGTTATATTGTCTCCGTGAAACTTGAAGTTCAAATCTGTTTGAAAAGTAAGGAGCTGAAAATTTAGTTTTCGGAAATAATCAAGGTATGAGATATATGTGATATCTAAGACCTTATTGCAAGATGATAGAGTATAATTTGGTGAGACTACATAAACTCATAAGTTTTATGGGAATGTACGAAGGTTGAAGACGCAAGGCGTCCCAATCCTCCAACTATTGGGGCACTAACAATATTTGCATATCCATGAAGTAATCGTCCTTAGTATGCACCGTTGCTAAGACTCGTCGTATCGAAGCATCACGTGATGATCGGGTGTTATAGATTCTACGTGTGCATAGAACGGGTGCAAGCCAGATTTGCACATGCGAATACTGAGGTTAAACTTTACGAGCCTAGCATGTACAGACATGATCTCGGAAAGTCATCATGATATAATGGATAAAATTATGAGTGAAATTGTTCATCATATTACAAAGTTACTAATAGTGAAATCCGGAACACTTGTCATATGATGATCAACTTCAAAGTAAGAACCTCAAGGTTATTGGTATTTGACCAACAAACCTAGAAGTTAATGATGTTGAAGTGTTTTTCTGAATAATGAGGAAAGCTAAAAGAGAAACTACAAAAGATTATTGGCAAAAGAAAGAAAAGACTAGAAAGTCTAGCTCAGGTGTATATAAATGATATACATGTTATGGTTGTATTCCTAGTTAGGTCACACAATGAAATTCTTGGGTATTTGTACCAGATTGGTTGGTATGAGATGTCATACAATATAATGCAATACAAGAATATGATGGCCTAAGTGACTGATAAGGAATATGGTAATAATGCACGTCTGGAACATAATAAAGTGTTATTATGCTTGTCGTTGGCATTCTACCTAGCCCTTAGAATTTATAATAAAGAACTTAATAATTGTTATTTTGCTCGGTCAAATGAAAACAATGAGTTGTTCAAATTATGACATTACTCCACGTACGATGGATAAGTTATTATAAATCTTAATGGTGAAACACACATACATAACACTGACGCTAAAATGCCATAAGGAAAATGATTTGAATTCCACTTATTTGTGGAACCGCCATTTAGGTCATGTTAGAGAGGAACGCACGAAGAAACTCCATGCAAATGGATTTTTGGAGTCATTTGATTTTTGAATCGTTTGGCGCTTGCATATCTTTTCTAAAAGAGAATGACTAAAATACCGTTCATAGGCCAAGAGTTGAATGGGCAACTAACTTAGTGGAAACATACATGATGATGTATGTGGTTCACTGGGCATAGTTGTGTGCGGGAGATTCTTCTACTTCATGAAAACTTCCAACAATGAATTGAGTATATAAATGTGGATATATTCGATAAGGAAGAAGTTTGAAACTTTTGAATGGATTCAAATAAAATCCAGCATGAAGTGGAAATCATCGTAATAGAAAAGTCAAATATCTATGATTGAATCATGGTGGAAATATTTGAATTACGAGTTTTAGCGAACATCTAAGAGAGTTATGAAATTGTTCTACAACTCACGTTTCTTGGAGTATCATAGTGATGATGGAGTATCCGAGAGATGTATCCAAACATTGTTGGATTAATGATGAGATAAAATATTATGACGCCATTATATTTTTGTAGATTATGCTTTAGTGATTACCGCTTTTACACTAAATAGAGCATCATCATGATCCGTTGAAATGACATCATATGAGTTATGGCATGGGTATGAGCCCTGATAGTCTTTTCTTAAATTTGGTATGCATAACATAAGTAAATAAGTTTACAACCAAAATCGGATAAATGTCTTTGTTGGTTATCCTAGAAATTTGATTGGGAATTCTTCTCACGAGACAAAGACAAAAGTGTTTGTCAATGTTTATTATTTCCGAGAAATTGTTTCTAGCTAAGTATTTGAGTGGGAGGACAATAGAACTTGATAAGGTTTATGAACCTGAGCATAATGATCAGAGTAGCACAGCATCGGAAATTGGTTTCGGAAGCAGCCACGACGATCATGGCTTCCATGACTACAAAGTGTTTTAGCCATGGAGATCGAAGTATATATTGAACCTTGTAGGTATGGTTTACTTTGTGATCAAAATAAATGATTTGTGGACAAAGGATTGTTTTTGAACAATGATAAACCAACTACAAACAAAGAAGTTATGATGGGCCCTGACTCCGTTAAAATGGCTATACGCCATGAAATCCAAGATAGATGAATATTTTTTGAAAGTAAATGGATCTATAAAATTGATGGACTTGGATGGAATATCCTTGAAGAAGCTCGACTTGTCGAAAAGTAGTTTACGACAAAGTTCAAAGAATTGACTACGATAAGATTAGATCTTCCGTAGCGATTCTTATAGTCTATGTGGATTATTCTAGTAATCGCTACATATTTCTTTTATGAGATATGATAGTAGGATGGCAAAATACATTACTTAACATAAGTGTGTATTAAAGGTGTATACAAGATACAACCAAGAGTTTTGCTAGTCCGTGGAATACTAGATAGGTATACGAACTTCAATTGGATGAAGTAAGTATCGCGGAGTTGGAATCTTCACCGGATGAAATAATCAAAGAGTTATGATTTCATCAGAGACGATGAAGAGGCTTGCATTTGAAAGAAATTAAGTGGGAGCGCTGAGACATATTTGTAATACTTTATGTAGATGACATATCGTTGATTATAAATAATGTAATTATATAATTGATTAAAAAGGTTTCATTGAGAATTAAACTTCAATGAAAGGATATGGACTGAAAAAAATTTAGTGTCAAGATCTATGAAGATAGATTGAAACACATAAATAAGTTTAAATCAAAGTACATAGAATGGATATTGAAGTAGTTCAATATAGAAATATTAAGAAAATGTTCTTGTCATGTGAAGGTTTGACAAGACTTGAGTGTATCTGACACTCAATGAGTAAAAACACATGAGTGATTTTAGATCACGAATAATATGTACACAATCAGATGTCTTGTGCTCTAAAAGTGTTATGAGGATGTACCAGAATGATTCATGTGATGATCATTGAAAAACAGTAAGAATATTCTTGAGTACTTAAGAAGAACCAAGGATATATATATATAGTTTTGTATGGAGAAATGACAAACAAATCGCTGTAAGGTGTTGCACCGATATTTGTTTTGTCACATATAAAAATAAAAATTTCAATCTCAAATTATACTAAGTAGCACAATGAGCTAGAAGTTGTCTATGCTAGATTTAGAAGAGTTCTAAATATTGTGACGGATTCTACAAACGAAGGCAGAGTATGTCATTGTTTTGACAATGACTGAGGAAGTTAAATCAAGAGGTTCTTTGAGAACTTGGTATAGTTCCGATAGTGTCAGAACTTTGAAGCTATATTGTATGACAATATTAGTGACATATTTCAGACCGCGGAATTAAGGTTCCACCAGAAGACCAAACATATTTAATGCCGACTCATTTAGAAAATGAGTGATGCGTTGAGACGCAAATGAATTGCAAAATACATACGTTTCGAGCATGTCAGATCCGTTGACTAAAACTTCTCCCGTGAGCAAAACATGATAAAGCACCGGAAGGCCAAGGTGTTATATCTTTACATATGTAAACTAGATTATTGACTCCAGTGCAAGTGGGAGACTGTTGGAGATATGCCCAAGAGGCAATAATAAAATGGTTATTATAATATATCTTTGTGTTTATGATAATGTTTACATACCATGCTATAATTGTATTAACCGAAACATTGATACATGTGTGTTATGTGAACAACAAGGAGTCCCTAGTAAGCCTCTTGTATAACTAGCTTGTTGATTAATAGATGATCATGGTTTCGTGATCATGAACATTGGATGTTATTAATAACAAGGTTATGTCATTATATGAATGATGTAATGGACACACCCAATTAAGCGTAGCATAAGATCACGTCATTAAGTTATTTGCTATAAGCTTTCGATACATAGTTACCTAGTCCTTTCGACCATGAGATCATGTAAATCACTTATACCGGAAAGGTACTTTGATTACATCAAACGCCACTGCGTAAATGGGTAGTTATAAAGGTGGGATTAAGTATCCGGAAAGTATGAGTTGAGGCATATGGATCAACAGTGGGATTTGTCCATCCCGATGACGGATAGATATACTCTGGGCCCTCTCGGTGGAATGTCGTCTAATGTCTTGCAAGCGTATGAATAAGTTCATAAGAGACCACATACCACGGTACGAGTAAAGAGTACTTGTCAGGAGACGAGGTTGAACAAGGTATAGAGTGATACCGATGATCAAACCTCGGACAAGTAAAATATCGCGTGACAAAGGGAATTGGTATCGTATGTGAATGGTTCATTCGATCACTAAAGTCATCGCTGAATATGTGGGAGCCATTATGGATCTCCAGATCCCGCTATTGGTTATTGGTCGGAGTGAGTACTCAACCATGTCCGCATAGTTCGCGAACCGTAGGGTGACACACTTAAAGTTGGATGTTGAAATGGTAGAACTTGAATATGGAATGGAGTTCGAATATTTGTTCGGAGTCCCGGATGAGATCCCGGACATCACGAGGAGTTCCGGAATGGTCCGGAGAATAAGATTCATATATAGGAAGTCATTTTATAAGATTTAAAATGATCCGGAAGGTTCTATGAAAGGTTCTAGAAGGTTCTAGAAAAGTCCGGAAGAAACCACTAAGGAAGGCGGAGTCCCGGAGGGACTCCACCTCCCATGGCCGGCCAACCCTAAGGGGAGGAGTCCCAAGTGGACTCCCCTAAGGGGGCCGGCCACCCCCACATGGAAGGGGGAATCCCACCCCAAGTGGGATTCCCACCTTGGGTAGGTTTCCCTATCACATGGAAGGTTTTGGGTTCGGGTCTTATTCGGAGACTTGTAGTCCAACACTTGGGGCTTCCACCTATATAATGAGGGGCCAAGGGGAGGGGGCCGGCCACCCCAAGACCACAAGGTGGCCGCACCCCCTAGTGGCCGGCGCCCCCTCTCCCAAACCCTAGCGGCCCTCTCTCCTCCACCACATCCCGCACGCTTAGCGAAGCTCCGCCGGGTTTCTCCACCACCACCGACACCACGCCGTCGTGCTGTCGGATTCAAGAAGGAGCTACTACTTCCGCTGCCCGCTGGAACGGGGAGGTGGACGTCGTCTTCATCAACAACCGAACGTGTGACCGAGTACGGAGGTGCTGCCCGTTCGTGGCGCCGTGATCAAGATCTTCTACGCGCTTTTGCAAGCGGCAAGTGACGTCTACCGCAGCAACAAGAGCCTCATATTGTAGGCTTTGGAATCTCTTCAAGGGTGAGACTCGATAATCCCTTTGTTGCTACCGTCTTCTAGATTGCATCTTGGCTTGGATTGTGTGTTCGCGGTAGGAAAATTTTTGTTTTCTATGCAACGAATCCCTACACCAAGGGTATAGAACTCATCTACCCAAGCTCCATTTGCCCTTTCGAGTGGTGCCTATATCCTTTTCTAGATGCCATTGTAGATGAATCCATTGGCTTTCTTCACCTGGCCATTGGTCTACGGGTGGGCAACTGATGCAAAGTTTAATTGTATACCCAACTCTTTGCAGTAGTCCTAGAATTCTCTTGATGTGAAACTAGAACCATTGTCCGTGATGATGATGTTTCGTACTCCGAAGCATAAAACTATTAATTTCGTGAAGTTTATTTATGATGTAGCATCTTGGATGATGAAGGGAATTGCCTCGATCCACTTGGTGCATTTGTTGAGTGCGACGAGCAGATAGACGTGTCCACCTCGTGATGATTTGTGCAGCTTACCCACCATGTCCAGTCCCCATTGGGAAAAGGGCTAAGCCAAAGGTGTGGGATCCAACTCCGTCACGGGTGCGGTGAAGTTTGTTAGCGAATCCCTCGCACGCATCACATGTGCATACAATATCTTTGGTGTCATGTATAGCCGTGAGCCAATATAATATTGCTATAAAAGCCTTAATTAGCCGCAATCGCTCGACTACTTGTGTGGTGCCCACAAATTTCTTGGTGGATTTCTTTGAGGGTGGTGTTTCCTTCTTTGTGCTTGATGGAGAACACGCGAGATACTTCACTTGTAGAGTTCGCCTTTTATTGCTCTGAAATATTTGGAACATGAATAGATCCACCGAGTTTCGACTGGGTCCTCTAGGAGTTTCTTGTTTATCAGTTATGCCAAGTACGGTTGCATCCACTGTGGGATCAATCATCATGACCTTGTCAGGTTCTTCTTCGTCTTCCAGTGCTGGTGATGGATGTTCAGTGGTTGACGCAGCCCCTGAATCTTCTTGCGGCTTATCCCCCTTGTGTACTTTCGACTTCGTGGTGTCATCTGGCTTCTTGACCTTCATGGAGCACTTGCCGATGTCCTCCCAAAATACTCTGGGTGGTATTGAGAGGAACTGGTACCCGATGTAAGCGAGAGTATTGGCTTCTTCGTTTCTTCCTTTGCTAATATGTCAGACCTCGCAACTGTTGAAGCTTCCTTCCATTACGTTAAACATGTCGCGATATGCGGCCATGCTGTCACTATGGCATCACATTTGTTCATCACCTGTTGTGTGACAAGATTTGAGTCCCCGAAAATCTTGAGGCGAGAACAGTAGGAGCCTTCCTACTGTTAAAATTTCAAAAAGAAAATCTTAAGGCAAGTTGCACCGCAGGTTTTGGCCATACAAATGGCGTGCAACAAGGCCTCATACTCGGCTTCATTATTGGATGCATTTGGAAAACTCATCTGCGACACATAGAGCATCATGTCTCCTTGTGGTGACATGCATACAACACCGTCTCATGCTCCTTTGACCATTTTGGACCTGTCGAAGTACATGGTCCAGGCACTCGATAAATCTAGAGGACCCGTACTTTGGAGTTCCATCCACTAGATCTGCTGTGAAGTCATGTAGTACCCACGAATTTATAGCTTTTCGCTTCTCATATATGATTTCCCGAGGAGAAAGTTCGATTTCTCAGAGGGAGACACGCTCTTTGCTTTAGGGTTATTCAGGATGTTGGACAGGGGAGCCTCATTGACCACTACGATCGGTTGCTCCAAAAAGTAGTGGCGTAATAGATGCATGTAAAATGTATACATGAATTTTGTCCTTTATCATATTGAATTCCCACATATCTGCAACATATATGATATTAATACCATGTTTTACATTGATTTATGGGGATTTACCAATGATCCTCTTTATTTGGTTTATAACTCTACAAAACATGAATTCTCTATTTTGTGTATTTTTCACTTCCAGAGACCTATACATAGTCAAATGGATCTGGGATTTTTGGAGCGTCACTTTTCATCGGGAGAAGCACGCTGGAGCTTTGGAGGAGGCCTGGATGGGCCTGAGGCCCAAAAGAGCACAGGTGGCGTGCCCAAACATATAGGGCGCGCCACCCATACTCTTTCGGCCGTCGATCGTTCAATCGACCTGATTCTTTCGCCCATCGACGTATTTTGACCTAAAAATAACTATATATATGGCCCCGAAAAGTTCTCGGGAGGAGAGCGCCGCAAAAAATAGAAACACGAAAACAGGCTGCAATAGAGAAAATTGGAGGGGGAAACTCCGCCGAGATCACCGGAGGAGGAATCTGCACCTTCTCCAACATCTTCATCATCATCACCATGATCAAGGGAGAGTAGTCCACCTCTGGACTACGGGTTTTTGGCAATAGCTTGATCTATTTCGCTCATGTTCTTCATAGTTCTTAGTGCCATATGAGCTGCCTCACATGATTATGGCCATATTTGTAATACATATGTCGTGGATCCTTATTCTATGATATTGTGCTATGAGATCTGATCGTATTATGTGTAAGATGTATTGATAGATGCATATTATTATAACACCCCTCCTTGTAAGAAGGGTGTTACCACAACCACAACAAAGCTTAACTTGCTAGTGGAAGATTCCAGCAGCACCTCCCCTGTACTGTCGGACATCCACGACATGCAATAGAAATAACCATAATATATTTATAAGAGTACCACAAGCAGAAGCATAAACAAGCTCATACAACACATATGGAGCTAGATGGTGAAGTCTCACCCCGCTATGCCACAAGAAAACAACCTTACTAGTAACAACCACAAACCAAACAAGGTTTATACTTTATACACAACAAGCAAACCTAGCGATCATGAACCATAAGCCAAAGCATGTGAGTTGCCATGATAAAGCTAGGTGAAAGCAAGGGCCGTGTAGTTTGTGTGTGCACATCCGTGGAAGCTACGCGTTTCCAACCACTTGCAAACCATCACTAAGTTGTACCTGAAACAAAACCACGAGGGGTGAGTCACAAGACTCAACAAGTACACAACATAAGCATGGTCAATATTGGAAAGTAAGAACATGAATATCTACCATCTCTGAACATGTGAAAGTAATGCTTGAACTTTCCATGCTTGGAGTGAAATAGGTATGTGTCGTTGCCTATTCGACGGTGCCTCGGAGGAGGGATCCTCACGAGGGGGAGAAGAAGTAGGGGCCATAGGGCGGAGTGCACACGGGACGGTGGTACGCGATTTACCCAGCTTCGGAACACCTGCACGATGACAGGGCCTACTGCTGCTTGTCTGGAATTATCTGGGCGCTTTCGCGTTGTTACAATGAGTTGTGGTTGTGCCTCCAGGGCTCCCGGGATCCGACTTATAAAGGCGCACGGATCTAGGGTTTACATGGAGAGTCCTAGCCGGATTACAGGTTGCCTAACTACGGTACAATATCTTGCCGTGTACGTCAAGGATCCGCCTTCCTATCTACGTCGTACTGGATCCGGGTTCCATATGGGCCTCCACGGATCCGGCTTCCTCCGAAGGTCGGTTGGGATCCGGCTTCCCTATCCTGGGCTGGACTTCATCCTTCAGGATCAACAGCAACTGGGCCGCCCAATGGGCCACATGCCACATCACCATCTATGGGCCACCCGGGCTTGCCGGATCTAGGCACTGTCGATGGTACACCCATGAAGTATACCCACAACAGTAGCCCCCAGAGTTCTCCGAGTTTCACCTCTTGTTTCCGCCTTGCTAATGCTTCATGATTTCCGGCAATTTCGGTAACGCGGAGAAACTTGAAGAACTCCAACTTCACATTTTCTGCTTTCCCAACTCTTGGTCGGAAAATACCCCATCCTGCGGGACTTCATCCATTGACAGCATACGGCATGTCTCCGGGTTACTCCCCTGCTGCGGACAAGAGTTTGCTTATCTTCACGCTGCAACCCGGAACCTTAAAAGGCCCAAACGGTTCCGCCAATCCTAGCGCCATTTTCGCGTGATTTGAGCGGTAACTTATCCTTAGCCGTTTTTACCGCTTATGGTTTTCGACACGTGTCGCTCATACAACGGTGCGACGCTTGCGTTCCGACCACAGGATGCGGAGCACGAATCTCCTCCTTCGGCCTATAAATATCCGCCGTTCAACCCTAATCACTCCATTCGCCCCCTTTTCACCTCCCAGCGCAGCGCCGCCTCCGAGCTCCTCCTCCGCCGCACCGGAGTTCGCCGGAAGTTCGCCGGAGTCGTTTCGCCGCCGTGCAGTGTTCATCGTGTTCTTAACTTCAGCGAGCCACCGCAGCGAAACCTCACCGCCGGCGACTCCGACCACCGTGGCAGCCATTCTGGTAAGCTCTCAAGCTTCGTCTTCGCACCGTAGTTGGTAGGGATGAACTAAGATTTCAACATTGGATCCGACTAAGTTAGTTTTTCCGCCACTGTTTCCTCTTCAGATGTCTTCTTCGACTCCGCCTCCAACCTCCGAGCCGATCATGGCAACCCCCATCTCTTCCGCCCCTCCCCCCTTTGTCCCAGTTCAGCTGGAACCCTCCAAGGATTCCGGCAAGAACATCGAAGGAACGTCTGCTATCCCGGAGAAAACCGCCGAACCAGAGCAGACAGAAAAGAAGGCGGAAGAAGCAGCCGCCAAAAAATCTAAGGCTCGCCAGCGAGACAGCGAAGCCAAGGGGAAGTGGTGGCCCTGCACCACCACAGAAACTGAGCTCAACAACCTCGAGGCGGAGGGCTTCCTAAGACCCGGGTCCTGGCGGACACTTCCGGGTGCTCTAGCTCCAGCTCCCGAAGCCGGAGAGATGGTGGTGACCAAGGCGCTTGTGGAGCGCGGCTTCTCATTTCCGCCAAGCGATTTCTTCTCGGAAATCTTGAAGGCGTATGGGCTCCATCCCCACAACATATCCCCAAACAACGTCCTGGCCATCAGCAATCATGTCACTCTATGTGAAGGCCACCTCCGGGTACCCCCAGAACTTTCTCTTTTTCAGTACTACTTCTCCGTCAAAAAGGAGAAGATTCCTCAAACCTCCGAGTTGGCCACTTGTGGGTCAATTACATTCATGCTCCGCCCCGGCCGCGTCTATCCTCCCACCGATCGCCACGAATCCGCGAGATATTGGTCCGGTGGCTTCTTCTACTTGAAGGATGTTTCCGACCCGGCGAGCGAGAGGATGCTGCCGCCCTTCAAGAATAGCCCCGCCAGCGAGACTCCGGCCTGGACACAATGTCATCACCTCTCCGAGTCACCTCTGCTAACTCGAGCAGTTAGGCGGATCTGCAAACTGACGGAAGATGGTCTGTCAGGGAAGGACCTAACAATGTCCTGGTTCACCAAGCGGATCCAACCACTTCAACGTCGGGACCACCTGATGTTCCAGTACACGGGGCGCGACGATCCTATGCGTGCCTCTAAGGACAACCTTTCCGCTGACACCATCGACAAGCGGATCCGACTTCTTATCAAGATTCCGCGTGATCTTCGGATTCACGTGTGTAACAAGGACATCCACACCAACGGCTCCGGGACTGCGGTACGTTGCCTTGACCCAACTGTCGATTCCTTTCTAATCTGAATTTTGTCTAAGTGTTGGCTGGGTAACGTAGCTCGAAGCCCTTGAGGAGGGCGAACTCGGAACTCTCATCCGGGTCCCTCACGCGGGAAATACCGACCCGGAAGTCGCATCGGACGCGGAAGCTCCCGAGGCTCCGCGCCCCTCCAAAAGAAAGAGGGTTGCTCCCTCCAGCCCCACAGCCAAACGCACCCGCGAAGTGCTTAGCACCGCGGCTACCCGCAAGGCGGAGGCGGAGAAGAAGCGCCTCAAGCTCATCGACACCAGCAACCGAGCCCAACCTGACATGCACCATTTTTTCAAACCATCCGGGTAAGTGCTTGGCTTCCGCCTTAAAACTCCTCTGTCACCATGAATCAGCATGTGCTTAACTATTATGCCTTTCTTATTACGCAACAGAAGCTCCGGAAGCCAGCCCCCCAAGATCCCCAAGAAGAGAACGAAGCCATCTCCAGCTTCCATGCCAGTCACACCGGAAGTTGAGGTTCCGCCCAAAGCCTCTTCTACCGCCAAGCCGGATCCTAAGGACGTCATCAACCTCGATGACCTCCCTGAAGAACCAACCGCCGAGACCGGCCACGGCGAATCCGTCAAGGGTGCATCCTCATCTGCACCTCCGCCTGAGCAACCAAACGTCACCTCCGCTGAAGCTCCGACTGAGGAGGTTGAGAAAAAGTTACTGCTAAGTCGTGCCACCGGCACGCCCCAGACTCATCCCCACCTCTTTCCGACTTTGCAAAAGGTCCCCCTCTCACAGCGCCATGCGGAGGTCTCCGCCATGATGGACAAAGTGTGGGGGCCTGCGAACACGGAAATGCAAGAGTTGTCTGATCTCGAAGACTCCCTCAAGATCTTCTTCACTCAGCACAAGAACGTGCGCCAGGTAACTCTAGCCCCCAAGCATTGGGTTGGACATTTTTCCAAGTAATATGTTTGAACCGATGCTTTTTAGATGTGCATTTTAGCGGGAATTTAAAATTTTCTCAATCCAAGAATTTAAACTCCTCGCCAGCCCCCAGAATTTTGAATTTCCGGCTAACATCTGCCTGCTTCTCAGAACACGCGGAAGCTGCACGAAGACCTGCGCGTCCATGTGCTGGAGCAAATGACAGAAATAGAAGGGCTGCGCCAGAATGCCGAAAATAGCCAAAAGGCTATATCGCTCTTGGAGACCCGCCTGAATGGTAAGAACTCCGGGTTGGATTCGAATCGTTTCATGAACAATCATGATGCATAACTTGTGTGATTTTCCGCCTACAGAAGAGATTGCCAAGCGCCCCTCCATTGATGCCTTGTCCGCCAAGGTCCAAGTGCTCGAGGCGGAGAACGAATCCCTCAAGAACTTCCTGAAGGAATCCTTCGAGAAGGAGACTTTGGAGAAGAAGGAGCTCTTGGAGAAGCACACACGCGACATGGCGGAACTTGCGGACAAACTCAAGAAGAGCCAGCAAAGGGTATCAACCTTAGCGGCTAAAAATAAAAGTCAAGAGGCGGAGGCGGAGGCGATCGACAAAATGATCTTCCGTAGGAACCTTTCCTGTTTAATTCCGACTTCCTCATATTTTGCTATGTCCGCGAAAGAACTGATCATCATTTTCGCAGCGAGTCTTGGCTTTGAATGGACCAAGGATTCAACCCTCAAGAGGACGGAAGCATATGATGAAGCGCGGAGTTCAATCGACGACCTCTTTGAAGCATGTCGCAGAGTCACCAAGTCACTATCCTTGAAGAGGGCCAAGACCATGGTAATCGACACCATGTCTAAGCTCATGAGGCAGGTGCCGGAGCTCATCAAGGATTGGCAAGAATCTTCTGCTCGCGGAGTCGCGTCCCTCGTTGGCCAGCTGCAAAGCGCACTTCCCAACCATGAGGTTTGCGGATGTTGCGCGCGATACTCCCAAGGGCACCAACATGAGAGCCATTCTCGCGGAGACCCAAGGGTTCGATCGACTCTTTGTTGGACGAGTTAACCACTCGTTCTGGTACAACAAATACGATCTCCCAAGGGCTTCTCTGACGCGGAAGACGAAGAGGAGGGTGCTGAGGAGGGCGACGCGGAAGGCTCCGGATCGAGCGCTGATCAAGTCGAGGAAGGCTCCGATGACAACTCCGGCATTGGCTCCGGCATTGGCTCCGGCGACGGCTCCGCCTACATAGCTTCTGAGGAGGAACAATCCTCCGAGTGAAAACCTGTGAAACAATCAAACTGATGTATCATTTTGGCCCCGGAGTGGGTTTGTAAGATAACTTAAATTCTTAAGTAGCTAGGGACGAAACATTTATGCATGGGCGGAAAATACTTATGCTGCTATCCGTTTGAATGTTATTTGCATGTTTTGTTTTGTTTGAAAGCAAGTGCTGGTTTCATATTTTCCGGCTTGCTCATTTGACCTTCCACGAGTCGGAAGACCGTTAGCCAGAAACGCTAGCCAGCGGCGACGAAGCCCAATGGCGTCCGTCAATAACCGCGGAAACAAGCCCCCATCGTAGGTGCCGGAAATAGCTACCAGGAATACATGAGTTTGCAACAGAAAATATTTCCGCCAGAAAACTTAAGCTTACGTCCAAAAGAGGACGATTTTGAAAATCACAACTTTCATACACGCCTAGGCGAAAATATCCAGCTCTGCGGTTTTAGTCGGAAAACGTACATGATCTAAAAATGAATAAGTAAAAGAGGTAAAAGACTCAAAGAGTGAACCAGAAGCTTTATTTCATTGATCATGCATAACTATTACAAGGTATGTAATTCTAAAATTTTGCTAAGTGTGGAAAGGACGTAGCTGTGCAATGTTCCAGGGATGTTCTGTTTCGTCGTATATGTCATCCGGATCCTCTCGCTTGCGTTTCCGGTACCAGTTAGCAGGTCTGTCTTTTAGCTCCCGGAAATCGACAAGGTAGTACGATCCATTGTGGAGCACTTTGCTAACGACAAAGGGTCCTTCCCATGGAGATTGCAGCTTATGGTCTTTCACCTGACGAAGGCGGAGGACCAAGTCTCCGGCCGTGAATGAGCGATTCCGAACTCGACGGCTATGATAGCGTCGGAGTTTCTGCTGGTATATGGTGGAGCGTTGGTCAGCTAAATTCCGAGCTTCTTCTATCAGGTCCACAGATAGCTGTCTGGCCTCGTCATCAGTTTCTTCATTGTAGGCGGAGACTCGCGGTGAATCATGGATGATGTCGGAGGGGAGCACGACTTCGGATCTGTATACCAGGAAGAACAGAGTAAATCCGGTTGACCTGTTAGGGGTAGTTCGTAAACTCCACAAGACAGAATCTAACTCATCAGCCCAAGCCCTAGCTGCGCGCCGTAGCGGTTCTTCAAGGCGTGGCTTAATCCCTGATAATATGAGACCGTTAGCCCTTTCAACCTGACCATTGGATTGTGGATGAGCCACAGAAGCGAGGTCAAGCCGTATTCCTACGTCCTCACAATAATCCTTTAGTTCTCCTTGTGCGAAGTTTGTGCCATTATCTGTGATTATGCTGTGTGGTATGCCGTATCTCATAACGAGGCTGCAGACGAATTTTAGTGCCGTAGCACCGTCGGCTTTTCTCACTGGATTTGCCTCGATCCACTTACTGAACTTGTCAACAGCGACCAGGAGGTACTCAAAACCTCCAGGAGATGATTTCTTTAGTTTACCAACCATATCGAGCCCCCAGACCGCAAATGGCCAGGTGATAGGGATGGTCTTCAGCTCTTGAGCTGGAGCGTTTGGTTGAGTAGCGTAGTACTAGCAACCTCGGCAGGTCTTCACCAGCTTGTCAGCATCTTCTTTAGCTGTGAGCCAGTAAAACCCAAGCCGAAAGGCTTTTGCAACGAGTGACCTGGGGGCGGCATGATGCCCGCAATCCCCTGCGTGGATCTGTCTGAGGATTTCAATGCCATCTTGTGAGGAGACGCATTTGAGAAATACTCCTGTTGCGCTTCGTTTATAGAGCTGTCTGTTAACGATTGTGTAGGATCTTGCTCGTCTGATGATCTGGCGTGCAAGGACCTCGTCCTCTGGCAACTTTTGATCAATGAGGTAGTCCAGGAAAGGCTGTGTCCAGGCCAGAGTGATGACCATCACTTCTCTAGCCGGAGATACTGCCACATCTGGGTTTTCCGGGTTAGCGCCCTTCACCGAGGGTATCCGTAAATGCTCCAGGAAAATACCAGGCGGAATTGGTTTCCTGTCGGATCCGAGCTTGGATAGCATATCTGCCGCTGTGTTGTTGTCTCTCCTGACGTACTTGACTTCGTATCCGAGGAAGCATTTTGCGATCTCGTCAACTTCGTCTCTGTAAGCCGCCATGACGGAGTTTCTGGCGTTCCAGGTTCTGGCTACTTGCTGTGCCACCAGGTCGGAATCTCCGCAGCAAATAATGTGCTTGATCCCTATCTCCTTAGCGATGCGCAGTCCGTGTAGTATAGCCTCGTATTCCGTCATGTTGTTTGTAGCTTCGAAGTGGATCTGCAGAACGTACTGCAGTTCTTCTCCGGTAGGGGACTTCAGGGTGACTCCGGCTCCCGAGCCTTGATGCTGCTTGGATCCATCGAAGTGTATAACCCATGTCTCTGGTTCCGGCTCCAGATTTATATCCGGAGCTTCTGTCCAATATGCGACAAAATCTGCCAAGATCTGGGACTTGATCGCAGTCCTGGCTTTGTAGTTGATGTCGAAGGAGGATAATTCAATGCCCCATTTTGTTGTGCCCCCTGTTGCATCAGCGTTATTGAGAATCGTTGACAGCGGAGCTTTGCTCACGACTGTTACTGGATGTTCGTGGAAGTAGTGTCTCAGCTTCCTGCTACCTAAGAACACTCCATAGGCTAGCTTTTGAAAGTGAGGATATCTTTGTTTGGATTCCGTAAGCACTTCGCTAATGTAGTAGACTGGCCTTTGGACTCCATACTCGTGTCCTTCTTCCTGTCGCTCCACCACGATGACGAGGCTGATGACTCTGTTAGTAGCTGCCAGGTAAAGGAGCATAGGCTCTGACTCTTCTGGCGCTGCTAGGATAGGTGGGGAGGTGAGTATTTCCTTCAACCCTTGGAGTGCTGCATCGTCCCAGACAAATTTGTCTGTCTTCTTCAATAGCTTGTACAGGGGTAACGCCTTCTCGCCAAGACGGCTAGCAAACCTGTTGATTGCTGCAACACAACCAGTTAGTCGTTGCACATCTTTGAGACAAGTTGGCCTTTTGATGCACAGGATTGCCTTGATTTTCTCCGGGTTAACTTCAATGCCCCTGTTAGAGACAATGAAGCCAAGGAGTTTTCCGGCTGGAACGCCAAAGACGCACTTCAGCGGATTCAACATCATCTTGTACCGTCGGAGATTCTCAAAGGTTTCTGTGAGATCGCTGATCAAGTCGGATCCTTTCCGGGTCATGACCGCGATGTCGTCGACGTAGGCGTGTACGTTCCGGCCAATTTGGTCCTTCGAGCACCGCTGCATCGTACGTTGGTAGGTGGCACCTGCGTTTTTCAAACCAAAAGGCATGGTAACATAGCAGTAAGTGCCAAACGGGGTGATGAACGAGGTCGCCTTTTCGTCGGACTTCTTCATCCGGATCTGGTGATACCCGAAATATGCGTCAGGAAAACACAGAAGTTCCGCCCCTGCCGTTGAATCAATGACTTGGTCAATGCGCGGCAGGGGAAATGGATCCTTCGGACAATGCTTATTCAAGCCGGAGTAATCGATGCACATTCTTAGTATTTCAGAATTCTTTTTGGGTACAAGGACGGGGTTTGCGACCCAACCAGTATGGATAACTTCTACTACAAAACCTGCCTCTAGTAACTTTGCTAATTCCATTCCTATGGCGCGGCGCTTCTTATCTCCAAAGCGTCGCATAGCTTGCTTCACCGGTTTAGCCCCGGGTTTATGTTGAGGTAGTGCTCGGCGAGTTCCCTTGGTACTCCGGACATGTCAGAAGGCTGCCATGCGAAGATGTCCATGTTAGCGCGGAGGAACTCGACGAGCGCGTCTTCCTATTTTGGGTCCATGTTGGCTCCGACCGAGACCTGCTTGGTAGCATCGTCTTCCTTGAAGTTGATCTTCTTGGTCTCTATCGCGGCCTTGAAGGAATTTTTCTGTTCGGAGATCTGTTTCTTGGTGGTCTGCATCTTTGTCGGATCCACCGCGGCTTTGTAGCCTTTCAGCTCCTCTCCAGATATCACAGACTCTGCGAAGGCGGCTTCGCCCAACTCGCACTCATGAGCCTTTTTGTAGTCTCCGGATACGGTAATCATACCATTGGGACCCGGAATCTTGAGCTTGTTGTAGATGTAGCACGCTCTTGCATGGAACTTGTGGTATGTGGGCCTGCCGAAGATGATGTGGTAGGAGCTCTTGAAGGGCACGACCTCAAACGTGATCATCTCTTCGCGGAAATTATTAATATCGCCGAAGGCCACGGGAAGTCTGATGCTGCCGAGGGAATTCGCCTTTTTACTCGGAACCACACCATGAAATTCAGTGGTGCTATGTTTGAGCTGTTCCTTGGTGAGGTTCATCCGCTCCTGAGTCTCCAGGTAAATGATGTTCAAGCTGGCTCCGCCATCCATGAGGCACTTGGAGAAGTCATAGCCGTCGATGCGGGGACTTACAACCAAGGCGTAGCACTCTTTTGGCACGATGGTAGGATGATCCTGCCTATCAAACGTGCACGGAATTTCCGACCACCTGACATACTGCGGCACAGCCGGAACTGTGGCGTTCAGGATCCGGAAAGCTGACTTGCTTGCGCGGACTGTTGGAGTTCCGAGGAAGGTGTGGTACGCGCCTACACTCTTTTTGCCAAAGGGGTTGGTTTTACCTGCGGATCCGTCTTTGAGGTCCGGCGAAGCATCGTCCTCATCCATTGCCTCGGAACTGTCTTCCTCTTTGTCCTTGTTCTTGCCCTTGCCTCCTTTGCCGCGTGGGCGGTGCTTCCGGGCTCGCTTGTATCCTGCTTCCGGGTCGTTTTTCAGATCATTGACCCACTTGCAGTTGCGGTTAGTGTGAGTGGACTTCCCCGTAGCCGGATCCAGATGGGCCAGACAAGGCATGTCTCTGTACTGTTCGTAGGTTTGGGGGGCGCGGGTTCCGGCAGCGGTGACTTCATCACCACGCTGCTGGCCCCTGCCGGCTCCGCCTCCGCGGCCGCGGCCTCTTCCGCCTCCTTGACCTCCGCGTTGAAAATCCATGGCGACCATCTCGGATCCGCCACTCTTCTGGTCATCAGGTGGATTCTTCCGCTTAGTGCCGCTGGTGTTACCGTTATCACGGTTCTTCTTTTGCTGATGCAGGGGAATTGCTGTAGCTGTGAGATCTCCGCCTGCGTCACCATCGGCGGCAGTGTGATCGCTGGCAATGGAGATCATGTCATCCAAAGTCAGTTTGTTTGCATTAGCCAAGCAAGTGAGCTTGTGCCGCAGCAATCCTCCCCTCTGCAGTCCACCTATAAAGGCGTGCATAGCCGTTGTGTGATCGACATTTTCACACTCGTTCCTTGTTGCTAGCCATCGGGTGAGGAAGTTCCTTGATGTTTCACCCTTCTTCTGGATACAGGCCTGTAGATCGCTTGTTGTGGCAGGTCTTTTGTAGGTGCCCCTGAAGTGTTTTTCGAAGGCGTTCTTCAGGTCGAACCAGCAAAAGATGGAGTTCTTCTCGAGGTCCCTGAGCCAGATCCGGGCTGGACCTACAAGGTACAGCTGAAGCATGCGGCAGGCGATGTTAGGGGTTCCTCCGGCGAAGGTCACTGCATTGTAGTAATCTTCGATCCAGGTATCCGGCCTTTCGGTGCCATCATAGTTCTTCAAGTTTCCGGGTAGCTTGAGGTTCATCCTTGGCTTTGGTTCCTCCCGGATCATCCTGCCAAAGCACTTTGGGCCGATGTAGTCAGTTTTGTATTCATTGAGACGTTCCCGTGCGTCGCGTGGGCCGTTGCGAGGGGTTTTTGAACGTGAGCGAGATCTTCGGCCACCGCCTCCGCCTCCACCTCCGCCTCCTCCACTTGGTGGTGGGGAAGGAGACCTGTGAGGGGGTGATGTCTACGGGTGCTTCTATTCTTGTAGACAGTGTTGGGCCTCCAAGAGCAGAGGTTTGTAGAACAGCAGCAAGTTTCCCTTAAGTGGATCACCCAAGGTTTATCGAACTCGGGGAGGAAGAGGTCAAAGATATCCCTCTCAAGCAACCCCGCAATCACGATACAAGAAGTCTCTTGTGTCCCCAACACACCTAATACACTTGTCAGATGTATAGGTGCACTAGTTCGGCGAAGAGATAGTGAAATACAAGTGGTATGAATGTATATGAGTGGTAATAGCAATCTGAATAAAATATGGCAGCGAGTAAACATGCAACAGAATAGTAAATAAACGGAGATTCGATGTTTCGAAACAAGGCCTAGGGATCATACTTTCACTAGTGGACACTCTCAACATTGATCACATAATAAAACCACTCTACACTCTCTTGTTGGATGATGAACACCACTAATTGTGTAGGGCTACAAGAGCACCTCAATGCCGGAGTTAACAAGCTCCACAACATTCGATATTCATATTTAAATAACCTTAGAGTGCATGATAGATCATTGCAATTACACCAAGTACTAACATAGCATGCACACCTGTCACCATCACACTATGAAGGAGGAATAGATCACATCAATACTATCATAGCAATAATTAACTTCATAATCTACAAGAGATTACAATCATAACCTACGCCAAGTACTACATGATGCACACACCGTCACCATTACACCATGGAGGAGGAATAGACTACTTTAATAACATCACTAGAGTAACACATAGATGAATAGTGATACAAAACTCATATGAATCTCAATCATGTAAGGCAGCTCATGAGATCATTGTATTGAAGTACATAGGAGAGAGATTAACCACATAGCTACCGGTACATCCCTTAGCCTCGATGGAGAACTACTCCCTCCTCATGGGAGACAGCAGCGGTGATGAAGATGGCGGTGGTGTCGATGGAGATACCTTCCGGGGGCACTTCCCCGTCATGGCGGCGTGCCGGAACAGAGACTTCTGTCCCCCAGATCTTGGCTTCGCGATGGCGGCGGCTCTGGAAGGTTTCTCGTACCGTGGCTTTTCCGTCTCGAGGTTTTAGGTCGAGGAGGCTTAAATAGGCGAAGAGGCGGAGTCGGAGGGCTGACGGGGCAGCCACACAGTAGGGGGGCGCGCCCCCCCTGGGCCGCGCCGCCCTATCATCTGGTGGCCCTGTGGCCCACCTCTGGTCCTTCCCGGGTGTTCTGGAAGCTTCGTGGAATTCTAAGATGCTGGGCGTTGATTTCGTCCGATTCCGAGAATATTTCCTTACTAGGATTTCTGAAACCAAAAACAACAGAAAACAACAGAATCGGCCCTTCGGCATCTCGTCAATAGGTTAGTTCCGGAAAATGCATCAAAACGATGTAAAGTGTGTATAAAACATATGTGTATCATCATAAAAGTAGCATGGAACATAAGAAATTATAGATACGTTTGAGACGTATCAGGGAGCCGATGCGACCTTTTGCTTCCGCCTTCTGATTCCCCCCGCGCTTCACGGTGCTGACTCCGGCTTCGGTGGCTGCCTTCACCATGGTGTTGGCTGCCTTCGTCGTTCCGGCTTCTGCGAGGTTCCGGGTCACGCTCCTCATTCCGACTCCTCCTAGGCTCGGGCTCACGATCAGTGTTCTGGCTTCGGCGAGGTTCCGGCGTGCGCTCTCTGTTCCTCGGAGGCGGCACGTTGTCGCGGATGTTAATTCCACCTGGACCATGGGGTCTGGTGTTTCCGACTGGACTACGGCGGCGAGGAGGTGGAGGACGCGGATACCCCTTGGGCGGAGGTGAGGGGTTACGGTACTTGTCCCTTCCAGTGTACATTGCATCCTTTCCCTTTTTCGGATCTGACGGAGGCGTCTTTGATGGTACAGGGATTGGATTTGGGTGTTCTCTGGTTTTCCTTCTGCGTTCCGAGGATCCGGTTCACGATTCGTCATCGCGATGGCGATTTTCGTAGGCGTCCTTCTGCGCGGTAGAGATGCAGTGATCCGGGTTGGATTCCAACTTGCGCGAAGTGTCTGCCTTGCTCTGTTGCTTCATTGCTGAGGCAACGAGCGTACGGACGTAGTAGATATCAATATCCTCATCCTTTTTCTTCAAGATCTCTGCAGCCTTCTTCATATTGTCCTTTGGAGTGGCGAACGGCAGTTGCTCAGTCGGAGTTGCAAAGGTGATCTTGCGAGGAGCTATAGTTTCTCGCCGGATCTTATCGACCTCCTCTTGAGCCTCAGTGATCTTGTCCTCCCAATGCTTCCGGAGTTGCTTGACTTTCACCAGTGATTCATCCACCTCACGTTCGCGCTGGAGAAAATTTTCCACGAAGTTCGCGGCCTCTTTCCTCTCGTCAAGCATTGCTGCTGCGGTGGTGGCAAACTTTTTGGCTGTTGCCAGCATCTCCTGCCTCTTAGCTTCTAGCGCTTCCGGGTCTGCTGCATCTTCAGGAGTTATGGGTTTGTTGAGGATATCCGAGTGTGTGATTGCGTCCATGCCTGCTTGCGCAACCAGTTCTTCTGGGGACAAGACTTCCTTATGCGGTCGTTCCCGCGAGAGCGGAGATCCTGCATGGGATGGCTGTGGATCGGAGTGGGTGTTTTCATCCTCTGATTCCCGTTGATCCAGCGCCGCCAAGGTTGCGAGAACCTGTTTAGGCTGGGCGGATTCAACTTCAGGCTGATCACCGTATCCATATATCTTCACCTTGCGATCGAACTCTTCAGTATCTGATGCGTGTAGTTGACACGTCCGTTGGGAACCCCAAGAGGAAGGTGTGATGCGCACAGCGGCAAGTTTCCCTCAGTTAGAAACCAAGGTTTAATCGAACCAGTAGGAGTCAAGAAGCACGTTGAAGGTTGATGGCGGCGGGATGTAGTGCGGCGCAACACCGGAGATTCCGGCGCCAACGTGGAACCTGCACAACACAACCAAAGTACTTTGCCCCAACGAAACAAGTGAGGTTGTCAATCTCACCGGCTTGCTGTAACAAAGGATTAACCGTATTGTGTGGAAGATGATTGTTTGCAGAGAAAACAACAAAAACAAGTATTGCAGCAGATGTGTATTTCAGTATTAAAAGAATGGACCGGGGTCCACAGTTCACTAGAGGTGTCTCTCCCATAAGATAAAAGCATGTTGGGTGAACAAATTACAGTCGGGCAATTGACAAATAGAGAGGGCATAACAATGCACATACATGACATGATAAGTATAATGAGATTTAATTGGGCATTACGACAAAGTACATAGACCGCCATCCAACTGCATCTATGCCTAAAAAGTCCACCTTCAGGTTATCATCCGAACCCCTCCAGTATTAAGTTGCAAAGCAACAGACAATTGCATTAAGTATGGTGCGTAATGTAATCAACAACTACATCCTCGGACATAGCGCCAATGTTTTATCCCTAGTGGCAACGAGCACAACACAACCTTAGAACTTTCGTCACCTGTCCCGGTGTCAATGCGGCATGAACCCACTATCGAGCATAAGTACTCCCTCTTGGAGTTAAGAGTAAAAACTTGGCCAGAGCCTCTACTAGAAACGGAGAGCATGCAAGATCATAAACAACACATGTATAATAACTTGATAATTAACATGACATGGTATTCTCTATACATCGGATCCCGACAAACACAACATATAGAATTACAGATAGATGATCTTGATCATGTTAGGCAGCTCACAAGATCCAACAATGAAGCACAATGAGGAGAAGACAACCATCTAGCTACTGCTATGGACCCATAGTCCAGGGGTGAACTACTCACTCATCACTCCGGAGGCGACCATGGCGGTGTAGAGTCCTCCGGGAGATGAATCCCCTCTCCGGCAGGGTGCCGGAGGAGATCTCCGAATCCCCCGAGATGGGATCGGCGGCGGCGGCGTCTCGGTAAGGTTTTCCGTATCGTGGTTTTTTGCATCGGGGTTTCGCGACGGAGGCTTTAAGTAGGCGGAAGGGCGAGTCGGGGCCGGACGAGGGGCCACACCATGGCGGCGCGGCCCCCCGGGCCGCGCCGCCTTGTGGTGTCGCCACCTCGTGGCCCCACTTCGTGTGTTCTTCGGTCTTCCGGAAGCTCCGTGGAAAAATAGGCCCCCGGGTCTTCGTTTCGTCCAATTCCGAGAATATTTCGTTACTAGGATTTCCGAAACCAAAAACAGCAGAAAACAGGAACCGGCACTTCGGCATCTTGTTAATAGGTTAGTTCCGGAAAATGCACGAATATGACATAAAGTGTGCATAAAACATGTTGGTATCATCAATAATATGGCATAGAACATAAGAAATTATCGATACGTCGGAGACGTATCAAGCATCCCCAAGCTTAGTTCTGCTCGTCCCGAGCGAGGTAAAACGATAACAAAGATAATTTCCGAAGTGATATGCCATCATAACCTTGATCATACTATTTGTAAACATATGTAGTGAATGCAGCGATCAAAACAATGGTAATGACATGAGTAAACAAGTGAATCATAAAGCAAAGACTTTTCATGAATAGTACTTCAAGACAAGTATTAATAAGTCTTGCATAAGAGTTAACTCATAAAGCAATAAATCAAAGTAAAGGTATTGAAGCAACACAAAGGAAGATTAAGTTTCAGCGGTTGCTTTCAACTTGTAACATGTATATCTCATGGATAATTGTCAACATAGAGTAATATAACAAGTACAATATGCAAGTATGTAGGAATCAATGCACAGTTCACACAAGTGTTTGCTTCTTGAGGTGGAGAGAAATAGGTGAACTGACTCAACATAAAAGTAAAGAGAATGGTCCTTCAAAGAGGAAAGCATCGATTGCTATATTTGTGCTAGAGCTTTTATTTTGAAAACATGAAACAATTTTGTCAACGGTAGTAATAAAGCATATGAGTTATGAAAGTTATATCTTACAAGTTGCAAGTCTCATGCATAGTATACTAATAGTGCCCGCACCTTGTCCTAATTAGCTTGGACTACCGGATCTTTGCAATGCACATGTTTTGACCAAGTGTCACAATGGGGTACCTCCATGCCGCCTGTACAAAGGTGTAAGGAGAAAGCTCGCATTTTGGATTTCTCGCTTTTGATTATTCTCAACTTAGACATCCATACCGGGACAACATGGACAACAGATAATGGACTCCTCTTTAATGCATAAGCATGTGGCAACAATTATTATTCTCATATGAGATTGAGGATATATGTCCAAACTGAAACTTCCACCATGAATCATGGCTTTAGTTAGCGGCCCAAAGTTCTTCTCTAACAATATGCATGCTCCAACCATGAAGGTGGTAGATCTCTCTTACTTCGGACAAGACGGACATGCATAGCAACTCACATCATATCCAACAACGAATAGTTGATGGCGTCCCCAGAAGCATGGTTATCGCACAACAAGCAACTTAATAAGACATAAAGTGCATAAGTACATATTCAATACCACAATAGTTTTTAAGCTATTTGTCCCATGAGCTATATATTGCAAAGGTGAATGATGGAATTTTAAAGGTAGCACTCAAGCAATTTACTTTGGAATGGCGGATAAATACCATGTAGTAGGTAGGTATGGTGGACACAAATGGCATAGTGGTTGGCTCAAGGATTTTGGATGCATGAGAAGTAATCCCTCTCGATACAAGGTTTAGGCTAGCAAGGTTATTTGAAACAAACACAAGGATGAACGGTACAGCAAAACTCACATAAAAGACATATGGTAAACATTATAAGACTCCATACCGTCTTCCTTGTTGTTCAAAACTCAATACTAGATGTTATCTAGACTCTAGAGAAACCAAATATGCAAACCAAATTAGCAAGCTCTAAGTATTTCTTCATTAATGGGTGCAAAGTATATGATGCAAGAGCTTAAACATGAGCACAACAATTGCCAAGTATCAAATTATCCAAGACATTTTAGAGTTACTACATGTAGCATTTTCCAATTCCAACCATATAACAATTTAACGAAGAAGAAACTTCGCCATGAATACTATGAGTAGAGCCTAAGGACATATTTGTCCATATGCAACAGCGGAGCGTGTCTCTCTCCCATAAAGTGAATGCTAGGATCCATTTTATTCAAACAAAACAAAAAACAAAAACAAACCGACGCTCCAAGCAAAGTGCATAAGATGTGATGGAATAAAAATATAGTTTCGGGGGAGGAACTCGATAATGTTGTCGATGAAGAAGGGGATGCCTTGGGCATCCCCAAGCTTAGACGCTTGAGTCTTCTTAATATATGCAGGGGTGAACCACCGGGGCATCCCCAAGCTTAGAGCTTTCACTCTCCTTGATCATATTGCATCATACTCCTCTCTTGACCCTTGAAAACTTCCTCCACACCAAACTCGAAACAACTCATTAGAGGGTTAGTGCATAATAAAAATTCATATGTTCAGAGGTGACACAATCATTCTTAACACTTCTGGACATTGCATAAAGCTACTGGACATTAGTGGATCAAATAAATTCATCCAACATAGCAAAAGAGGCAATGCGAAATAAAAGACAGAATCTGTCAAAACAGAATCTGTCCGTAAAGATGGATTTTATTAGGCCACCAGACTTGCTCAAACGAAAATGCTCAAATTGAATGAAAGTTGCGTACATATCTGAGGATCATGCTCGTAAATTGGCGTAATTTTCTGAGCTACCTACAGGGAGATAGACCCAGATTCGTGACAAGCAAAGAAATCTGGAACTGCGCAATAATCCAAATCTAGTACTTACTTTTCTATCAAAGACTTTAGTTGGCACAACAAAACTCAAAACTAAGATAAGGAGAGGTTGCTACAGTAGTAAACAACTTCCAAGACACAAATATAAAACAAAAATACTGGAGTAAAAACATGGGTTGTCTCCCATAAGCGCTTTTCTTTAACGCCTTTCGACTAGGCGCGAAAGTGTAACTCAAGTGACATCGAGAGATGAAGCATCAACATCATAATTTGTTCTAATAATAGAATCATAAGGTACCTTCATTCTCTTTCTAGGGAAGTGTTCCATACCTTTCTTGAGAGGAAATTGATATTTAATATTACCTTCCTTCATATCAATAGTAGCACCAACGGTTCGAAGAAAAGGTCTTCCCAATATAATGGGGCAAGATGCATTGCATTCAATATCCAAGACAACAAAATCAACGGGGACAAGGTTATTGTTAACCATAATATGAACATTATCAACTTTCCCCAAAGGTTTCTTTTTAGCATTATCAGCGAGATTAACATCCAAATAACAATTCTTCAATGGTGGCAAGTCAAGCATAGCATAGACTTTCTTAGGCATAACAGAAATACTTGCACCAAGATCACATAAAGCATTACAATCAAAATCTTTGACTCTCATTTTAATGATGGGCTCCCAACCATCCTCTAGCTTTCTAGGAATAGAAGTTTCAAGTTTTAGTTTCTCTTCTCTAGCTTTTATGAGAGCATTTGTAATATGTTTTGTGAAAGCCAAATTTATAGCGCTAGCATTGGGACTCTTAGCAAGTTTTTGCAAGAACTTTATAACTTCAGAGATGTGGCAATCATCAAAATCTAAATCATTACAATCTAAAGCAATGGGATTATCATCCCCAAGGTTGGAAAAAATTTCAGCAGCTTTATCACAAGCAGTTTCAGTGTAATTTTGCGCGCTTTGCACTAGGAGTAGAAGCATTGCCAACACCAATTATTTTACCATTGATAGTAGGAGGTGCAGCAACATATGAATCATTAGCATTGCTAGTGGTGGTAATAGTCCAAACTTTAGCTACATTTTCCTTTTTAGCTAGTTTTTCATTTTCTTCTCTATCCCACCTAGCACGCAGTTCAGCCATTAATCTTATATTCTCATTAATTCTAACTTGGATGGCATTTGCTGTAGTAACAATTTTATTTTCAATATCCCTATTAGGCATAACTTTCGATTTCAAAAGATCGACATCAGAGGCAAGACTATCAACTCTAGAAACAAGAATATCAATTTTATTGAGCTTTTCCTCAACAGATTTGTTAAAGGCAGTTTGTGTACTAATAAATTCTTTAAGCATGGCTTCAAGTCCAGGGGGTGTATTCCTATTATTGTTGTAAGAATTCCCATAAGAATTAGCATAACCGTTACCATTATTATAAGGATATGGCCTATAGTTATTACTAGAATTGTTCCGATAAGCATTGTTGTTGAAATTATTATTTTTAATGAAGTTTACATCAACATGTTCTTCTTGGGCAACCAATGAAGCTAATGGAACATTATTAGGATCAACATTAGTCCTATCATTCGCAAGCATATGCATAATAGCATCAACTTTATCATTCAAGGAAGAGGATTCTTCAACGAGAATTTACCTTCTTACCTTGTGGAGCTCTTTCCGTGTGCCATTCAGAGTAATTAACCATCATATTATCAAGAAGCTTTGTTGCTTCACCAAGAGTGATGGACATAAAGGTACCTCCAGCAGCTGAATCCAATAAATTCCGCGAAGAAAAATTTAGTCCTGCATAGAAGGTTTGGATGATCATCCAAGTAGTCAGTCCATGGGTTGGGCAATTTTTAACCAGAGATTTCATCCTTTCCCAAGCTTGAGCAACATGTTCATTATCTAATTGTTTAAAATTCATTATGCTACTCCTCAAAGATATAATTTTAGCAGGGGGATAATATCTACCAATAAAAGCATCCTTGCATTTAGTCCATGAATCAATACTATTCTTAGGCGAGAGATAGCAACCAATCTTTAGCTCTTCCTCTTAATGAGAAAGGGAACAATTTTAATTTTATAATGTCACCATCTACATCTTTATATTTTTGCATTTCACATAGTTCAACAAAATTATTGAGATGGGCAGCAAAGCATCATCGGAACTAACACTGAAAAATTGCTCTCGCATAACAAGATTAAGTAAAGCGGGTTTAATTTCAAAGAATTCTGCTGTAGTAGCAGGTGGAGCAATAGGTGTGCATAAGAAATCATTATTATTTGTGCTAGTGAAGTCACACAACTTAGTATTTTCAGGGTTGGCCATTTTAGCAATAGTAAATAAAGCAAACTAGATAAAGTAAATGCAAGTAAACTAATTTTTTTTGTGTTTTTGATATAGCAAACAAGACAGTAAATGAAGTAAAGCTAGCAACTAATTTTTTGTGTTTTGATATAAGTGCAGCAAACAAAATAGTAAATAAAATAAAGCAAGACAAAAACAAAGTAAAGAGATTGAGAAGTGGAGACTCCCCTTGCAGCGTGTCTTGATCTCCCCGGCAACGGCGCCAGAAATTTGCTTGATGCGTGTAGTTGACACGTCCGTTGGGAACCCCAAGAGGAAGGTGTGATGCGCACAGCGGCAAGTTTCCCTCGCTAGAAACCAAGGTTTAATCGAACCGAGTAGGAGTCAAGAAGCACGTTGAAGGTTGATGGCGGCGGGATGTAGTGCGGCGCAACACCGGAGATTCCGGCGCCAACGTGGAACCTGCACAACACAACCAAAGTACTTTGCCCCAACGAAACAGATGAGGTTGTCAATCTCACCGGCTTGCTGTAACAAAGGATTAACCGTATTGTGTGGAAGATGATTGTTTGCGAGAGAAAACAAGTAAAAACAAGTATTGCGAGCAGATTTGTATTTCGAGTATTAAAAGAATGGACCGGGGTCCACAGTTCACTAGAGGTGTCTCTCCCATAAGATAAAAGCATGTTGGGTGAACAAATTACGGTCGGGCAATTGACAAATAGAGAGGGCATAACAATGCACATACATGACATGATAAGTATAGTGAGATTTAATTGGGCATTACGACAAAGTACATAGACCGCCATCCAACTGCATCTATGCCTAAAAAGTCCACCTTCAGGTTATCATCCGAACCCCCTCCAGCATTAACTTGCAAAGCAACAGACAATTGCATTAAGTATGGTGCGTAATGTAATCAACAACTACATCCTCGGACATAGCGCCAATGTTTTATCCCTAGTGGCAACAGCACAACACAACCTTAGAACTTTCTGTCATCGTCCCGGTGTCAATGCGGGCATGAACCCACTATCGAGCATAAGTACTCCCTCTTGGAGTTAAGAGTAAAAACTTGGCCAGAGCCTCTACTAGAAACGGAGAGCATGCAAGATCATAAACAACACATGTATAATAACTTGATAATTAACATGACATGGTATTCTCTATCCATCGGATCCCGACAAACACAACATATAGAATTACGGATAGATGATCTTGATCATGTTAGGCAGCTCACAAGATCCAACAATGAAGCACAATGAGGAGAAGACAACCATCTAGCTACTGCTATGGACCCATAGTCCAGGGGTGAACT